>NC_092712.1:254036557-254346304 GCF_047496885.1 Scyliorhinus torazame | reverse complement strand
ACAGTCCACCACGCTCAAGTGCACAGCAAGAAGACTGTGACAGTCTACCACGCTCAAGTGAACAGCAAGAAGACTGTGACCGTCTATCACGCTCAAGTGAACAGCATTGAGAATGTGACAGTCTACCACGCTCAAGTCCACAGCAAGGAGACTATGACAGTCTACCACGCTCAAGTGAACAGCAAGGAGACTATGACAGTCTGCCACGCTCAACTGCACAGCAAGAAGACTATGACAGTCTACCATGCTCACGTGAACAATAAAGCGACTATGACAGTCTACCACGCTCACGTGAACAGCAGGGGGAGTATGACAGTCTACCACGCTCACGTGAACAGCATGAAGACTGTGACAGTCTACCCCGCTCAAGTGAACAGCAAGGAGACTATGACAGTCTACCATGCTCAAGTGAACAGCAAGGAGACTATGACACTCTACCACGCTCACGTGCACAGCAAGAAGACTATGACAGTCTACCACGCTCTAGTGAACAGCAAGGAGTCTATGACAGTCTGCCACGCTCAAGTGCACAGCAAGAAGACTGTGACAGTTTACCACGCTCAAGTGAACAGCAAGAAGACTGTGACAGTTTAGCACGCTCAAGTGAACAGCAAGGAGGCTATGACAGTCTACCACGCTCAAGTGCACAGCAAGAAGACTGTGACAGTCTAACACGCTCAAGTGAACAGCAAGAAGACTGTGACCGTCTATCACGCTCACGTGAACAGCAAGACGACTGCGATAGTCTGCCCCGCTCAAGTGAACAGCAAGGAGACTATGACAGTCTACCACGCTCAAGTGAACAGCATTGAGACTGTGACAGTCTACCATGCTCACGTGAACAATAAAGCGACTATGACAGTCTACCACGCTCACGTGAACAGCAGGGAGACTATGACAGTCTACCACGCTCACGTGAACAGCATAAAGACTGGGACAGTCGACCCCGCTCAAGTGAACAGCAAGGAGACTATCACAGGCTGCCACGCTCAAGTGCAAAGCAAGGAGACTATGACAGTCTACCACGCTCACGTGAACAGCAAGGAGACTATGACAGTCTACCACGCTCACAAGAACAGCAAGGAGACTAATGCAGTCTACCACGCTCACGTGAACAGTAAGAAGACAATGACAGTCTACCACGCTTAAGTGCACAGAAAGGAGACTATGACAGTCTACCATGCTCATGTGAACAGCAAGGAGTCTATGACAGTCTGCCACGCTCAAGTGCACAGCAAAAAGACTGTGACAGTTTACCACGCTCAAGTGAACAGCAAGAAGACTGTGACCGTCTATCACGCTCACGTGAACAGCAAGACGACTGCGACAGTCTGCCACGCTCAAGTGAACAGCAAGGAGACTATGACAGTCTACCACGCTCCAGTGAACAGCATTGAGAATGTGACAGTCTACCACGCTCAAGTCCACAGCAAGGAGACTATGACAGTCTACCACGCTCAAATGAACAGCAACGAGACTATGACAGTCTGCCACGCTCAACTGCACAGCAAGAAGACTATGACAGGCTACCATGCTCACGTGAACAATAAAGCGACTCTGACAGTCTACCACGCTCACGTGAACAGCAGGGGGACTATGACAGTCTACCACGCTCACGTGAACAGCATAAAGACTGTGACAGTCTACCCCGCTCAAGTGAACAGCAAGGAGACTGTGACAGTTTACCACGCTCAAGTGAACAGCAAGAAGACTATGACACTCTACCACGCTCACGTGCACAGCAAGAAGACTATGACAGTCTACCACGCTCTAGTGAACAGCAAGGAGTCTATGACAGTCTGCCACGCTCAAGTGCACAGCAAGAAGACTGTGACAGTTTACCACGCTCAAGTGAACAGCAAGAAGACTGTGACAGTCTACCACGCTCAAGTGAACAGCAAGGAGACTATGACAGTCTACCACGCTCAAGTGCACAGCAAGAAGAGTGTGACAGTCTACCACGCTCAAGTGAACAGTAAGAAGACTGTGACCGTCTATCACGCTCACGTGAACAGCAAGAAGAATGTGACAGTCTACCACGCTCACGTGAACAGCAGGACGACTGCGACAGTCTGCCACGCTCAAGTGAACAGCAAGGAGACTATGACAGTCTACCACGCTCAAGTGAACAGCATTGAGACTGTGACAGTCTACCACGCTCAACTGCACAGCAAGAAGACTATGACAGTCTACCATGCTCACGTGAACAATAAAGCGACTATGACAGTCTACCACGCTCACGTGAACAGCAGGGAGACTATCACAGTCTACCACGCTCACGTGAACAGCATAAAGACTGGGACAGTCTACCCCGCTCAAGTGAACAGCAAGGAGACTATCACAGGCTGCCACGCTCAAGTGCAAAGCAAGGAGACTATGACAGTCTACCACGCTCAAGTGAACAGCATTGAGACTGTGACAGTCTACCACGCTCAACTGCACAGCAAGAAGACTATGACAGTCTACCATGCTCACGTGAACAATAAAGCGACTATGACAGTCTACCACGCTCAAGTGCACAGCAAGAAGACTGTGACAGTCTACCACGCTCAAGTGAACAGCAAGAAGACTGTGACCGTCTATCACGCTCAAGTGAACAGCATTGAGAATGTGACATTCTACCACGCTCAAGTCCACAGCAAGGAGACTATGACAGTCTACCACGCTCAAGTGAACAGCAAGGAGACTATGACAGTCTGCCACGCTCAACTGCACAGCAAGAAGACTATGACAGTCTACCATGCTCACGTGAACAATAAAGCGACTATGACAGTCTACCACGCTCAAGTGAACAGCAAGAAGACTGTGACCGTCTATCACGCTCAAGTGAACAGCATTGAGAATGTGACAGTCTACCACGCTCAAGTCCACAGCAAGGAGACTATGACAGTCTACCACGCTCAAGTGAACAGCAAGGAGACTATGACAGTCTGCCACGCTCAACTGCACAGCAAGAAGACTATGACAGTCTACCACGCTCACGTGAACAGCAGGGGGAGTATGACAGTCTACCACGCTCACGTGAACAGCATGAAGACTGTGACAGTCTACCCCGCTCAAGTGAACAGCAAGGAGACTGTGACAGTTTACCACGCTCAAGTGCACAGAAAGGAGACTATGACAGTCTACCATGCTCAAGTGAACAGCAAGGAGTCTATGACAGTCTACCCCGCTCAAGTGAACAGCAAGGAGACTGTGACAGTTTACCACGCTCAAGTGCAAAGCAAGAAGACTGTGTCAGTCTGCCACGCTCAAGTGAACAGCATTGGAGACTATGACAGTCTGCCACGCTCAAGTGAACAGAAAGGAGACTATGACAGTCTACCATGCTCAAGTGAACAGCAAGAAGACTGGGACAGCCTACCGCGCTCAAGTGAACAGCAAGGAGACTATGACAGTCTACCATGCTCACGTGAACAGCAAGAAGTCAATGACAATCTACCACGCTTAAGTGCACAGAAAGGAGACTATGACAGTCTACCATGCTCATGTGAACAGCAAGGAGTCTATGACAGTCTGCCACGCTCAAGTGCACAGCAAGAAGACTGTGACAGTTTACCACGCTCAAGTGAACAGCAAGAAGACTTTGACAGTCTACCACGCTCAAGTGAACAGCAAGGAGACTATGACAGTCCACCACGCTCAAGTGCACAGCAAGAAGACTGTGACAGTCTACCACGCTCAAGTGAACAGAATGAAGACTGTGACCGTCTATCACGCTCAAGTGAACAGCATTGAGAATGTGACAGTCTACCACGCTCAAGTCCACAGCAAGGAGACTATGACAGTCTACCACGCTCAAGTGAACAGCAAGGAGACTATGACAGTCTGCCACGCTCAACTGCACAGCAAGAAGACTATGACAGTCTACCATGCTCACGTGAACAATAAAGCGACTATGACAGTCTACCACGCTCACGTGAACAGCAGGGGGAGTATGACAGTCTACCACGCTCACGTGAACAGCATGAAGACTGTGACAGTCTACCCCGCTCAAGTGAACAGCAAGGAGACTATGACAGTCTACCATGCTCAAGTGAACAGCAAGGAGACTATGACAGTCTACCATGCTCACGTGAACAGCAAGAAGACAATGACAATCTACCACGCTTAAGTGCACAGAAAGGAGACTATGACAGTCTACCATGCTCATGTGAACAGCAAGGAGTCTATGACAGTCTGCCACGCTCAAGTGCACAGCAAGAAGACTGTGACAGTTTACCACGCTCAAGTGAACAGCAAGAAGACTTTGACAGTCTACAATGCACAAGTGAACAGCAAGGAGACTATGACAGTCCACCACGCTCAAGTGCACAGCAAGAAGACTGTGACAGTCTACCACGCTCAAGTGAACAGCAAGAAGACTGTGACCGTCTATCACGCTCAAGTGAACAGCATTGAGAATGTGACAGTCTACCACGCTCAAGTCCACAGCAAGGAGACTATGACAGTCTACCACGCTCAAGTGAACAGCAAGGAGACTATGACAGTCTGCCACGCTCAACTGCACAGCAAGAAGACTATGACAGTCTACCATGCTCACGTGAACAATAAAGCGACTATGACAGTCTACCACGCTCACGTGAACAGCAGGGGGAGTATGACAGTCTACCACGCTCACGTGAACAGCATGAAGACTGTGACAGTCTACCCCGCTCAAGTGAACAGCAAGGAGACTGTGACAGTTTACCACGCTCAAGTGCACAGAAAGGAGACTATGACAGTCTACCATGCTCAAGTGAACAGCAAGGAGACTATGACACTCTACCACGCTCACGTGCACAGCAAGAAGACTATGACAGTCTACCACGCTCTAGTGAACAGCAAGGAGTCTATGACAGTCTGCCACGCTCAAGTGCACAGCAAGAAGACTGTGACAGTTTACCACGCTCAAGTGAACAGCAAGAAGACTGTGACAGTTTAGCACGCTCAAGTGAACAGCAAGGAGGCTATGACAGTCTACCACGCTCAAGTGCACAGCAAGAAGACTGTGACAGTCTAACACGCTCAAGTGAACAGCAAGAAGACTGTGACCGTCTATCACGCTCACGTGAACAGCAAGACGACTGCGATAGTCTGCCCCGCTCAAGTGAACAGCAAGGAGACTATGACAGTCTACCACGCTCAAGTGAACAGCATTGAGACTGTGACAGTCTACCACGCTCAACTGCACAGCAAGAAGACTATGACAGTCTACCATGCTCACGTGAACAATAAAGCGACTATGACAGTCTACCACGCTCACGTGAACAGCAGGGAGACTATGACAGTCTACCACGCTCACGTGAACAGCATAAAGACTGGGACAGTCGACCCCGCTCAAGTGAACAGCAAGGAGACTATCACAGGCTGCCACGCTCAAGTGCAAAGCAAGGAGACTATGACAGTCTACCACGCTCACGTGAACAGCAAGGAGACTATGACAGTCTACCACGCTCACAAGAACAGCAAGGAGACTAATGCAGTCTACCACGCTCACGTGAACAGTAAGAAGACAATGACAGTCTACCACGCTTAAGTGCACAGAAAGGAGACTATGACAGTCTACCATGCTCATGTGAACAGCAAGGAGTCTATGACAGTCTGCCACGCTCAAGTGCACAGCAAAAAGACTGTGACAGTTTACCACGCTCAAGTGAACAGCAAGAAGACTGTGACCGTCTATCACGCTCACGTGAACAGCAAGACGACTGCGACAGTCTGCCACGCTCAAGTGAACAGCAAGGAGACTATGACAGTCTACCACGCTCCAGTGAACAGCATTGAGAATGTGACAGTCTACCACGCTCAAGTCCACAGCAAGGAGACTATGACAGTCTACCACGCTCAAATGAACAGCAACGAGACTATGACAGTCTGCCACGCTCAACTGCACAGCAAGAAGACTATGACAGGCTACCATGCTCACGTGAACAATAAAGCGACTCTGACAGTCTACCACGCTCACGTGAACAGCAGGGGGACTATGACAGTCTACCACGCTCACGTGAACAGCATAAAGACTGTGACAGTCTACCCCGCTCAAGTGAACAGCAAGGAGACTGTGACAGTTTACCACGCTCAAGTGAACAGCAAGAAGACTATGACACTCTACCACGCTCACGTGCACAGCAAGAAGACTATGACAGTCTACCACGCTCTAGTGAACAGCAAGGAGTCTATGACAGTCTGCCACGCTCAAGTGCACAGCAAGAAGACTGTGACAGTTTACCACGCTCAAGTGAACAGCAAGAAGACTGTGACAGTCTACCACGCTCAAGTGAACAGCAAGGAGACTATGACAGTCTACCACGCTCAAGTGCACAGCAAGAAGAGTGTGACAGTCTACCACGCTCAAGTGAACAGTAAGAAGACTGTGACCGTCTATCACGCTCACGTGAACAGCAAGAAGAATGTGACAGTCTACCACGCTCACGTGAACAGCAAGACGACTGCGACAGTCTGCCACGCTCAAGTGAACAGCAAGGAGACTATGACAGTCTACCACGCTCAAGTGAACAGCATTGAGACTGTGACAGTCTACCACGCTCAACTGCACAGCAAGAAGACTATGACAGTCTACCATGCTCACGTGAACAATAAAGCGACTATGACAGTCTACCACGCTCACGTGAACAGCAGGGAGACTATCACAGTCTACCACGCTCACGTGAACAGCATAAAGACTGGGACAGTCTACCCCGCTCAAGTGAACAGCAAGGAGACTATCACAGGCTGCCACGCTCAAGTGCAAAGCAAGGAGACTATGACAGTCTACCACGCTCAAGTGAACAGCATTGAGACTGTGACAGTCTACCACGCTCAACTGCACAGCAAGAAGACTATGACAGTCTACCATGCTCACGTGAACAATAAAGCGACTATGACAGTCTACCACGCTCAAGTGCACAGCAAGAAGACTGTGACAGTCTACCACGCTCAAGTGAACAGCAAGAAGACTGTGACCGTCTATCACGCTCAAGTGAACAGCATTGAGAATGTGACATTCTACCACGCTCAAGTCCACAGCAAGGAGACTATGACAGTCTACCACGCTCAAGTGAACAGCAAGGAGACTATGACAGTCTGCCACGCTCAACTGCACAGCAAGAAGACTATGACAGTCTACCATGCTCACGTGAACAATAAAGCGACTATGACAGTCTACCACGCTCAAGTGAACAGCAAGAAGACTGTGACCGTCTATCACGCTCAAGTGAACAGCATTGAGAATGTGACAGTCTACCACGCTCAAGTCCACAGCAAGGAGACTATGACAGTCTACCACGCTCAACTGCACAGCAAGAAGACTATGACAGTCTACCACGCTCACGTGAACAGCAGGGGGAGTATGACAGTCTACCACGCTCACGTGAACAGCATGAAGACTGTGACAGTCTACCCCGCTCAAGTGAACAGCAAGGAGACTGTGACAGTTTACCACGCTCAAGTGAACAGCAAGGAGACTATGACAGTCTGCCACGCTCAACTGCACAGCAAGAAGACTATGACAGTCTACCACGCTCACGTGAACAGCAGGGGGAGTATGACAGTCTACCACGCTCACGTGAACAGCATGAAGACTGTGACAGTCTACCCCGCTCAAGTGAACAGCAAGGAGACTGTGACAGTTTACCACGCTCAAGTGCACAGAAAGGAGACTATGACAGTCTACCATGCTCAAGTGAACAGCAAGGAGACTATGACACTCTACCACGCTCACGTGCACAGCAAGAAGACTATGACAGTCTACCACGCTCTAGTGAACAGCAAGGAGTCTATGACAGTCTGCCACGCTCAAGTGCACAGCAAGAAGACTGTGACAGTTTACCACGCTCAAGTGAACAGCAAGAAGACTGTGACAGTTTAGCACGCTCAAGTGAACAGCAAGGAGGCTATGACAGTCTACCACGCTCAAGTGCACAGCAAGAAGACTGTGACAGTCTAACACGCTCAAGTGAACAGCAAGAAGACTGTGACCGTCTATCACGCTCACGTGAACAGCAAGACGACTGCGATAGTCTGCCCCGCTCAAGTGAACAGCAAGGAGACTATGACAGTCTACCACGCTCAAGTGAACAGCATTGAGACTGTGACAGTCTACCACGCTCAACTGCACAGCAAGAAGACTATGACAGTCTACCATGCTCACGTGAACAATAAAGCGACTATGACAGTCTACCACGCTCACGTGAACAGCAGGGAGACTATGACAGTCTACCACGCTCACGTGAACAGCATAAAGACTGGGACAGTCGACCCCGCTCAAGTGAACAGCAAGGAGACTATCACAGGCTGCCACGCTCAAGTGCAAAGCAAGGAGACTATGACAGTCTACCACGCTCACGTGAACAGCAAGGAGACTATGACAGTCTACCACGCTCACAAGAACAGCAAGGAGACTAATGCAGTCTACCACGCTCACGTGAACAGTAAGAAGACAATGACAGTCTACCACGCTTAAGTGCACAGAAAGGAGACTATGACAGTCTACCATGCTCATGTGAACAGCAAGGAGTCTATGACAGTCTGCCACGCTCAAGTGCACAGCAAAAAGACTGTGACAGTTTACCACGCTCAAGTGAACAGCAAGAAGACTGTGACCGTCTATCACGCTCACGTGAACAGCAAGACGACTGCGACAGTCTGCCACGCTCAAGTGAACAGCAAGGAGAATATGACAGTCTACCACGCTCCAGTGAACAGCATTGAGAATGTGACAGTCTACCACGCTCAAGTCCACAGCAAGGAGACTATGACAGTCTACCACGCTCAAATGAACAGCAACGAGACTATGACAGTCTGCCACGCTCAACTGCACAGCAAGAAGACTATGACAGGCTACCATGCTCACGTGAACAATAAAGCGACTCTGACAGTCTACCACGCTCACGTGAACAGCAGGGGGACTATGACAGTCTACCACGCTCACGTGAACAGCATAAAGACTGTGACAGTCTACCCCGCTCAAGTGAACAGCAAGGAGACTGTGACAGTTTACCACGCTCAAGTGAACAGCAAGAAGACTATGACACTCTACCACGCTCACGTGCACAGCAAGAAGACTATGACAGTCTACCACGCTCTAGTGAACAGCAAGGAGTCTATGACAGTCTGCCACGCTCAAGTGCACAGCAAGAAGACTGTGACACTTTACCACGCTCAAGTGAACAGCAAGAAGACTGTGACAGTCTACCACGCTCAAGTGAACAGCAAGGAGACTATGACAGTCTACCACGCTCAAGTGCACAGCAAGAAGAGTGTGACAGTCTACCACGCTCAAGTGAACAGTAAGAAGACTGTGACCGTCTATCACGCTCACGTGAACAGCAAGAAGAATGTGACAGTCTACCACGCTCACGTGAACAGCAAGACGACTGCGACAGTCTGCCACGCTCAAGTGAACAGCAAGGAGACTATGACAGTCTACCACGCTCAAGTGAACAGCATTGAGACTGTGACAGTCTACCACGCTCAACTGCACAGCAAGAATACTATGACAGTCTACCATGCTCACGTGAACAATAAAGCGACTATGACAGTCTACCACGCTCACGTGAACAGCAGGGAGACTATCACAGTCTACCACGCTCACGTGAACAGCATAAAGACTGGGACAGTCTACCCCGCTCAAGTGAACAGCAAGGAGACTATCACAGGCTGCCACGCTCAAGTGCAAAGCAAGGAGACTATGACAGTCTACCACGCTCAAGTGAACAGCATTGAGACTGTGACAGTCTACCACGCTCAACTGCACAGCAAGAAGACTATGACAGTCTACCATGCTCACGTGAACAATAAAGCGACTATGACAGTCTACCACGCTCACGTGAACAGCAGGGAGACTATGACAGTCTACCACGCTCACGTGAACAGCATAAAGACTGGGACAGTCGACCCCGCTCAAGTGAACAGCAAGGAGACTATCACAGGCTGCCACGCTCAAGTGCAAAGCAAGGAGACTATGACAGTCTACCACGCTCACGTGAACAGCAAGGAGACTATGACAGTCTACCACGCTCACAAGAACAGCAAGGAGACTAATGCAGTCTACCACGCTCACGTGAACAGTAAGAAGACAATGACAGTCTACCACGCTTAAGTGCACAGAAAGGAGACTATGACAGTCTACCATGCTCATGTGAACAGCAAGGAGTCTATGACAGTCTGCCACGCTCAAGTGCACAGCAAAAAGACTGTGACAGTTTACCACGCTCAAGTGAACAGCAAGAAGACTGTGACCGTCTATCACGCTCACGTGAACAGCAAGACGACTGCGACAGTCTGCCACGCTCAAGTGAACAGCAAGGAGACTATGACAGTCTACCACGCTCCAGTGAACAGCATTGAGAATGTGACAGTCTACCACGCTCAAGTCCACAGCAAGGAGACTATGACAGTCTACCACGCTCAAATGAACAGCAACGAGACTATGACAGTCTGCCACGCTCAACTGCACAGCAAGAAGACTATGACAGGCTACCATGCTCACGTGAACAATAAAGCGACTCTGACAGTCTACCACGCTCACGTGAACAGCAGGGGGACTATGACAGTCTACCACGCTCACGTGAACAGCATAAAGACTGTGACAGTCTACCCCGCTCAAGTGAACAGCAAGGAGACTGTGACAGTTTACCACGCTCAAGTGAACAGCAAGAAGACTATGACACTCTACCACGCTCACGTGCACAGCAAGAAGACTATGACAGTCTACCACGCTCTAGTGAACAGCAAGGAGTCTATGACAGTCTGCCACGCTCAAGTGCACAGCAAGAAGACTGTGACACTTTACCACGCTCAAGTGAACAGCAAGAAGACTGTGACAGTCTACCACGCTCAAGTGAACAGCAAGGAGACTATGACAGTCTACCACGCTCAAGTGCACAGTAAGAAGAGTGTGACAGTCTACCACGCTCAAGTGAACAGTAAGAAGACTGTGACCGTCTATCACGCTCACGTGAACAGCAAGAAGAATGTGACAGTCTACCACGCTCACGTGAACAGCAAGACGACTGCGACAGTCTGCCACGCTCAAGTGAACAGCAAGGAGACTATGACAGTCTACCACGCTCAAGTGAACAGCATTGAGACTGTGACAGTCTACCACGCTCAACTGCACAGCAAGAAGACTATGACAGTCTACCATGCTCACGTGAACAATAAAGCGACTATGACAGTCTACCACGCTCACGTGAACAGCAGGGAGACTATCACAGTCTATCACGCTCACGTGAACAGCATAAAGACTGGGACAGTCTACCCCGCTCAAGTGAACAGCAAGGAGACTATCACAGGCTGCCACGCTCAAGTGCAAAGCAAGGAGACTATGACAGTCTACCACGCTCAAGTGAACAGCATTGAGACTGTGACAGTCTACCACGCTCAACTGCACAGCAAGAAGACTATGACAGTCTACCATGCTCACGTGAACAATAAAGCGACTATGACAGTCTACCACGCTCACGTGAACAGCAGGGAGACTATGACAGTCTACCACGCTCACGTGAACAGCATAAAGACTGGGACAGTCTAACCCGCTCAAGTGAACAGCAAGGAGACTATCACAGGCTGCCACGCTCAAGTGCAAAGCAAGGAGACTATGACAGTCTACCACGCTCACGTGAACAGCAAGGAGACTATGACAGTCTACCACGCTCACAAGAACAGCAAGGAGACTAATGCAGTCTACCACGCTCACGTGAACAGTAAGAAGACAATGACAGTCTACCACGCTTCAGTGCACAGAAAGGAGACTATGACAGTCTACTATGCTCATGTGAACAGCAAGGAGTCTATGACAGTCTGCCACGCTCAAGTGCACAGCAAAAAGACTGTGACAGTTTACCACGCTCAAGTGAACAGCAAGAAGACTGCGACCGTCTATCTCGCTCACGTGAACAGCAAGACGACTGCGACAGTCTGCCACGCTCATGTGAACAGCAAGGAGACTATGACAGTCTACCACGCTCCAGTGAACAGCATTGAGAATGTGACAGTCTACCACGCTCAAGTCCACAGCAAGGAGACTATGACAGTCAACCACGCTCAAATGAACAGCAACGAGACTATGACAGTCTGCCACGCTCAACTGCACAGCAAGCAGACTATGACAGTCTACCATGCTCACGTGAACAATAAAGCGACTCTGACAGTCTACCACGCTCACGTGAACAGCAGGGGGACTATGACAGTCTACCACGCTCACGTGAACAGCATCAAGACTGTGACAGTCTACCCCGCTCAAGTGAACAGCAAGGAGACTGTGACAGTTTACCACGCTCAAGTGAACAGCAAGAAGACTATGACACTCTACCACGCTCACGTGCACAGCAAGAAGACTATGACAGTCTACCACGCTCTAGTGAACAGCAAGGAGTCTATGACAGTCTGCCACGCTCAAGTGCACAGCAAGAAGACTGTGACACTTTACCACGCTCAAGTGAACAGCAAGAAGACTGTGACAGTCTACCACGCTCAAGTGAACAGCAAGGAGACTATGACAGTCTACCACGCTCAAGTGCACAGTAAGAAGAGTGTGACAGTCTACCACGCTCAAGTGAACAGTAAGAAGACTGTGACCGTCTATCACGCTCACGTGAACAGCAAGAAGAATGTGACAGTCTACCACGCTCACGTGAACAGCAAGACGACTGCGACAGTCTGCCACGCTCAAGTGAACAGCAAGGAGACTATGACAGTCTACCACGCTCAAGTGAACAGCATTGAGACTGTGACAGTCTACCACGCTCAACTGCACAGCAAGAAGACTATGACAGTCTACCATGCTCACGTGAACAATAAAGCGACTATGACAGTCTACCACGCTCACGTGAACAGCAGGGAGACTATCACAGTCTATCACGCTCACGTGAACAGCATAAAGACTGGGACAGTCTACCCCGCTCAAGTGAACAGCAAGGAGACTATCACAGGCTGCCACGCTCAAGTGCAAAGCAAGGAGACTATGACAGTCTACCACGCTCAAGTGAACAGCATTGAGACTGTGACAGTCTACCACGCTCAACTGCACAGCAAGAAGACTATGACAGTCTACCATGCTCACGTGAACAATAAAGCGACTATGACAGTCTACCACGCTCACGTGAACAGCAGGGAGACTATGACAGTCTACCACGCTCACGTGAACAGCATAAAGACTGGGACAGTCTAACCCGCTCAAGTGAACAGCAAGGAGACTATCACAGGCTGCCACGCTCAAGTGCAAAGCAAGGAGACTATGACAGTCTACCACGCTCACGTGAACAGCAAGGAGACTATGACAGTCTACCACGCTCACAAGAACAGCAAGGAGACTAATGCAGTCTACCACGCTCACGTGAACAGTAAGAAGACAATGACAGTCTACCACGCTTCAGTGCACAGAAAGGAGACTATGACAGTCTACTATGCTCATGTGAACAGCAAGGAGTCTATGACAGTCTGCCACGCTCAAGTGCACAGCAAAAAGACTGTGACAGTTTACCACGCTCAAGTGAACAGCAAGAAGACTGCGACCGTCTATCTCGCTCACGTGAACAGCAAGACGACTGCGACAGTCTGCCACGCTCATGTGAACAGCAAGGAGACTATGACAGTCTACCACGCTCCAGTGAACAGCATTGAGAATGTGACAGTCTACCACGCTCAAGTCCACAGCAAGGAGACTATGACAGTCAACCACGCTCAAATGAACAGCAACGAGACTATGACAGTCTGCCACGCTCAACTGCACAGCAAGCAGACTATGACAGTCTACCATGCTCACGTGAACAATAAAGCGACTCTGACAGTCTACCACGCTCACGTGAACAGCAGGGGGACTATGACAGTCTACCACGCTCACGTGAACAGCATCAAGACTGTGACAGTCTACCCCGCTCAAGTGAACAGCAAGGAGACTGTGACAGTTTACCACGCTCAAGTGAACAGCAAGAAGACTATGACACTCTACCACGCTCACGTGCACAGCAAGAAGACTATGACAGTCTACCACGCTCTAGTGAACAGCAAGGAGTCTATGACAGTCTGCCACGCTCAAGTGCACAGCAAGAAGACTGTGACAGTTTACCACACTCAAGTGAACAGCAAGAAGACTGTGACAGTCTACCACGCTCAAGTGAACAGCAAGGAGACTATGACAGTCTACCACGCTCAATTGCACAGCAAGAAGAGTGTGACAGTCTACCACGCTCAAGTGAACAGCAAGAAGACTGTGACCGTCTATCACGCTCACGTGAACAGCAAGAAGAATGTGACAGTCTACCACGCTCACGTGAACAGCAAGATGACTGCGACAGTCTGCCACGCTCAAGTGAACAGCAAGGAGACTATGACAGTCTACCACGCTCAAGTGAACAGCATTGAGACTGTGACAGTCTACCACGCTCAACTGCACAGCAAGAAGACTATGACAGTCTACCATGCTCACGTGAACAATAAAGCGACTGTGACAGTCTACCACGCTCACGTGAACAGCAGGGAGACTATGACAGTCTACCACGCTCACGTAAACAGCATAAAGACTGGGACAGTCTACCCCGCTCAAGTGAACAGCAAGGAGACTATCATAGGCTGCCACGCTCAAGTGCAAAGCAAGGAGACTATGACAGTCTACCACGCTCAAGTGAACAGCATTGAGACTGTGACAGTCTACCACGCTCAAGTGAACAGCAAGAAGACTGTGACTGTCTATCACGCTCAAGTGAACAGCATTGAGAATGTGACAGTCTACCACGCTCAAGTCCACAGCAAGGAGACTATGACAGTCTACCACGCTCAAGTGAACAGCAAGGAGACTATGACAGTCTGCCACGCTCAACTGCACAGCAAGAAGACTATGACAGTCTACCATGCTCACGTGAACAATAAAGCGACTATGACAGTCTACCACGCTCAAGTGAACAGCAAGAAGACTGTGACCGTCTATCACGCTCAAGTGAACAGCATTGAGAATGTGACAGTCTACCACGCTCAAGTCCACAGCAAGGAGACTATGACAGTCTACCACGCTCAAGTGAACAGCAAGGAGACTATGACAGTCTGCCACGCTCAACTGCACAGCAAGAAGACTATGACAGTCTACCATGCTCAGGTGAACAATAAAGCGACTATGACAGTCTACCACGCTCACGTGAACAGCAGGGGGAGTATGACAGTCTACCACGCTCACGTGAACAGCATGAAGACTGTGACAGTCTACCCCGCTCAAGTGAACAGCAAGGAGACTGTGACAGTTTACCACGCTCAAGTGCACAGAAAGGAGACTATGACACTCTACCACGCTCACGTGCACAGCAAGAAGACTATGACAGTCTACCACGCTCTAGTGAACAGCAAGGAGTCTATGACAGTCTGCCACGCTCAAGTGCACAGCAAGAAGACTGTGACAGTTTACCACGCTCAAGTGAACAGCAAGAAGACTGTGACAGTTTAGCACGCTCAAGTGAACAGCAAGGAGGCTATGACAGTCTACCACGCTCAAGTGCACAGCAAGAAGACTGTGACAGTCTAACACGCTCAAGTGAACAGCAAGAAGACTGTGACCGTCTATCACGCTCACGTGAACAGCAAGACGACTGCGATAGTCTGCCCCGCTCAAGTGAACAGCAAGGAGACTATGACAGTCTACCACGCTCAAGTGAACAGCATTGAGACTGTGACAGTCTACCACGCTCAACTGCACAGCAAGAAGACTATGACAGTCTACCATGCTCACGTGAACAATAAAGCGACTATGACAGTCTACCACGCTCACGTGAACAGCAGGGAGACTATGACAGTCTACCACGCTCACGTGAACAGCATAAACACTGGGACAGTCGACCCCGCTCAAGTGCAAAGCAAGGAGACTATGACAGTCTACCACGCTCACGTGAACAGCAAGGAGACTATGACAGTCTACCACGCTCACAAGAACAGCAAGGAGACTAATGCAGTCTACCACGCTCACGTGAACAGTAAGAAGACAATGACAGTCTACCACGCTTAAGTGCACAGAAAGGAGACTATGACAGTCTACCATGCTCATGTGAACAGCAAGGAGTCTATGACAGTCTGCCACGCTCAAGTGCACAGCAAAAAGACTGTGACAGTTTACCACGCTCAAGTGAACAGCAAGAAGACTGTGACCGTCTATCACGCTCACGTGAACAGCAAGACGACTGCGACAGTCTGCCACGCTCAAGTGAACAGCAAGGAGACTATGACAGTCTACCACGCTCCAGTGAACAGCATTGAGAATGTGACAGTCTACCACGCTCAAGTCCACAGCAAGGAGACTATGACAGTCTACCACGCTCAAATGAACAGCAACGAGACTATGACAGTCTGCCACGCTCAACTGCACAGCAAGAAGACTATGACAGGCTACCATGCTCACGTGAACAATAAAGCGACTCTGACAGTCTACC
This sequence comes from Scyliorhinus torazame, assembly GCF_047496885.1. NCBI lineage: Eukaryota > Metazoa > Chordata > Chondrichthyes > Carcharhiniformes > Scyliorhinidae > Scyliorhinus > Scyliorhinus torazame. Next base: position 254,329,913 of record NC_092712.1, on the reverse strand, counting down.
ACGCTCACGTGAACAGCAGGGGGACTATGGCAGTCTACCACGCTCACGTGAACAGCATAAAGACTGTGACAGTCTACCCCGCTCAAGTGAACAGCAAGGAGACTGTGACAGTTTACCACGCACAAGTGAACAGCAAGAAGACTATGACACTCTACCACGCTCACGTGCACAGCAAGAAGACTATGACAATCTACCACGCTCTAGTGAACAGCAAGGAGTCTATGACAGTCTGCCACGCTCAAGTGCACAGCAAGAAGACTGTGACACTTTCCCACGCTCAAGTGAACAGCAAGAAGACTGTGACAGTCTACCACGCTCAAGTGAACAGCAAGGAGACTATGACAGTCTACCACGCTCAAGTGCACAGCAAGAAGAGTGTGACAGTCTACCACGCTCAAGTGAACAGTAAGAAGACTGTGACCGTCTATCACGCTCACGTGAACAGCAAGAAGAATGTGACAGTCTACCACGCTCACGTGAACAGCAAGACGACTGCGACAGTCTGCCACGCTCAAGTGAACAGCAAGGAGACTATGAAAGTCTACCACGCTCAAGTGAACAGCATTGAGACTGTGACAGTCTACCACGCTCAACTGCACAGCAAGAAGACTATGACAGTCTACCATGCTCACGTGAACAATAAAGCGACTATGACAGTCTACCACGCTCACGTGAACAGCAGGGAGACTATCACAGTCTACCACGCTCACGTGAACAGCATAAAGACTGGGACAGTCTACCCCGCTCAAGTGAACAGCAAGGAGACTATCACAGGCTGCCACGCTCAAGTGCAAAGCAAGGAGACTATGACAGTCTACCACGCTCAAGTGAACAGCATTGAGACTGTGACAGTCTACCACGCTCAACTGCACAGCAAGAAGACTATGACAGTCTACCATGCTCACGTGAACAATAAAGCGACTATGACAGTCTACCACGCTCACGTGAACAGCAGGGAGACTATGACAGTCTACCACGCTCACGTGAACAGCATAAAGACTGGGACAGTCTAACCCGCTCAAGTGAACAGCAAGGAGACTATCACAGGCTGCCACGCTCAAGTGCAAAGCAAGGAGACTATGACAGTCTACCACGCTCACGTGAACAGCAAGGAGACTATGACAGTCTACCACGCTCACAAGAACAGCAAGGAGACTAATGCAGTCTACCTCGCTCACGTGAACAGTAAGAAGACAATGACAGTCTACCACGCTTCAGTGCACAGAAAGGAGACTATGACAGTCTACTATGCTCATGTGAACAGCAAGGAGTCTATGACAGTCTGCCACGCTCAAGTGCACAGCAAAAAGACTGTGACAGTTTACCACGCTCAAGTGAACAGCAAGAAGACTGCGACCGTCTATCTCGCTCACGTGAACAGCAAGACGACTGCGACAGTCTGCCACGCTCATGTGAACAGCAAGGAGACTATGACAGTCTACCACGCTCCAGTGAACAGCATTGAGAATGTGACAGTCTACCACGCTCAAGTCCACAGCAAGGAGACTATGACAGTCAACCACGCTCAAATGAACAGCAACGAGACTATGACAGTCTGCCACGCTCAACTGCACAGCAAGCAGACTATGACAGTCTACCATGCTCACGTGAACAATAAAGCGACTCTGACAGTCTACCACGCTCACGTGAACAGCAGGGGGACTATGACAGTCTACCACGCTCACGTGAACAGCATCAAGACTGTGACAGTCTACCCCGCTCAAGTGAACAGCAAGGAGACTGTGACAGTTTACCACGCTCAAGTGAACAGCAAGAAGACTATGACACTCTACCACGCTCACGTGCACAGCAAGAAGACTATGACAGTCTACCACGCTCTAGTGAACAGCAAGGAGTCTATGACAGTCTGCCACGCTCAAGTGCACAGCAAGAAGACTGTGACAGTTTACCACACTCAAGTGAACAGCAAGAAGACTGTGACAGTCTACCACGCTCAAGTGAACAGCAAGGAGACTATGACAGTCTACCACGCTCAATTGCACAGCAAGAAGAGTGTGACAGTCTACCACGCTCAAGTGAACAGCAAGAAGACTGTGACCGTCTATCACGCTCACGTGAACAGCAAGAAGAATGTGACAGTCTACCACGCTCACGTGAACAGCAAGATGACTGCGACAGTCTGCCACGCTCAAGTGAACAGCAAGGAGACTATGACAGTCTACCACGCTCAAGTGAACAGCATTGAGACTGTGACAGTCTACCACGCTCAACTGCACAGCAAGAAGACTATGACAGTCTACCATGCTCACGTGAACAATAAAGCGACTGTGACAGTCTACCACGCTCACGTGAACAGCAGGGAGACTATGACAGTCTACCACGCTCACGTAAACAGCATAAAGACTGGGACAGTCTACCCCGCTCAAGTGAACAGCAAGGAGACTATCATAGGCTGCCACGCTCAAGTGCAAAGCAAGGAGACTATGACAGTCTACCACGCTCAAGTGAACAGCATTGAGACTGTGACAGTCTACCACGCTCAAGTGAACAGCAAGAAGACTGTGACCGTCTATCACGCTCAAGTGAACAGCATTGAGAATGTGACAGTCTACCACGCTCAAGTCCACAGCAAGGAGACTATGACAGTCTACCACGCTCAAGTGAACAGCAAGGAGACTATGACAGTCTGCCACGCTCAACTGCACAGCAAGAAGACTATGACAGTCTACCATGCTCACGTGAACAATAAAGCGACTATGACAGTCTACCACGCTCAAGTGAACAGCAAGAAGACTGTGACCGTCTATCACGCTCAAGTGAACAGCATTGAGAATGTGACAGTCTACCACGCTCAAGTCCACAGCAAGGAGACTATGACAGTCTACCACGCTCAAGTGAACAGCAAGGAGACTATGACAGTCTGCCACGCTCAACTGCACAGCAAGAAGACTATGACAGTCTACCATGCTCAGGTGAACAATAAAGCGACTATGACAGTCTACCACGCTCACGTGAACAGCAGGGGGAGTATGACAGTCTACCACGCTCACGTGAACAGCATGAAGACTGTGACAGTCTACCCCGCTCAAGTGAACAGCAAGGAGACTGTGACAGTTTACCACGCTCAAGTGCACAGAAAGGAGACTATGACAGTCTACCATGCTCAAGTGAACAGCAAGGAGACTATGACACTCTACCACGCTCACGTGCACAGCAAGAAGACTGTGATAGTCTACCATGCTCTAGTGAACAGCAAGGAGTCTATGACAGTCTGCCACGCTCAAGTGCACAGCAAGAAGACTATGACAGTCTACCATGCTCTAGTGAACAGCAAGGAGTCTATGACAGTCTGCCACGCTCAAGTGAACAGCAAGGAGGCTATGACAGTCTACCACGCTCAAGTGCACAGCAAGAAGACTGTGACAGTCTAACACGCTCAAGTGAACAGCAAGAAGACTGTGACCGTCTATCACGCTCACGTGAACAGCAAGACGACTGCGATAGTCTGCCCCGCTCAAGTGAACAGCAAGGAGACTATGACAGTCTACCACGCTCAAGTGAACAGCATTGAGACTGTGACAGTCTACCACGCTCAACTGCACAGCAAGAAGACTATGACAGTCTACCATGCTCACGTGAACAATAAAGCGACTATGACAGTCTACCACGCTCACGTGAACAGCAGGGAGACTATGACAGTCTACCACGCTCACGTGAACAGCATAAACACTGGGACAGTCGACCCCGCTCAAGTGAACAGCAAGGAGACTATCACAGGCTGCCACGCTCAAGTGCAAAGCAAGGAGACTATGACAGTCTACCACGCTCACGTGAACAGCAAGGAGACTATGACAGTCTACCACGCTCACAAGAACAGCAAGGAGACTAATGCAGTCTACCACGCTCACGTGAACAGTAAGAAGACAATGACAGTCTACCACGCTTAAGTGCACAGAAAGGAGACTATGACAGTCTACCATGCTCATGTGAACAGCAAGGAGTCTATGACAGTCTGCCACGCTCAAGTGCACAGCAAAAAGACTGTGACAGTTTACCACGCTCAAGTGAACAGCAAGAAGACTGTGACCGTCTATCACGCTCACGTGAACAGCAAGACGACTGCGACAGTCTGCCACGCTCAAGTGAACAGCAAGGAGACTATGACAGTCTACCACGCTCCAGTGAACAGCATTGAGAATGTGACAGTCTACCACGCTCAAGTCCACAGCAAGGAGACTATGACAGTCTACCACGCTCAAATGAACAGCAACGAGACTATGACAGTCTGCCACGCTCAACTGCACAGCAAGAAGACTATGACAGGCTACCATGCTCACGTGAACAATAAAGCGACTCTGACAGTCTACCACGCTCACGTGAACAGCAGGGGGACTATGGCAGTCTACCACGCTCACGTGAACAGCATAAAGACTGTGACAGTCTACCCCGCTCAAGTGAACAGCAAGGAGACTGTGACAGTTTACCACGCTCAAGTGAACAGCAAGAAGACTATGACACTCTACCACGCTCACGTGCACAGCAAGAAGACTATGACAATCTACCACGCTCTAGTGAACAGCAAGGAGTCTATGACAGTCTGCCACGCTCAAGTGCACAGCAAGAAGACTGTGACACTTTACCACGCTCAAGTGAACAGCAAGAAGACTGTGACAGTCTACCACGCTCAAGTGAACAGCAAGGAGACTATGACAGTCTACCACGCTCAAGTGCACAGCAAGAAGAGTGTGACAGTCTACCACGCTCAAGTGAACAGTAAGAAGACTGTGACCGTCTATCACGCTCACGTGAACAGCAAGAAGAATGTGACAGTCTACCACGCTCACGTGAACAGCAAGACGACTGCGACAGTCTGCCACGCTCAAGTGAACAGCAAGGAGACTATGAAAGTCTACCACGCTCAAGTGAACAGCATTGAGACTGTGACAGTCTACCACGCTCAACTGTACAGCAAGAAGACTATGACAGTCTACCATGCTCACGTGAACAATAAAGCGACTATGACAGTCTACCACGCTCACGTGAACAGCAGGGAGACTATCACAGTCTACCACGCTCACGTGAACAGCATAAAGACTGGGACAGTCTACCCCGCTCAAGTGAACAGCAAGGAGACTATCACAGGCTGCCACGCTCAAGTGCAAAGCAAGGAGACTATGACAGTCTACCACGCTCAAGTGAACAGCATTGAGACTGTGACAGTCTACCACGCTCAACTGCACAGCAAGAAGACTATGACAGTCTACCATGCTCACGTGAACAATAAAGCGACTATGACAGTCTACCACGCTCACGTGAACAGCAGGGAGACTATGACAGTCTACCACGCTCACGTGAACAGCATAAAGACTGGGACAATCTAACCCGCTCAAGTGAACAGCAAGGAGACTATCACAGGCTGCCACGCTCAAGTGCAAAGCAAGGAGACTATGACAGTCTACCACGCTCACGTGAACAGCAAGGAGACTATGACAGTCTACCACGCTCACAAGAACAGCAAGGAGACTAATGCAGTCTACCTCGCTCACGTGAACAGTAAGAAGACAATGACAGTCTACCACGCTTCAGTGCACAGAAAGGAGACTATGACAGTCTACTATGCTCATGTGAACAGCAAGGAGTCTATGACAGTCTGCCACGCTCAAGTGCACAGCAAAAAGACTGTGACAGTTTACCACGCTCAAGTGAACAGCAAGAAGACTGCGACCGTCTATCTCGCTCACGTGAACAGCAAGACGACTGCGACAGTCTGCCACGCTCATGTGAACAGCAAGGAGACTATGACAGTCTACCACGCTCCAGTGAACAGCATTGAGAATGTGACAGTCTACCACGCTCAAGTCCACAGCAAGGAGACTATGACAGTCAACCACGCTCAAATGAACAGCAACGAGACTATGGCAGTCTGCCACGCTCAACTGCACAGCAAGCAGACTATGACAGTCTACCATGCTCACGTGAACAATAAAGCGACTCTGACAGTCTACCACGCTCACGTGAACAGCAGGGGGACTATGACAGTCTACCACGCTCACGTGAACAGCATCAAGACTGTGACAGTCTACCCCGCTCAAGTGAACAGCAAGGAGACTGTGACAGTTTACCACGCTCAAGTGAACAGCAAGAAGACTATGACACTCTACCACGCTCACGTGCACAGCAAGAAGACTATGACAGTCTACCACGCTCTAGTGAACAGCAAGGAGTCTATGACAGTCTGCCACGCTCAAGTGCACAGCAAGAAGACTGTGACAGTTTACCACGCTCAAGTGAACAGCAAGAAGACTGTGACAGTCTACCACGCTCAAGTGAACAGCAAGGAGACTATGACAGTCTACCACGCTCAATTGCACAGCAAGAAGAGTGTGACAGTCTACCACGCTCAAGTGAACAGCAAGAAGACTGTGACCGTCTATCACGCTCACGTGAACAGCAAGAAGAATGTGACAGTCTACCACGCTCACGTGAACAGCAAGATGACTGCGACAGTCTGCCACGCTCAAGTGAACAGCAAGGAGACTATGACAGTCTACCACGCTCAAGTGAACAGCATTGAGACTGTGACAGTCTACCACGCTCAACTGCACAGCAAGAAGACTATGACAGTCTACCATGCTCACGTGAACAATAAAGCGACTATGACAGTCTACCACGCTCACGTGAACAGCAGGGAGACTATGACAGTCTACCACGCTCACGTAAACAGCATAAAGACTGGGACAGTCTACACCGCTCAAGTGAACAGCAAGGAGACTATCACAGGCTGCCACGCTCAAGTGCAAAGCAAGGAGACTATGACAGTCTACCACGCTCAAGTGAACAGCATTGAGACTGTGACAGTCTACCACGCTCAAGTGAACAGCAAGAAGACTGTGACCGTCTATCACGCTCAAGTGAACAGCATTGAGAATGTGACAGTCTACCACGCTCAAGTCCACAGCAAGGAGACTATGACAGTCTACCACGCTCAAGTGAACAGCAAGGAGACTATGACAGTCTGCCACGCTCAACTGCACAGCAAGAAGACTATGACAGTCTACCATGCTCACGTGAACAATAAAGCGACTATGACAGTCTACCACGCTCAAGTGAACAGCAAGAAGACTGTGACCGTCTATCACGCTCAAGTGAACAGCATTGAGAATGTGACAGTCTACCACGCTCAAGTCCACAGCAAGGAGACTATGACAGTCTACCACGCTCAAGTGAACAGCAAGGAGACTATGACAGTCTGCCACGCTCAACTGCACAGCAAGAAGACTATGACAGTCTACCATGCTCAGGTGAACAATAAAGCGACTATGACAGTCTACCACGCTCACGTGAACAGCAGGGGGAGTATGACAGTCTACCACGCTCACGTGAACAGCATGAAGACTGTGACAGTCTACCCCGCTCAAGTGAACAGCAAGGAGACTGTGACAGTTTACCACGCTCAAGTGAACAGCAAGGAGACTATGACACTCTACCACGCTCACGTGCACAGCAAGAAGACTATGACAGTCTACCACGCTCTAGTGAACAGCAAGGAGTCTATGACAGTCTGCCACGCTCAAGTGCACAGCAAGAAGACTGTGACAGTTTACCACGCTCAAGTGAACAGCAAGAAGACTGTGACAGTTTAGCACGCTCAAGTGAACAGCAAGGAGGCTATGACAGTCTACCACGCTCAAGTGCACAGCAAGAAGACTGTGACAGTCTAACACGCTCAAGTGAACAGCAAGAAGACTGTGACCGTCTATCACGCTCACGTGAACAGCAAGACGACTGCGATAGTCTGCCCCGCTCAAGTGAACAGCAAGGAGACTATGACAGTCTACCACGCTCAAGTGAACAGCATTGAGACTGTGACAGTCTACCACGCTCAACTGCACAGCAAGAAGACTATGACAGTCTACCATGCTCACGTGAACAATAAAGCGACTATGACAGTCTACCACGCTCACGTGAACAGCAGGGAGACTGTGACAGTCTACCATGCTCACAAGAACAGCATAAAGACTGGGACAGTCGACCCCGCTCAAGTGAACAGCAAGGAGACTATCACAGGCTGCCACGCTCAAGTGCAAAGCAAGGAGACTATGACAGTCTACCACGCTCACAAGAACAGCAAGGAGACTAATGCAGTCTACCACGCTCACGTGAACAGTAAGAAGACAATGACAGTCTACCACGCTTAAGTGCACAGAAAGGAGACTATGACAGTCTACCATGCTCATGTGAACAGCAAGGAGTCTATGACAGTCTGCCACGCTCAAGTGCACAGCAAAAAGACTGTGACAGTTTACCACGCTCAAGTGAACAGCAAGAAGACTGTGACCGTCTATCACGCTCACGTGAACAGCAAGACGACTGCGACAGTCTGCCACGCTCAAGTGAACAGCAAGGAGACTATGACAGTCTACCACGCTCCAGTGAACAGCATTGAGAATGTGACAGTCTACCACGCTCAAGTCCACAGCAAGGAGACTATGACAGTCTACCACGCTCAAATGAACAGCAACGAGACTATGACAGTCTGCCACGCTCAACTGCACAGCAAGAAGACTATGACAGGCTACCATGCTCACGTGAACAATAAAGCGACTCTGACAGTCTACCACGCTCACGTGAACAGCAGGGGGACTATGGCAGTCTACCACGCTCACGTGAACAGCATAAAGACTGTGACAGTCTACCCCGCTCAAGTGAACAGCAAGGAGACTGTGACAGTTTACCACGCTCAAGTGAACAGCAAGAAGACTATGACACTCTACCACGCTCACGTGCACAGCAAGAAGACTATGACAGTCTACCACGCTCTAGTGAACAGCAAGGAGTCTATGACAGTCTGCCACGCTCAAGTGCACAGCAAGAAGACTGTGACACTTTACCACGCTCAAGTGAACAGCAAGAAGACTGTGACAGTCTACCACGCTCAAGTGAACAGCAAGGAGACTATGACAGTCTACCACGCTCAAGTGCACAGCAAGAAGAGTGTGACAGTCTACCACGCTCAAGTGAACAGTAAGAAGACTGTGACCGTGTATCACGCTCACGTGAACAGCAAGAAGAATGTGACAGTCTACCACGCTCACGTGAACAGCAAGACGACTGCGACAGTCTGCCACGCTCAAGTGAACAGCAAGGAGACTATGAAAGTCTACCACGCTCAAGTGAACAGCATTGAGACTGTGACAGTCTACCACGCTCAACTGCACAGCAAGAAGACTATGACAGTCTACCATGCTCACGTGAACAATAAAGCGACTATGACAGTCTACCACGCTCACGTGAACAGCAGGGAGACTATCACAGTCTACCACGCTCACGTGAACAGCATAAAGACTGGGACAGTCTACCCCGCTCAAGTGAACAGCAAGGAGACTATCACAGGCTGCCACGCTCAAGTGCAAAGCAAGGAGACTATGACAGTCTACCACGCTCAAGTGAACAGCATTGAGACTGTGACAGTCTACCACGCTCAACTGCACAGCAAGAAGACTATGACAGTCTACCATGCTCACGTGAACAATAAAGCGACTATGACAGTCTACCACGCTCACGTGAACAGCAGGGAGACTATGACAGTCTACCACGCTCACGTGAACAGCATAAAGACTGGGACAGTCTACCCCGCTCAAGTGAACAGCAAGGAGACTATCACAGGCTGCCACGCTCAAGTGCAAAGCAAGGAGACTATGACAGTCTACCACGCTCACGTGAACAGCAAGGAGACTATGACAGTCTACCACGCTCACGAGAACAGCAAGGAGACTAATGCAGTCTACCACGCTCACGTGAACAGTAAGAAGACTATGACTGTCTACACGCTCACGTGAACAATGAAGCGACTATGACAGTCTACCACACTCACGTGACCAGCAAGGAGACTACAACAGTCTAGCATGCTCACGTGAACAGCTTGAAGACTGTGACAGTCTACCATGCTCAAGTACAAAGCAAGACGACTGTGTCAGTCTGCCACGATCAAGTGAACAGCATTGGAGACTATGACAGTCTGCCACGCTCAGGTGAACAGAAAGGAGACTATGACATTCTACCACGCTCAAGTGAACAGCAAGAAGACTGGGACAGTCGACCGCGCTCAAGTGAACAGCAAGGAGACTGTGACAGTCTACCATGCTCACGTGAACAGCAAGAAGACAATGACAGTCTACCACGCTTAAGTGCACAGAAAGGAGACTATGACAGTCTGCCATGCTCATGTGAACAGCAAGGAGTCTATGACAGTCTGCCACGCTCAAGTGCACAGCAAGAAGACTGTGACAGTTTACCACGCTGAAGTGAACAGCAAGAAGACTGTGACAGTCTACCACGCTCAAGTGAACATCAAGGAGACTATGACAGTCTACCACGCTCAAGTGCACAGCAAGAAGACTGTGACAGTCTACCATGCTCAAGTGAACAGCAAGAAGACTGTGACCGTCTATCACGCTCACGTGAACAGCAAGGAGACTGTGACAGTCTACCACGCTCACGTGAACAGCAAGACGACTGCGACAGTCTGCCACGCTCAAGTGAACAGCAAGGAGACTATGACAGTCTACCACGCTCAAGTGAACAGCAAGGAGACTATGACAGTCTGCCACGCTCAACTGCACAGCAAGAAGACTATGACAGTCTACCATGCTCACGTGAACAATAAAGCGACTATGACAGTCTACCACGCTCACGTGAACAGCAGGGAGACTATGGCAGTCTACCACGCTAACGTGAACAGCATAAAGACTTTGACAGTCTACCCCGCTCAAGTGAACAGCAAGAAGACTGTGACAGTCTACCACGCTCAAGGGCACAGCAAAAAACTATGCCAGTCTACCATGCTCACGTGCACAGAAAGAAGACAATGACAGTCTACCATGCTCACGTGCACAGAAAGGAGACTATGACAGTCTACCACGATCTAGTGAACAGCAAGGAGTCTATGACAGTCTGCCACGCTCAAGTGCACAGCAAGAAGACTGTGACAGTTTACCACGCTCAAGTGAACAGCAAGATGACTGTGACAGTCTACCACGCTCAAGTGCACAGCAAGAAGACTGTGACAGTCTACCACGCTCAAGTGAACAGCAAGAAGACTGTGACCGTCGATCACGCTCACGTGAACAGCAAGGAGACTGTGACAGTCTACCATGCTCACGTGAACAGCAAGACGACTGCGACAGTCTGCCACGCTCAAGTGAACAGCAAGGAGACAATGACAGTCTACCACGCTCAAGTGAACAGCATTGAGACTGTGACAGTCTACCACGCTCAAGTCCACAGCAAGGAGACTATGACAGTCAACCACGCTCAAGTGAACAGCAATGAGACTATGACAGTCTACCACGCTCAAGTGAACAGCAAGAAGACTGTGACCGTCGATCACGCTCACGTGAACAGCAAGGAGACTGTGACAGTCTACCATGCTCACGTGAACAGCAAGACGACTGCGACAGTCTGCCAAGCGCAACTGCACAGCAAGAAGACTATGACAGACTACCATGCTCACGGGAACAATAAAGCGACTATGACAGTCTACCACGCTCACGTGAACAGCAGGGAGACTATGACAGTCTACCACGCTCACGAGAACAGCATAAAGATTGTGACAGTCTACCCCGCTCAAGTGAACAGCAAGAAGACTAACACAGGCTGCCACGCTCAAGTGCACAGCAAGAAGACGATGACAGTCTACCATGCTCACGTGAACAATTAAGCGACTATGACTGTCTACCATGCTCACGAGAACAGCAAGGAGACTATGACAGTCTACCACGCTCACGTGAACAGCAAGGAGACTATGACAGTCTACCACGCTCACATGAACAATGACGCGACAATGATAGTCTACCACATTCACGTGAACAGCATGGAGACTACAACAGTCTACCATGCTCACGTGAAAAGCTTGAAGACTGTGACAATCTACCATGCTCAAGTGCGAAGCAAGACGACTGTGTCAGTCTGCCACGCTCAAGTGAACAGCATTGGAGACTATGACAGTCTGCCACGCTCAAGTGAACAGAAAGGAGACTATGACAGTCTACCATGCTCAAGTGAACAGCAAGAAGACTGGGACAGTCTCCCGAGCTCAAGTGAACAGCAAGGAGACTATGACAGTCTACCATGCTCACGTGAACAGCAAGAAGATAATGAAAGTCTACCACGCTTAAGTGCACAGAAAGGAGACTATGACAGTCTACCATGCTCATGTGAACAGCAAGGAGTCTGTGACAGTCTGCCACGCTCAATTGCACAGCAAGAAGACTGTGACAGTTTACCACGCTCAAGTGAACAGCAAGAAGACTGTGACAGTCTACCACGCTCAAGTGAACAGAAAGGAGACGAGGACAGTCTACCACGCTCAAGTGAAAAGCATTCAGAATGTGACAGTCTACCACGCTCAAGTCCACAGCAAGGAGACTATGACAGTCTACCAAGCTCAAGTGAACAGCAAGGAGACTATGACAGTCTGCCACGCTCAACTGCACAGCAAGATGTCTATGACAGTCTACCATGCTCACGTGAACAATAAAGCGACTATGACAGTCTACCACGCTCACGTGAACAGCAGGGAGACTATGGCAGTCTACCACGCTAACGTGAACAGCATAAAGACTTTGACAGTCTACCCCGCTCAAGTGAACAGCAAGGAGACTGTGACAGTTTACCACGCTCAAGTGAACAGCAAGAAGACTGTGACAGTCTACCACGCACAAGGGCACAGCAAAAAACTATGCCAGTCTACCATGCTCACGTGCACAGAACGAAGACAATGACAGTCTACCACGCTCAAGTGCACAGAAAGGAGACTATGACAGTCTACCACGTTCAAGTGAACAGCAAGGAGTCTATGACAGTCTGCCACGCTCAAGTGCACAGCAAGAAGACTGTGACAGTCTACCACGCTCAAGTGAACAGCAAGAAGACGGTGACAGTCTACCATGCTCAAGTGAACAACAAGGAGACTATGACAGTCTACCACGCTCAAGTGCACAGCAAGAAGACTGTGACAGTCTACCACGCTCAAGTGAACAGCAAGAAGACTGTGACCGTCTATCACGCTCACGTGAACAGCAAGGAGACTGTGACAGTCTACCACGCTCACGTGAACAGCAAGACGACAGCGACAGTCTGCCACGCTCAAGTGAACAGCAAGGAGACTATGACAGTCTACCACGCTCAAGTCCACAGCAAGGAGACTATGACAGTCTACCCCGCTCAAGTGAACAGCAAGGAGACTATCACAGGCTGCCACGCTCAAGTGCACAGCAAGAAGACTATGACAGTCTACCATGCTTACGTGAACAATTAAGCGACTATGACTGTCTACCATGCTCACGTGAACAGCAAGGAGACTATGACAGTCTACCACGCTCACGAGAACAGCAAGGAAACTAATGCAGTCTACCACGCTCACGTGAACAGCAAGAAGACTATGACAGTCTACACGCTCACGTGAACAATGAAGCGACTATGACAGTCTACCACACTCACGTGAACAGCAAGGAGACTACAACAGTCTACCATGCTCACGTGAACAGCTTGAAGACTGTGACAGTCTACCATGCTCAAGTGCAAAGCAAGACGACTGTGTCAGTCTGCCACGCTCAAGTGAACAGCATTGGAGACTATGACAGTCTGCCACGCTCAAGTGAACAGAAAGGAGATTATGACAGTCTACCATGCTGAAGTGAACAGCAAGAAGACTGGGACAGTCTACCGCGCTCAAGTGAACAGCAAGGAGACTATGACAGTCCAACATGCTCACGTGAATGGCAAGAAGACAATGACAGTCTACCAGGCTTAAGTGCACAGAAAGGAGACTAAGACAGTCTACCATGCTCAAGTGAACAGCAAGGAGACTATGACAGTCTACCATGCTCAAGTGAACGGCATTGAGACTGTGACAGTCTACCACGCTCAAGTCCACAGCAAGGAGACTATGACAGTCTACCACGCTCAAGTGAACAGCAAGGAGACTATGACAGTCTACCATGCTCACGTGAACAGCAAGAAGACTGTGATAGTCTACCACGCTCAAGTGAACAGCAAGGAGTCTATGACAGTCTTCCATGCTCACGTGAACAGCAAGAAGACTATGACAGTCTACCATGCTCTCGTGAACAATAAAGCGACTATGACAGTCTACCACGTTCACGTGAACAGCAGGGAGACTATGTCAGTCTACCACACTCACGTGAACAGCATAAAGACTGTGACAGTCTACCACGCTCAAGTGAACAGCAAGGAGACTATCACAGTCTGCCACGCTCAAGTGCACAGCAAGAAGACTATTACAGTCTACCATGCTCACGTGAACAATTAAGTGACTATGACTGTCTACCAGGCTCACGTGAACAGCAAGGAGACTATGACAGTCTACCACGCTCACGTGAACAGCAAGGAGACTATGACAGTCTACCACACTCACGAGAACAGCAAGGAGACTAATGCAGTCTTCCACACTCACGTGAACAGCAAGAAGACTATGACAGTCTACCACGCTCACGTGAACAGCAAGGAGACTATGACAGTCTACCATGTCACGTGAACAGCAAGAAAACTGTGATAGTCTACCACGCTCACGTGAACAGCAAGGAGTCTATGACAGTCTTCCATACTGACGTGAACAGCAAGAAGACTGTGACAGTCTACTGCGCTCACGTGAACAGCAAGATGACTATGACTGTCTACCACGCTCAAGTGAACAGCAAGATGACTGTGACAGTCTACCACGCTCACGTGCACATCAAGATGAAAGACTACCACGCTCAAGTGAACAGCAAGGAGTCTATGACAGTCTGCCACTCTCAAGTGCACAGCAAGAAGACTGTGACAGTCTATCACGCTCAAGTGAACAGCAAGGAGACTATGCCAGTCTACCACCATCAAGTGCACAGCAAGGAGACTTTGACAAACTACTACGCTCAAGTGCACAGCAAGAAGACTGTGACAGTCTTCCACGCTCAAGTGAACAGCAAGGAGACTATGCCAGTCTACCACCATCAAGTGCACAGCAAGGAGACTATGACAAACTACTACGCTCAAGTGCACAGCAAGAAAACTGTGACAGTCTACCATGCTCAAGTGCAAAGCAAGACGACTATGACAATCTGCCACGCTCAAGTGAACAGAAAGGAGACTATGACAGTCTACCACGCTCACGTGAACAATGAAGCGACTATGACAGTCTGCCATTCTCAAGTGCACAGCAAGAAGACTGTGACAGTCTACCACGCTCAAGTGAACAGCAAGGAGACGATGACAGTCTACCATGCTCACGTGAACAGCCACAAGACTGTGACATTCTACCACACTCAAGTGCAAAGCAAGAAGACTGTGACATTCTACCACGCTCAAGTGAACAGCAAGGAGACTATGACAGTCTACCATGCTCACGTGAACAGCAAGAAGACTGTGATAGTCTACCACGCTCAAGTGAACAGCAAGGAGTCTATGACAGTCTTCCATGCTCACGTGAACAGCAAGAAGACTAAGACAGTCTACCATGCTCACGTGAACAATAATGCGACTATGACAGTCTACCACGCTCACGTGAACAGCAGGGAGACTATGTCAGTCTACCACGCTCACGTGAACAGCATAAAGACTGTGACAGTCTACCAGGCTCAAGTGAACAGCAAGGATTCTATCACATTCTGCCATGCTCAAGTGCACAGCAAGAAGACTATGACAGTCTACCTTGCTCCTGTGAACAATTAAGCGACTATGACTGTGTACCATGCTCACGTGAACAGCAAGGAGACAATGACAGTCTACCACGCTCACGTGAACAGCAAGGAGACTATGACAGTCTACCACGCTCATGAGAACAGCAAGGAGACTAATGCAGTCTTCCACGCTCACGAGAACAGCAAGGTGACTAATGCAGTCTTCCACACTCACGTGAACAATTAAGCGACTATGACAGTCTACCACGCTCACGTGAACAGCAAGGAGACTATGACAGTCTACCATGCTCACGTGAACAGCAAGAAAACTGTGACAATCTACCACGCTCAAGTGAACAGCAAGGAGTCTATGACAGTCTTCCATGCTGACGTGAACAGCAAGAAGACTGTGACAGTCTACCGCGCTCAAGTGAACAGCAAGGAGACTATGACAGTCTACCACGCTCAAGTGAACAGCAAGACGACTGTGACATTCTACCACGCTCACGTGCACAGCAAGATGACTATGACAGACTACCACGCTCAAGTGAACAGCAAGGAGTCTATGACAGTCTGCCACTCTCAAGTGCACAGCAAGAAGACTGTGACCGTCTACCACGCTCACGTGAACAGCATGGAGACTGTGACAGTCTACCACGCTCAAGTGAACAGCAAGGAGACTATGACAGTCTACCACGCTCAAGTGCACAGCAAGAAGACTCTGTCAGTCTACCACGTTCAAGTGAACAGCAAGGAGACTATGACAGTCTATACGCTCACTTGAACAATGAAGCGACTATGACAGTCTACCATACTCACGTGAACAGAAAGGAGACTACAACAGTCTACCATGCTCACGTGAACAGAAAGGAGACTACAACAGTCTACCATGCTCACGTGAACAGCTTGAAGACTGTGACAGTCTACCATGCTCAAGTGCAAAGCAAGACGACTGTGTCAGTCTGCCACGCTCAAGTGAACAGCAAGGAGACTATGACAATCTGCCACGCTCAAGTGAACAGAAAGGAGATTATGACAGTCTACCATGCTCAAGTGAACAGCAAGAAGACTGGGACAGTCTACCGCGCTCAAGTGAACAGCAGGGAGACTATGACAGTCTACCATGCTCACGTGAACAGCAAGAAGACTGTGACCGTCTACCACGATCAAGTGATCAGCAAGGAGACTATTACAGTCTACCATGCTCAAGTGAACAGCAAGAAGACTGTGACAGTCTACCATGCTCAAGTGAACAGCAAGGAGACGATGACAGTCTACCATGCTCACGTAAACAGCCACAAGACTGTGACATTCTACCACACTCAAGTGCAAAGCAAGAAGACTGTGACATTCTACCACGCTCAAGTGAACAGCAAGGAGACTATGACAGTCTACCATGATCAAGTGAACAGCAAGAAGACTGTGACAGTCTGCCACACTCAAGTGAACAGCAAGGAGACTATGACAGTCTACCACGCTCAAGTGAACAGCATTGAGACTGTGACAGTCTACCACGCTCAACTGCACAGCAAGAAGACTATGACAGTCTACCATGCTCACGTGAACAATAAAGTGACTATGACAGTCTACCACGCTCACGTGAACAGCAGGGAGACTATGACAGTCTACCACGCTCACGTGAACAGCATTAAGACTGGGACAGTCTACCCCGCTCAAGTGAACAGCAAGGAGACTATCACAGGCTGCCACGCTCAAGTGCAAAGCAAGGAGACTATGACAGTCTACCACGCTCACGTGAACAGCAAGGAGACTATGACAGTCTACCACGCTCACGAGAACAGCAAGGAGACTAATGCAGTCTACCACGCTCACGTGAACAGTAAGAAGACAATGACAGTCTACCACGCTCAAGTGAACAGCATTGAGAATGTGACAGTCTACCGCGCTCAAGTCCACAGCAAGGAGACTATGACAGTCTACCACGCTCAAGTGAACAGCAAGGAGACTGTGACAGTCTGCCACACTCAAGTGCACAGCAAGAAGACTGTGACAGTTTACCACGCTCAAGTGAACAGCAAGAAGACTGTGACAGTCTACCACGCTCAAGTGAACAGCAAGGAGACTATGACAGTCGACCACGCTCAAGTGCACAGCAGGAAGACTGTGACAGTCTACCACGCTCAAGTGAACAGCAAGAAGACTGTGACCGTCTATCACGCTCACGTGAACAGCAAGAAGAATGTGACAGTCTACCACGCTCACGTGAACAGCAAGACGATACTAAAGTCGGTGGTGTTGTCGATAGTGTGGAAGGATGTAGCAGATTACAGAGGTTTATAGATAAGCTGCAGAGCTGGGCCGAGAGGTGGCAAATGGAGTTTAATGTAGAGAAGTGTGAGGTGATTCACTTTGGAAGGAATAACAGGAATGCGGAATATTTGGCTAATGGTAAAGTTCTTGAAAGTGTGGATGAGCAGAGGGATCTAGGTGTCCATGTACATAGATCCCTGAAAGTTGCCACCCAGGTTGATAGGGTTGTGAAGAAGGCCTATGGAGTGTTGGCCTTTATTGGTAGAGGGATTGAGTTCCGGAGTCGGGAGGTAATGTTGCAGCTGTACAGAACTCTGGTACCGCCGCATTTGGAGTATTGCGTACAGTTCTGGTCACCGCATTATAGGAAGGACGTGGAGGCTTTGGAGCGGGTGCAGAGGAGATTTACCAGGATGTTGCCTGGTATGGAGGGAAAATCTTATGAGGAAAGGCTGATGGACTTGAGGTTGTTTTCGTTGGAGAGAAGAAGGTTAAGAGGAGACTTAATAGAGACATACAAAATGATCAGGGGGTTGGATAGGGTGGACAGTGAGAGCCTTCTCCCGCGGATGGATATGGCTGGCACGAGGGGACATAACTTTAAACTGAGGGGTAATAGATATAGGACAGAGGTCAGAGGTAGGTTCTTTACGCAAAGAGTAGTGAGGCCGTGGAATGCCCTACCTGCTACAGTGGTGAACTCGCCAACATTGAGGGCATTTAAAAGTTTATTGGATAAACATATGGATGATAATGGCATAGTGTAGGTTGGATGGCTTTTGTTTTGGTGCAACATCGTGGGCCGAAGGGCCTGTACTGCGCTGTATTGTTCTATGTTCTATGTTCTATGTTCTATAAGACGACTGCGACAGTCTGCCACGCTCAAGTGAACAGCAAGGAGACTATGACAGTCTACCACGCTCAAGTGAACAGCATTGAGACTGTGACAGTCTACCACGCTCAACTGCACAGCAAGAAGACTATGACAGTCTACCATGCTCACGTGAACAATAAAGCGACTATGACAGTCTACCACGCTCACGTGAACAGCAGGGAGACTATGACAGTCTACCACGCTCACATGAACAGCATAAAGACTGGGACAGTCTACCCCGCTCAAGTGAACAGCAAGGAGACTATCACAGGCTGCCACGCTCAAGTGCAAAGCAAGGAGACTATGACAGTCTACCACGCTCACGTGAACAGCAAGGAGACTATGACAGTCTACCACGCTCACGAGAACAGCAAGGAGACTAATGCAGTCTACCACGCTCACGTGAACAGTAAGAAGACAATGACAGTCTACCACGCTCAAGTGAACAGCATTGAGAATGTGACAGTCTACCACGCTCAAGTCCACAGCAAGGAGACTATGACAGTCTACCACGCTCAAGTGAACAGCAAGGAGACTGTGACAGTCTGCCAGGCTCAACTGAACAGCAAGAAGACTATGACAGTCTACCATGCTCACGTGAACAATAAAGCGACTATGACAGCCTACCACGCTCACGTGAACAGCAGGGGGACTATGACAGTCTACCACGCTCACGTGAACAGCATAAAGACTGTGACAGTCTACCCCGCTCAAGTGAACAGCAAGGAGACTGTGACAGTTTACCACGCTCAAGTGAACAGCAAGAAGACTGTGACAGTCTAACACGCTCAAGGGCACAGCAAAAAACTATGCCAGTCTACCATGCTCACGTGCACAGAAAGAAGACAATGACAGTCTACCACGCTCAAGTGCACAGAAAGGAGACTATGACAGTCTACCATGCTCACGTGCACAGAAAGAAGACAATGACAGTCTACCACGCTCAAGTGCACAGAAAGGAGACTATGACAGTCTACCACGCTCTAGTGAACAGCAAGGAGTCTATGACAGTCTGCCACGCTCAAGTGCACAGCAAGAAGACTGTGACAGTTTACCATGCTCAAGTGAACAGCAAGAAGACTGTGACAGTCTACCACGCTCAAGTGAACAGCAAGGAGACTATGACAGTCTACCACGCTCAAGTGAACAGCAAGAAGACTGTGACCGTCTATCACGCTCACGTGAACAGCAAGAAGAATGTGACAGTCTACCACGCTCACGTGAACAGCAAGACGACTGCGACAGTCAGCCACGCAAAAGTGAACAGCAAGGAGACTATGACAGTCTACCACGCTCAAGTGAACAGCATTGAGACTGGGACAGTCTACCACGCTCAACTGCACAGCAAGAAGACTATGACAGTCTACCATGCTCACGTGAACAATAAAGCGACTATGACAGTCTACCACGCTCACGTGAACAGCAGGGAGACTATGACAGTCTACCACGCTCACGTGAACAGCATGAAGACTGGGACAGTCTATCCCGCTCAAGTGAACAGCAAGGAGACTATCACAGGCTGCCACGCTCAAGTGCAAAGCAAGGAGACTATGACAGTCTACCACGCTCACGTGAACAGCAAGGAGACTATGACAGTCTACCACGCTCACGAGAACAGCAAGGTGACTAATGCAGTCGACCACGCTCACGTGAACAGTAAGAAGACTATGACAGTCTACACGCTCACGTGAACAATGAAGCGACTATGACAGTCTACCACACTCACGTGAACAGCAAGGAGACTACAACAGTCTACCATGCTCACGTGAACAGCTTGAAGACTGTAACAGTCTACCATGCTCAAGTACAAAGCAAGACGACTGTGTCAGTCTGCCACGCTCAAGTGTACAGCATTGGAGACTATGACAGTCTGCCACGCTCAAGTGAAAAGAACGGAGACTATGACAGTCTACCATGCTCAAGTGAACAGCAAGAAGATAGGGACAGTCTACCGCGCTCAAGTACAAAGCAAGACGACTGTGTCAGTCTGCCACGCTCAAGTGTACAGCATTGGAGACTATGACAGTCTACCACGCTCAAGTGAACAGCATTGAGACTGTGACAGTCTACCACGCTCAACTGCACAGCAAGAAGACTATGACAGTCTACCATGCTCACGTGAACAATAAAGCGACTATGACAGTCTACCACGCTCACGTGAACAGCAGGGAGACTATGACAGTCTACCACGCTCACATGAACAGCATAAAGACTGGGACAGTCTACCCCGCTCAAGTGAACAGCAAGGAGACTATCACAGGCTGCCACGCTCAAGTGCAAAGCAAGGAGACTATGACAGTCTACCACGCTCACGTGAACAGCAAGGAGACTATGACAGTCTACCACGCTCACGAGAACAGCAAGGAGACTAATGCAGTCTACCACGCTCACGTGAACAGTAAGAAGACAATGACAGTCTACCACGCTCAAGTGAACAGCATTGAGAATGTGACAGTCTACCACGCTCAAGTCCACAGCAAGGAGACTATGACAGTCTACCACGCTCAAGTGAACAGCAAGGAGACTGTGACAGTCTGCCAGGCTCAACTGAACAGCAAGAAGACTATGACAGTCTACCATGCTCACGTGAACAATAAAGCGACTATGACAGCCTACCACGCTCACGTGAACAGCAGGGGGACTATGACAGTCTACCACGCTCACGTGAACAGCATAAAGACTGTGACAGTCTACCCCGCTCAAGTGAACAGCAAGGAGACTGTGACAGTTTACCACGCTCAAGTGAACAGCAAGAAGACTGTGACAGTCTAACACGCTCAAGGGCACAGCAAAAAACTATGCCAGTCTACCATGCTCACGTGCACAGAAAGAAGACAATGACAGTCTACCACGCTCAAGTGCACAGAAAGGAGACTATGACAGTCTACCATGCTCACGTGCACAGAAAGAAGACAATGACAGTCTACCACGCTCAAGTGCACAGAAAGGAGACTATGACAGTCTACCACGCTCTAGTGAACAGCAAGGAGTCTATGACAGTCTACCACGCTCAAGTGCACAGCAAGAAGACTGTGACAGTTTACCATGCTCAAGTGAACAGCAAGAAGACTGTGACAGTCTACCACGCTCAAGTGAACAGCAAGGAGACTATGACAGTCTACCACGCTCAAGTGAACAGCAAGAAGACTGTGACCGTCTATCACGCTCACGTGAACAGCAAGAAGAATGTGACAGTCTACCACGCTCACGTGAACAGCAAGACGACTGCGACAGTCAGCCACGCAAAAGTGAACAGCAAGGAGACTATGACAGTCTACCACGCTCAAGTGAACAGCATTGAGACTGGGACAGTCTACCACGCTCAACTGCACAGCAAGAAGACTATGACAGTCTACCATGCTCACGTGAACAATAAAGCGACTATGACAGTCTACCACGCTCACGTGAACAGCAGGGAGACTATGACAGTCTACCACGCTCACGTGAACAGCATGAAGACTGGGACAGTCTATCCCGCTCAAGTGAACAGCAAGGAGACTATCACAGGCTGCCACGCTCAAGTGCAAAGCAAGGAGACTATGACAGTCTACCACGCTCACGTGAACAGCAAGGAGACTATGACAGTCTACCACGCTCACGAGAACAGCAAGGTGACTAATGCAGTCGACCACGCTCACGTGAACAGTAAGAAGACTATGACAGTCTACACGCTCACGTGAACAATGAAGCGACTATGACAGTCTACCACACTCACGTGAACAGCAAGGAGACTACAACAGTCTACCATGCTCACGTGAACAGCTTGAAGACTGTAACAGTCTACCATGCTCAAGTACAAAGCAAGACGACTGTGTCAGTCTGCCACGCTCAAGTGTACAGCATTGGAGACTATGACAGTCTGCCACGCTCAAGTGAAAAGAACGGAGACTATGACAGTCTACCATGCTCAAGTGAACAGCAAGAAGATAGGGACAGTCTACCGCGCTCAAGTACAAAGCAAGACGACTGTGTCAGTCTGCCACGCTCAAGTGTACAGCATTGGAGACTATGACAGTCTGCCACGCTCAAGTGAAAAGAACGGAGACTATGACAGTCTACCATGCTCAAGTGAACAGCAAGAAGATAGGGACAGTCTACCGCGCTCAAGTGAACAGCAAGGAGACTATGACAGTCTACCATGCTCACGTGAACAGCAAGAAGACAATGACAGTCTACCACGCTTAAGTGCACAGAAAGGAGACTATGACAGTCTACCATGCTCATGTGAACAGCAAGGAGTCTATGACAGTCTGCCACGCTCAAGTGCACAGCATGAAGACTGTGACAGTTTACCACGCTCAAGTGAACAGCAAGGAGACTATGACAGTCTACCACGCTCAAGTGCACAGCAAGAAGACTGTGACAGTCTACCATGCTCAAGTGAACAGCAAGAAGACTGTGACCGTCTATCACGCTCACGTGAACAGCAAGGAGACTGTGACAGTCTACCACGCTCACGTGAACAGCAACACGACTGTGACAGTCTGCCACGCTCAAGTGAACAGCAAGGAGACTATGACAGTCTACCACGCTCAGGTGAACAGCATTGAGAATGTGACAGTCTACCACGCTCAAGTCCACAGCAAGGAGACTATGACAGTCTACCACGCTCAAGTGAACAGCAAGGAGACTATGACAGTCTGCCACGCTCAACTGCACAGCAAGAAGTCTATGACAGTCTACCATGCTCACGTGAACAACAAAGCGACTATGACAGTCTACCACACTCACGTGAACAGCAAGGAGACTACAACAGTCTACCATGCTCACGTGAACAGCTTGAAGACTGTGACAGTCTACCATGCTCAAGTGCAAAGCAAGACGACTGTGTCAGTCTGCCACGCTCAACTGAACAGCATTGGAGACTATGACAGTCTGCCACGCTCAAGTGAACAGAAAGGAGACTATGACAGTCTACCATGCTCACGTGAACAGCAAGAAGACAATGACAGTCTACCAGGCTTAATTGCACAGAAAGGAGACTAAGACAGTCTACCATGCTCAAGTGCACAGCAAGAAGACTGTGACAGTCTACCACGCTCAAGTGAACAGCAAGACGACTGCGTCAGTCTGCCACGCTCAAGTGAACAGCAAGGAGACTATGACAGTCTACCACGCTCAAGTGAACGGCATTGAGACTGTGACAGTGTACCACGCTCAAGTCCACAGCAAGGAGACTATGACAGTCTACCACGCTCAAGTGAACAGCAAGGAGACTATGACAGTCTGCCACGCTCAACTGCACAGCAAGAAGACTATGACAGTCTACCATGCTCACGTGAACAATGAAGCGACTACGACAGTCTACCACGCTCACGTGAACAGCAGGGAGACTACGACAGTCTATCACGCTCACGTGAACAGCATAAAGACTGTGACAGTCTACCATGCTCACGTGAACAATTAAGCGACTATGACAGTCTACGTTGCTCACGTGCACAGCAAGAAGATAATGACAGTCTACCATGCTCAAGTGAATAGCAAGAAGACTGGGACAGTCTACCGCGCTCAAGTGAACAGCAAGGAGACTATGACAGTCTACCATGCTCACGTGAACAGCAAGAAGATAATGACAGTCTACCACGCTTAAGTGCACAGAAAGGAGACTATGACAGTCTACCATGCTCATGTGAACAGCAAGGAGTCTATGACAGTCTGCCACGCTCAAGTGCACAGCAAGAAGACTGTGACAGTTTACCACGCTGAAGTGAACAACAAGAAGACTGTGACAGTCTACCACGCTCAAGTGAACAGCAAGGAGACTATGACAGTCAACCACGCTCAAGTGAAAAGCATTCAGAATGTGACAGTCTACCACGCTCAAGTCCACAGCAAGGAGACTATGACAGTCTACCACGCTCAAGTGAACAGCAAGGAGACTATGACAGTCTGCCACGCTCAACTGCACAGCAAGAAGTCTATGACAGTCTACCATGCTCACGTGAACAATAAAGCGACTATGACAGTCTACCAGGCTCACGTGAACAGCAGGGAGTCTATGACAGTCTACCACGCTCACGTGAGCAGCATAAAGACTGTGACAGTCAACCCCGCTCAAGTGAACAGCATGGAGACTGTGACAGTTTACCACGCTCAAATGAACAGCAAGAAGACTGTGGCAGTCTACCACGCTCAAGTGAACAGCAAGAAGACTGTGACAGTCTACCACGCTCAAGTGCACAGAAAGGAGACTATGACAGTCTACCACGCTCAAGTGAACAGCAAGGAGTCTATGACAGTCTGCCACGCTCAAGTGCACAGCAAGAAGACTGTGACAGTCTACCACGCTCAAGTGAACAGCAAGAAGACTGTGACAGTCTACCACGCTCAAGTGAACAACAAGGAGACTATGACAGTCTACCACGCTCAAGTGCACAGCAAGAAGACTGTGACCGTCTACCACGCTCAAGTGAACAGCAAGAAGACTGTGACCGTCTATCACGCTCACGTGAACAGCAAGGAGACTGTGACAGTCTACCACGCTCACGTGAACAGCAAGACGACTGCGACAGTCTGCCACGCTCTCGTGAACAGCAAGGAGACTATGACAGTCTACCACGCTCAAGTCCACAGCAAGGAGACTATGACAGTCTACCATGCTCACGTGAACAATTAAGCGACTATGACTGTCTACCATGCTCACGTAAACAGCAAGGAGGCTATGACAGACTACCATGCTCACGAGAACAGCAAGGAAACTAATGCAGCCTACCACGCTCACGTGAACAGCAAGAAGACTATGACAGTCTACACGCTCACGTGAACAATGAAGCGACTATGACAGTCTACCACACTCACGTGAACAGCAAGGAGACTACAACAGTCTACCATGCTCACGTGAACAGCTTGAAGACTGTGACAGTCTACCATGCTCAAGTGCAAAGCAAGACGACTGTGTCAGTCTACCATGCTCACGTGAACAGCAAGAAGACAATGACAGTCTACCAGGCTTAAGTGCACAGAAAGGAGACTAAGACAGTCTACCATGCTCAAGTGAACAGCAAGGAGTCTATGACAGTCTACCACACTCAAGTGCACAGCAAGAAGACTGTGACAGTCTGCCACGCTCAAGTGAACAGCAAGACGACTGCGTCAGTCTGCCACGCTCAAGTGAACAGCAAGGAGACTATGACAGTCTATCACTCTCAAGTGAACGGCATTGAGACTGTGACAGTCTACCACGCTCAAGTCCACAGCAAGGAGACTATGACAGGCTACCACGCTCAACTGCATAGCAAGAAGACTATGACAGTCTGCCATGCTCACGTGAACAATGAAGCGACTACGACAGTCTACCACGCTCACGTGAACAGCAAGGAGACTATGACAGTCTACCACGCTCACGAGAACAGCAAGGAGACTAATGCAGTCTACCACGCTCACGTGAACAGCAAGAAGAATATGACAGTCTACCACGCTCACTTGAACAATGAAGCGACTATGACATTCTACCACGCTCAAGTGAACAGCAAGGAGACTATGACACTCTACCATGCTCACGTGAACAGCAAGAAGACTGTGACAGTCTACCACGCTCAAGTGAACAGCAAGACGACTGTGACAGTCTACCACGCTCACGTGCACAGCAAGACGACTATGACAGACTACCACGCTCAAGTGAACAGCAAGGAGTCTATGACAGTCTGCCACTCTCAAGTGCACAGCAAGCAGACTGTGACAGTCTATCACGCTCAAGTGAACAGCAACGAGACTATGACAGTCTACCACGCGCAAGTGAACAGCAAGGATACCATGCCCGTCTACCAACATCAAGTGCACAGAAATGAGACTATGACAGTCTACCACGCTCAAGTGCACAGCAAGAGAACTGTGACAGTCTACCACGCTCAAGTGAACAGCAAGGAGACTATGACAGTCTACCACGCTCACGTGAACAATGAAGCGACTATGACAGTCTACCACACTCACGTGAACAGCAAGGAGACTACAACAGTCTACCATGCTCACGTGAACAGCTTGAAGACTGTGATAGTCTGCCATGCTCAAGTGAACAGCAAGGAGACTATGACAGTCTACCACGCTCAAGTGAACAGCAAGACGACTGTGACAGTCTACCACGCTCACGTGCACAGCAAGACGACTATGACAGACTACCACGCTCAAGTGAACAGCAAGGAGTCTATGACAGTCTGCCACTCTCAAGTGCACAGCAAGCAGACTGTGACAGTCTATCACGCTCAAGTGAACAGCAACGAGACTATGACAGTCTACCACGCGCAAGTGAACAGCAAGGATACCATGCCCGTCTACCAACATCAAGTGCACAGAAATGAGACTATGACAGTCTACCACGCTCAAGTGCACAGCAAGAGAACTGTGACAGTCTACCACGCTCAAGTGAACAGCAAGGAGACTATGACAGTCTACCACGCTCACGTGAACAATGAAGCGACTATGACAGTCTACCACACTCACGTGAACAGCAAGGAGACTACAACAGTCTACCATGCTCACGTGAACAGCTTGAAGACTGTGACAGTCTACCATGCTGAAGTGCAAAGCAAGACGACTGTGTCAGTCTGCCACGCTCAAATGAACAGCAAAGAGACTATGACAGTCTGCTACGCTCAAGTTAAAAGAAAGGAGACAATGACAGTCTACCATGCTCAAATGAACAGCAAGAAGACTGGGACAGTCTACCGCGCTCAAGTGAACAGCAAGGAGACTATGACAGTCTACCACGCTCAAGTGAACAGCAAGGAGTCTATGACAGTCTGCCACGCTCAAGTGCACGGCAAGAAGACTGTGACCGTCTACCACGCTAACGTGAACAGCAAGGAGACTGTGACAGTCTACCACGCTCAAGTGATCAGCAAGGAGACTATTACAGTCTTCCACGTTCAAGTGAACAGCAAGAAGACTGTGACACTCGACCACGCTAAAGTGCACAGCAAAAAACTATGACAGTCTACGTTGCTCAAGTGCACAGCAAGAAGACAATGACAGTCTACCACGCTCAAGTGCACAGAAAGGAGACTATGACAGTCTACCACGCTCAAGTGAACGGCATTGAGACTGTGACAGTCGACCACGCTCAAGTCCACAGCAAGGAGACTATGACAGTCTACCACGCTCAAGTGAACAGCAAGGAGACTATGACAGTCTGCCACGCTCAACTGCACAGCAAGAAGACTATGACAGTCTAGCATGCTCACGTGAACAATGAAGCGACTACGACAGTCTACCACGCTCAAGTGAACAGCAAGGAGTCTATGACAGTCTGCCACTCTCAAGTCCACAGCAAGCAGACTGTGACAGTCTATCACGCTCAAGTGAACAGCAAGGAGACTATGACAGTCTACCACGCGCAAGTGAACAGCAAGGATACCATGCCCGTCTACCACCATCAAGTGCACAGAAATGAGACTATGACAGTCTACCACGCGCAAGTGAACAGCAAGGATACCATGCCCGTCTACCACCATCAAGTGCACAGAAATGAGACTATGACAGTCTGCCACGCTCAAGTGCACGGCAGGAAGACTGTGACCGTCTACCACGCTAACGTGAACAGCAAGGAGACTATTACAGTCTTCCACGTTCAAGTGAACAGCAAGAAGACTGTGACACTCTACCACGCTAAAGTGCACAGCAAAAAACTATGACAGTCTACGTTGCTCACGTGCACAGCAAGAAGACAATGACAGTCTACCACGCTCAAGTGCACAGAAAGGAGACTATGACAGTCTACCACGCTCAAGTGAACGGCATTGAGACTGTGACAGTCTACCACGCTCAAGTCCACAGCAAGGAGACTATGACAGTCTGCCACGCTCAACTGCACAGCAAGAAGACTATGACAGTCTACCATGCTCACGTGAACAATGAAGTGACTTCGACAGTCTACCACGCTCACGTGAACAGCAGCGAGACTACGACAGTCTACCACGCTCACGTGAACAGCATAAAGACTGTGACAGTCTAACATGCTCACGTGAACAATTAAGCGACTATGATTGTCTACAGTGCTCACGTGAACAGCAAGGAGACTATGACAGTCAACCACGCTCAGGTGAACAGCAAGGAGACTATGACAGTCTACCACGCTCACGAGAAGAGCAAGGAGACGAATGCAGTCTACCACGCTCACGTGAACAGCAAGAAGACTATGACAGTCTACCACGCTCACTTGAACAATGAAGCGACTATGACATTCTACCACGCTCACGTGAACAGCAAGGAGACTATGACAGTCTACCATGCTCACGTGAACAGCAAGAAGACTGTGATAGTCTACCATGCTCAAGTGAACAGCAAGGAGACTATGACAGTCTACCACGAGCAAGTGAACAGCAAGACGACTGTGACAGTCTACCACGCTCACGTGCACAGCAAGACGACTATGACAGACTACCACGCTCAAGTGAACAGCAAGGAGTCTATGACAGTCTGCCACTCTCAAGTGCACAGCAAGAAGACTGTGACAGTCCATCACGCTCAAGTGAACAGCAAGGAGACTATGACAGTCTACCACGCACAAGTGAACAGCAAGGATACAATGCCCGTCTACCACCATCAAGTGCACAGAAATGAGACTATGACAATCTAGTACGATCAAGTGCACAGCAAGAAGACTGTGACAGTCTACCACGCTCAAGTGCACAGCAAGAGAACTGTGACAGTCTACCACGCTCAAGTGAACAGCAAGGAGACTATGACAGTCTACCATGCTCACGTGAACAATGAAGCGACTATGACAGTCTACCACACTCACGTGAACAGCAAGGAGACTACAACAGTCTACCATGCTCACGTGAACAGCTAGAAGACTGTGACAGTCTACCATGCTCAAGTGCAAAGCAAGACGACTGTGTCAGTCTGCCACGCTCAAATGAACAGCAAAGAGACTATGACAGTCTGCCACGCTCAAGTTAAAAGAAAGGAGACTATGACAGTCTACCATGATCAAGTGAACAGCAAGAAGACTGGGACAGTCTACCGCGCTCAAGTGAACAGCAAGGAGACTATGACAGTCTACCATGCTCACGTGAACAGCAAGAAGACTGTGACCGTCTACCACGCTCAAGTGAACAGCAAGGAGTCTATGACATTCTGCCACGCTCAAGTGCACGGCAAGAAGACTGTGACCGTCTACCACGCTAACGTGAACAGCAAGGAGACTGTGACAGTCTACCACGCTCAAGTGATCAGCAAGGAGACTATTACAGTCTTCCACGTTCAAGTGAACAGCAAGAAGACTGTGACACTCTACCACGCTAAAGTGCACAGCAAAAAACTATGACAGTCTACGTTGCTCACGTGCACAGCAAGAAGACAATGACCGTCTACCACGCTCAAGTGCACAGAAAGGAGACTATGACAGTCTACCATGCTCAAGTGAACAGCATGGAGACTATGACAGTCTACCATGCTCACGTGCACAGCAAGAAGACTATGACAGTCTACCACGCTCAAGTGAACAGCAAGGAGTCTATGACAGTCTGCCACGCTCAGGTGCACAGCAAGAAGACTGTGACCGTCTACCACGCTCAAGTGAACAGCAAGGAGACTATGACAGTCTACCACGCTCAAGTGAACAGCATTGAGACTGTGACAGTCTACCACGCTCAAATGAACAGCAAGAGAACTGTGACAGTCTACCACGCTCAAGTGAACAGCAAGGAGACTATGACAGTCTACCATGCTCACGTGAACAATAAAGCGACTA
The DNA here is from genome assembly GCF_047496885.1 of Scyliorhinus torazame. NCBI lineage: Eukaryota > Metazoa > Chordata > Chondrichthyes > Carcharhiniformes > Scyliorhinidae > Scyliorhinus > Scyliorhinus torazame. The sequence goes on along the minus strand of NC_092712.1, from coordinate 254,299,441 downwards.
TGACTGTCTACCACGCTCATGTGAACAGTAAGGAGACTATGACAGTCTACAACGCTCACGTGAACAGCAAGGTGACTAGGACAGTCTACCACGCTCACGTGAACAGCAAGGAGACTATGACAGTCTACCATGCTCACGTGAACCGCAAGGAGATTATGACAGTCTACAGTGCTCACGTGAACAGCAAGGAGACTAATGCAGTCTACCACGCTCACGTGAACAGCAAGAAGACTATGACACTCTACCATGCTCACGTGAACAATGAAGCGACTATTACAGTCTACCACGCTCAACTGAACAGCAAGGAGTCTATGACAGTCTTCCATGCTGACGTGAACAGCAAGAAGACTGTGACAGTCTACCACGCTCAAGTGAACAGCAAGGAGACTATGACAGTCTACCACGCTCACGTGCACAGCAAGAAGACTGTGACAGTCTACCACGGTCAAGTGAACAGCAAGAAGACTGTGACAGTCGACCACGCTCAAGTGAACAGCACGAAGACTGTGACAGTCTACTACGCTAACATGAACAGCAAGGAGACTGTGACAGTCTACCACGCTCACGTGAACAGCAAAAAGACTGTGACAGTCTATCACGCTCAAGAGAACAGCAAGAAGACTGTGACTTTCTACCATGCTCAAATGCAAAGAAGACGACTATGACAATCTGCCACGCTCAAGTGAACAGAAAGGAGACTATGACAGTCTACCATGCTCAAGAGAACAGCAAGAAGACTGGGACAGTCTACCGCGCTCATGTGAACAGCAAGGACACTATGACAGTCTTCCATGCTCACGTGAACAGCAAGAAGACTGTGATAGTCTACCATGCTCAAGTGAACAGCAAGGAGACTATGACAGTCTACCACGCTCAAGTGAACAGCAAGACGACTGTGACAGTCTACCACGCTCACGTGCACAGCAAGACGACTATGACAGACTACCACGCTCAAGTGAACAGTAAGGAGACTATGACAGTCTACCACGCACAAGTGAACAGCAAGGATACAATGCCCGTCTACCACCATCAAGTGCACAGAAATGAGACTATGTCAGTCTACCACGCTCAAGTGCACAGCAAGAGAACTGTGACAGTCTACCACGCTCATGTGAACAGCAAGGAGACTATGACAGTCTACCATGCTCACGTGAAAAATGAAGCGACTATGACAGTCTACCACACTCACGTGAACAGCAAGGAGACTACAACAGTCTACCATGCTCACGTGAACAGCTAGAAGACTGTGACAGTCTACCATGGTCAAGTGCAAAGCAAGACGACTGTGTCAGTCTGCCACGCTCAAATGAACAGCAAAGAGACTATGACAGTCTGCCACGCTCAAGTGAACAGCAAGGAGACTATGACAGTCTACCATGCTCACGTGAACAGCAAGAAGACTGTGACCGTCTACCACGCTCAAGTGAACAGCAAGGAGTCTATGACATTCTGCCACGCTCAAGTGCACGGCAAGAAGACTGTGACCGTCTACCACGCTAACGTGAACAGCAAGGAGACTGTGACAGTCTACCACGCTCAAGTGATCAGCAAGGAGACTATTACAGTCTTCCACGTTCAAGTGAACAGCAAGAAGACTGTGACACTCTACCACGCTAAAGTGCACAGCAAAAAACTATGACAGTCTACGTTGCTCACATGCACAGCAAGAAGACAATGACCGTCTACCACGCTCAAGTGCACAGAAAGGAGACTATGACAGTCTACCATGCTCAAGTGAACAGCATGGAGACTATGACAGTCTACCATGCTCACGTGCACAGCAAGAAGACTGTGACCGTCTACCACGCTCAAGTGAACAGCAAGGAGACTATGACAGTCTACCACGCTCAAGTGAACAGCATTGAGACTGTGACAGTCTACCACGCTCAAATGAACAGCAAGAGAACTGTGACAGTCTACCACGCTCAAGTGAACAGAAAGGAGACTATGACAGTCTACCATGATCACGTGAACAATAAAGCGACTATGACTGTCTACCACGCTCACGTGAACAGTGAGGAGACTATGACAGTCTACCACGCTCACGTGAACAGCAAGGTGACTAGGACAGTCTACCACGCTCACGTGAACAGCAAGGAGACTATGACATTCTACCATGCTCACGTGAACCGCAAGGAGATTATGACAGTCTACAGTGCTCACGTGAACAGCAAGGAGACTAATGCAGTCTACCACGCTCACGTGAACAGCAAGAAGACTATGACACTCTACCATGCTCACGTGAACAATGAAGCGACTATGACAGTCTACCACGCTCAACTGAACAGCAAGGAGTCTATGACAGTCTTCCATGCTGACGTGAACAGCAAGAAGACTGTGACAGTCTACCACGCTCAAGTGAACAGCAAGGAGACTATGACAGTCTACCACGCTCACGTGCACAGCAAGGAGTCTATGACAGTCTACCACGCTCAAGTGCACAGCAAGGAGACTATGACAATCTAGTACGATCAAGTGCACAGCAAGAAGACTGTGACAGTCTACCACGGTCAAGTGAACAGCAAGAAGACTGTGACAGTCGACCACGCTCAAGTGAACAGCAAGAAGACTGTGACAGTCTACTACACTAACATGAACAGCAAGGAGACTGTGACAGTCTACCACGCTCACGTGAACAGCAAGAAGACATTGACAGTCTATCACGCTCAAGAGAACAGCAAGAAGACTGTGACTTTCTACCATGCTCAAATGCAAAGAAGACGACTATGACAATCTGCCACGCTCAAGTGAACAGAAAGGAGACTATGACAGTCCACCATGCTCAAGTGAACAGCAAGGAGACGATGACAGTCTACCACGCTCAAGGGAACAGCAAGGAGACGATGACAGTCTACCACGCTCAAGTGCACAGCAAGAAGACTGTGACAGTCTACCACGCTAAAGTGAACAGCAAGGAGACTATGACAGTCTACCATGCTCACGTGAACAATGAAGCGACTATGACAGTCTGCCATTCTCAAGTGCACAGCAAGAAGACTGTGACAGTCTACCACGCTCAAGTGAACAGCAAGGAGATGATGACAGTCTACCATGCTCACGTGAATAGCCACAAGACTGTGACATTCTACCACACTCAAGTGCAAAGCAAGAAGACTGTGACATTCTACCACGCTCAAGTGAACAGCAAGGAAACTATGACAGTCTACCATGCTCAAGTGAACAGCAAGAAGACGGTGACAGTCTGCCTCGCTCAAGTGAACAGCAAGGAGACTATGACAGTCTACCATGCTCACGTGAACAGCAAGAAGACTGTGATAGTCTACCACGCTCAAGTGAACAGCAAGAAGACTGTGACAGTCTACCACGCTAAAGTGAACAGCAAGGAGACTATGACAGTCTACCATGCTCAAGTGAACAGCAAGGAGACGATGACAGTCTACCACGCTCAAGGGAACAGCAAGGAGACGATGACAGTCTACCACGCTCAAGTGCACAGCAAGAAGACTGTGACAGTCTACCACGCTAAAGTGAACAGCAAGGAGACTATGACAGTCTACCATGCTCACGTGAACAATGAAGCGACTATGACAGTCTGCCATTCTCAAGTGCACAGCAAGAAGACTGTGACAGTCGACCACGCTCAAGTGAACAGCAAGGAGATGATGACAGTCTACCATGCTCACGTGAATAGCCACAAGACTGTGACATTCTACCACACTCAAGTGCACAGCAAGAAGACTGTGACATTCTACCGCGCTCAAGTGAACAGCAAGAAGATGGTGACAGTCTGCCACGCTCAAGTGAACAGCAAGGAGACTATGACAGTCTACCATGCTCACGTGAACAGCAAGGAGACTATGACAGTCTACCACGCTCACGTGAACAGCAAGGAGACTGACAGTCTACCACACTCAAGTGAACAGCAAGGAGACTGACAGTCTACCACGCTCAAGTGCACAGCAAGAAGACTGTGACAGTCTACCATGCTCACGTGAACAATTAAGTGTCTATGACTGTCTACCATGCTCACGTGAACAGCAAGGAGACTATGACAGTCTACCATGCTCACGTGAACAATTAAGTGTCTATGACTGTCTACCATGCTCACGTGAACAGCAAGGAGACTATGACAGTCTACCATGCTCACGTGAACAATTAAGTGTCTATGACTGTCTACCATGCTCACGTGAACAGCAAGGAGACTATGACAGTCTACCACGCTCACGTGAACAGCAAGGAGACTGACAGTCTACGACGCTCACGAGAACAGCAAGGAGACTAATGCAGTCTTCCACACTCACGTGAACAGCAAGAAGACTATGACAGTCTACCACGCTCACGTGAACAATTAAGCGACTTTGACAGTCTACCACGCTCACGTGAACAGCAAGGAGACTATGACAGTCAACCACGCTCAGGTGAACAGGAAGGAGACTATGACAGTCTACCACGCTCACGAGAACAGCAAGGAGACTAATGCAGTCTACCACGCTCACGTGAACAGCAAGAAGACTATGACAGTCTGCCACGCTCACTTGAACAATGAAGCGAATATGACATTCTACCACGCTCACGTGAACAGCAAGGAGAATATGACAGTCTACCATGCTCACGTGAACAGCAAGAAGACTGTGATAGTCTACCATTCTCAAGTGAACAGCAAGGAGACTATGACAGTCTACCACGCTCAAGTGCACAGCAAGGAGACTATGACAATCTAGTACGATCAAGTGCACAGCAAGAAGACTGTGACAGTCTACCACGGTCAAGTGAACAGCAAGAAGACTGTGACAGTCGACCACGCTCAAGTGAACAGCAAGAAGACTGTGACAGTCTACTACACTAACATGAACAGCAAGGAGACTGTGACAGTCTACCACGCTCACGTGAACAGCAAGAAGACATTGACAGTCTATCACGCTCAAGAGAACAGCAAGAAGACTGTGACTTTCTACCATGCTCAAATGCAAAGAAGACGACTATGACAATCTGCCACGCTCAAGTGAACAGAAAGGAGACTATGACAGTCCACCATGCTCAAGTGAACAGCAAGGAGACGATGACAGTCTACCACGCTCAAGGGAACAGCAAGGAGACGATGACAGTCTACCACGCTCAAGTGCACAGCAAGAAGACTGTGACAGTCTACCACGCTAAAGTGAACAGCAAGGAGACTATGACAGTCTACCATGCTCACGTGAACAATGAAGCGACTATGACAGTCTGCCATTCTCAAGTGCACAGCAAGAAGACTGTGACAGTCTACCACGCTCAAGTGAACAGCAAGGAGATGATGACAGTCTACCATGCTCACGTGAATAGCCACAAGACTGTGACATTCTACCACACTCAAGTGCAAAGCAAGAAGACTGTGACATTCTACCACGCTCAAGTGAACAGCAAGGAAACTATGACAGTCTACCATGCTCAAGTGAACAGCAAGAAGACGGTGACAGTCTGCCTCGCTCAAGTGAACAGCAAGGAGACTATGACAGTCTACCATGCTCACGTGAACAGCAAGAAGACTGTGATAGTCTACCACGCTCAAGTGAACAGCAAGAAGACTGTGACAGTCTACCACGCTAAAGTGAACAGCAAGGAGACTATGACAGTCTACCATGCTCAAGTGAACAGCAAGGAGACGATGACAGTCTACCACGCTCAAGGGAACAGCAAGGAGACGATGACAGTCTACCACGCTCAAGTGCACAGCAAGAAGACTGTGACAGTCTACCACGCTAAAGTGAACAGCAAGGAGACTATGACAGTCTACCATGCTCACGTGAACAATGAAGCGACTATGACAGTCTGCCATTCTCAAGTGCACAGCAAGAAGACTGTGACAGTCGACCACGCTCAAGTGAACAGCAAGGAGATGATGACAGTCTACCATGCTCACGTGAATAGCCACAAGACTGTGACATTCTACCACACTCAAGTGCACAGCAAGAAGACTGTGACATTCTACCGCGCTCAAGTGAACAGCAAGAAGATGGTGACAGTCTGCCACGCTCACGTGAACAGCAAGGAGACTGACAGTCTACCACGCTCAAGTGCACAGCAAGAAGACTATGACAGTCTACCATGCTCACGTGAACAATTAAGTGTCTATGACTGTCTACCATGCTCACGTGAACAGCAAGGAGACTATGACAGTCTACCACGCTCACGTGAACAGCAAGGAGACTGACAGTCTACGACGCTCACGAGAACAGCAAGGAGACTAATGCAGTCTTCCACACTCACGTGAACAGCAAGAAGACTATGACAGTCTACCACGCTCACGTGAACAATTAAGCGACTTTGACAGTCTACCACGCTCACGTGAACAGCAAGGAGACTATGACAGTCAACCACGCTCAGGTGAACAGGAAGGAGACTATGACAGTCTACCACGCTCACGAGAACAGCAAGGAGACTAATGCAGTCTACCACGCTCACGTGAACAGCAAGAAGACTATGACAGTCTGCCACGCTCACTTGAACAATGAAGCGAATATGACATTCTACCACGCTCACGTGAACAGCAAGGAGAATATGACAGTCTACCATGCTCACGTGAACAGCAAGAAGACTGTGATAGTCTACCATGCTCAAGTGAACAGCAAGGAGACTATGACAGTCTACCACGCTCAAGTGAACAGCAAGACGACTGTGACAGTCTACCACGCTCACGTGCACAGCAAGACGACTATGACAGACTACCACGCTCAAGTGAACAGTAAGGAGACTATGACAGTCTACCACGCACAAGTGAACAGCAAGGATACAATGCCCGTCTACCACCATCAAGTGCACAGAAATGAGACTATGTCAGTCTACCACGCTCAAGTGCACAGCAAGAGAACTGTGACAGTCTACCACGCTCATGTGAACAGCAAGGAGACTATGACAGTCTACCATGCTCACGTGAAAAATGAAGCGACTATGACAGTCTACCACACTCACGTGAACAGCAAGGAGACTACAACAGTCTACCATGCTCACGTGAACAGCTAGAAGACTGTGACAGTCTACCATGCTCAAGTGCAAAGCAAGACGACTGTGTCAGTCTGCCACGCTCAAATGAACAGCAAAGAGACTATGACAGTCTGCCACGCTCAAGTTAAAAGAAAGGAGACTATGACAGTCTACCATGCTCAAGTGAACAGCAAGAAGACTGGGACAGTCTACCGCGCTCAAGTGAACAGCAAGGAGACTATGACAGTCTACCATGCTCACGTGAACAGCAAGAAGACTGTGACCGTCTACCACGCTCAAGTGAACAGCAAGGAGTCTATGACATTCTGCCACGCTCAAGTGCACGGCAAGAAGACTGTGACCGTCTACCACGCTAACGTGAACAGCAAGGAGACTGTGAAAGTCTACCACGCTCAAGTGATCAGCAAGGAGACTATTACAGTCTTCCACGTTCAAGTGAACAGCAAGAAGACTGTGACACTCTACCACGCTAAAGTGCACAGCAAAAAACTATGACAGTCTACGTTGCTCACATGCACAGCAAGAAGACAATGACCGTCTACCACGCTCAAGTGCACAGAAAGGAGACTATGACAGTCTACCATGCTCAAGTGAACAGCATGGAGACTATGACAGTCTACCATGCTCACGTGCACAGCAAGAAGACTGTGACCGTCTACCACGCTCAAGTGAACAGCAAGGAGACTATGACAGTCTACCACGCTCAAGTGAACAGCATTGAGACTGTGACAGTCTACCACGCTCAAATGAACAGCAAGAGAACTGTGACAGTCTACCACGCTCAAGTGAACAGCAAGGAGACTATGACAGTCTACCATGATCACGTGAACAATAAAGCGACTATGACTGTCTACCACGCTCACGTGAACAGTGAGGAGACTATGACAGTCTACCACGCTCACGTGAACAGCAAGGTGACTAGGACAGTCTACCACGCTCACGTGAACAGCAAGGAGACTATGACATTCTACCATGCTCACGTGAACCGCAAGGATATTATGACAGTCTACAGTGCTCACGTGAACAGCAAGGAGACTAATGCAGTCTACCACGCTCACGTGAACAGCAAGAAGACTATGACACTCTACCATGCTCACGTGAACAATGAAGCGACTATGACAGTCTACCACGCTCAACTGAACAGCAAGGAGTCTATGACAGTCTTCCATGCTGACGTGAACAGCAAGAAGACTGTGACAGTCTACCACGCTCAAGTGAACAGCAAGGAGACTATGACAGTCTACCACGCTCACGTGCACAGCAAGGAGTCTATGACAGTCTACCACGCTCAAGTGCACAGCAAGGAGACTATGACAATCTAGTACGATCAAGTGCACAGCAAGAAGACTGTGACAGTCTACCACGGTCAAGTGAACAGCAAGAAGACTGTGACAGTCGACCACGCTCAAGTGAACAGCAAGAAGACTGTGACAGTCTACTACGCTAACATGAACAGCAAGGAGACTGTGACAGTCTACCACGCTCACGTGAACAGCAAGAAGACTGTGACAGTCTATCACGCTCAAGAGAACAGCAAGAAGACTGTGACTTTCTACCATGCTCAAATGCAAAGAAGACGACTATGACAATCTGCCACGCTCAAGTGAACAGAAAGGAGACTATGACAGTCCACCATGCTCAAGTGAACAGCAAGGAGACGATGACAGTCTACCACGCTCAAGGGAACAGCAAGGAGACGATGACAGTCTACCACGCTCAAGTGCACAGCAAGAAGACTGTGACAGTCTACCACGCTAAAGTGAACAGCAAGGAGACTATGACAGTCTACCATGCTCACGTGAACAATGAAGCGACTATGACAGTCTGCCATTCTCAAGTGCACAGCAAGAAGACTGTGACAGTCTACCACGCTCAAGTGAACAGCAAGGAGATGATGACAGTCTACCATGCTCACGTGAATAGCCACAAGACTGTGACATTCTACCACACTCAAGTGCAAAGCAAGAAGACTGTGACATTCTACCACGCTCAAGTGAACAGCAAGGAGACTATGACAGTCTACCATGCTCACGTGAACAGCAAGAAGACTGTGATAGTCTACCACGCTCAAGTGAACAGCAAGGAGTCTATGACAGTCTTCCATGCTCACGTGAACAGCAAGAAGACTATGACAGTCTACCATGCTCAAGTGAACAATAAAGCAACTATGACAGTCTACCATGTTCACGTGAACAGCAGGGAGACTATGTCAGTCTACCACACTCACGTGAAGAGCATAAAGACTGTGACAGTCTACCACACTCAAGTGAACAGCAAGGAGACTATCACAGTCTGCCACGCTCAAGTGCACAGCAAGAAGACTATGACAGTCTACCATGCTCACGTGAACAATTAAGTGACTATGACTGTCTACCATGCTCACGTGAACAGCAAGGAGACTATGACAGTCTACCACGCTCACGTGAACAGCAAGGAGACTGACAGTCTACGACGCTCACGAGAACAGCAAGGAGACTAATGCAGTCTTCCACACTCACGTGAACAGCAAGAAGACTATGACAGTCTACCACGCTCACGTGAACAATTAAGCGACTTTGACAGTCTACCACGCTCACGTGAACAGCAAGGAGACTATGACAGTCAACCACGCTCAGGTGAACAGCAAGGAGACTATGACAGTCTACCACGCTCACGAGAACAGCAAGGAGACTAATGCAGTCTACCACGCTCACGTGAACAGCAAGAAGACTGTGATAGTCTACCATGCTCAAGTGAACAGCAAGGAGACTATGACAGTCTACCACGCTCAAGTGAACAGCAAGACGACTGTGACAGTCTACCACGCTCACGTGCACAGCAAGACTGTGGTGTTGGGTGTTCTGACACACAGATGAGCCAACACAGTTGCATATGGTACAACGCTTCTTTATTTAAACTCACTATTTACAGTTTGGTCTTTGCACTCTGCACGTGGGGGGCTCCCTGCTTGTGGTGTTTCAACAGCTCTTTCTTGTTCCCTTCTCCCCAGACCTACTGACCTCTAGGTGTCGTGCTCGTGCTTTTTATGTGGTTGGTGTTCTTGTCTGTGATTGGTTGTGGTGTTGTGTACTCTGATTTGCCTGTTAGTGTGTCCATCATGATGTGTGTGTTTGAATATCATGACATCCCCCCTTTTTACAAAGATATGTGCCTACGTGGTAATAAATATGATCGTGACGTGAGTGCATCTAAGAGTGTGTGTGTGTCGTGTGCAGCATGTGTCTATGACGGAACTATGTACATGGGGCGATGTCGAGTGCGTCACATGAATCCAGTTGTACCATAACATAACAGAAATGCGAACGAGAGAAGAAGAAAAAAAAACTTGAACAGTTGTCCAGTCAGACGACATCTGGAACGATAAACAACAACAGGTTATCATGTAAAATTGTGCAACTTGTTAAACATATGAACTGTATTATAAGTCCAGTCTAATGGGTTTGCGACAAATTCGGGTTGACCGCCTCAAGGGTGGATCAAGAACCACCGGCTGCTGTGCAGGCATGGCCATGGGTGGCGATGGAAAGGGCGTGATGTGCGGCAGCTCCACAAAGTCATCCTCGGAAGCCTGTTGAGGATCTGGCGTGCTGTGTGGCTGTGAGCGTGGAAGTCGGCGAAGGGCGCGCCAATTGCGGCGACGCACGGAACCATCCGGCATGCGAACCAGGAACGAGCGGGGAGCCACTTGTCGGAGGACTTCGGCCGGTGCTGACCAGCCACCATACGGTTGATGGACGCGTACTTTGTCTCCGGAGGACAGGGGGGGCAGGTCCGTCGCTCGTGTGTCGTACCGACCTTTCTGGCGATCACGTTGCAGTTGCATGTTCCGAAGAACCGCCTCATGGTCTGTTGTCGGTGCCAGGACGGAAGGTACCGTCGTCCTGAGGGAGCGACCCATTAGTAGCTGCGCTGGCGAGAGGCCCGTGGATAACGGGGCCGATCGATAGGCCAGCAAGGCAAGGTTAAAGTCCGATCCGGCATCAGCCGCCTTGCACAGGAGCCGCTTTGCGATGTGGACACCCTTTTCAGCCTTCCCGTTCGATTGTGGATGCAGAGGGCTGGATGTCACATGAGTGAAACCATATGCTGCGGCAAAGGACGACCATTCACGGCTGGCAAAACAAGGTCCATTGTCTGACATGACAGTCCTTGGAATGCCATGGCGAGCAAACGTTTCCTTGCAGGCCCCAATGACTGCGGACGACGTCAGATCATGGAGAGGCATGACTTCCGGGTAGTTTGAGAAGTAGTCTATAATAACAATGTAATCTCTGCCGAGCGCGTGAAATAGGTCAACACCCACCTTCGCCCAGGGGGACGTCACCATCTCGTGTGGTAGAAGTGTTTCCGGAGGTTGCGCCGGCTGAAACCTCTGACAGGTTGTGCAGTTGAGCACCATGTTGGCTATGTCTTCATTAATACCCGGCCAATATACCGCCTCCCGGGCCCTTCGTCTGCATTTTTCGACGCCCAAGTGGCCTTCGTGTAGTTGATGAAGAATCATCTGGCGCACGCTGTGTGGAATAACGATCCTGTGCGATTTCATAAGGACCCCGTCTATATTGGTGAGATCATCTCGCACATTATAAAACTGGGGGCACTGCCCTTTGAGCCACCCTTCCGTCATGTGGCGCATCACTCGCTGCAGCAGGGGGTCAGTCGCCGTCTCTGCGCGTATGTAGGACAGACTAGGATCATCAGCTGGCAGATTTGCTGCTGTCAGAGTTACGTGTGCCTCATTGCTCGGGAAAGAGTGTCCGCCACGATGAGTTCCTTCCCCGGAGCGTAGATCAGTTCAAAATCGTACCTCCTGAGTTTAAGTAAGATGCGCTGGAGGCGAGGAGTCATGTCGTTCAGGTCTTTGTTAATGATGTTGACCAGGGGGCGGTGGTCAGTTTCGACCGTAAATCGTGGCAGGCCATACACATAGTCGTGGAACTTGTCCAGTCCAGTTAACAAACCCAGGCATTCTTTTTCGATTTGCGCGTAGCGCTGTTCGGTAGGGGTCATGGCTCGTGAGGCATACGCAACCGGGGCCCATGATGACGTGCTGTCTTTTTGCAGGAGTACCGCTCCAATACCAGATTGGCTGGCGTCTGTTGAGATCTTTGTAGGGCGAGTCGTGTCAAAGAAGGCCAGCACTGGTGCCGTGACCAGTTTGTGCTTGAGCTCCTCCCATTCCCGCTGATGCGATTGGTGCCAGTTGAATTCCGTCGATTTTTTTACGAGATGGCGCATATTTGTTGTATGAGAAGCCAGGTTGGGAATGAACTTCCCAAGGAAGTTGACCATGCCCAGGAATCTTAAGACAGCCTTCTTGTCAGCCGGTCGTGGCATGGCTGTGATGGCGCTGACCTTGTCTGCATCGGGACGGACCCCGGACCTTGAGATGTGGTCCCCGAGGAATTTCAGCTCCGTCTGGCCGAAAGCACACTTCGCACGGTTGAGACGCAGGCCATTTTGTCGTATGCGGGTAAAGACACGTCGTAGACGATGCATGTGTTCCTGCGGAGTGGTGGACCAAATGATGATATCGTCCACATATACACGTACCCCTTCGATGCCTTCCATCATCTGCTCCATAATGCGGTGGAATACTTCAGATGCCGAAATGATGCCGAATGGCATCCGGTTGTAGCAGAATCTGCCAAAAGGGGTGTTGAATGTGCATAGTCTTCGGCTGGCCGGGTCCAGTTGGATCTGCCAGAATCCTTTGGACGCATCCAATTTAGTGAATATCTTGGCTCGCGCCATCTCGCTGGTGAGGTCTTCTCGTTTCGGGATGGGATAGTGTTCCCGCATGATGTTGTTGTTCAGATCTTTTGGATCTATACATATACGGAGCTCGCCAGAGGGCTTCTTTACACAGACCATGGAGCTGACCCATGGCGTGGGCTCCGTGACCTTGGATAGGACCCCTTGGTCCTGAAGAATCTGCAGTTGTGCCTTGAGGCGGTCTTTGAGAGGCGCAGGAACCCTGCGAGGTGCGTGAACGACAGGGATGGCGTCCGGTCTGAGTCGAATCTTGTACGTGTGTGGCAATGTCCCCATGCCTTCAAAAAGCTCCTGGTTGTGAGCGAGGAGGGAATGGAGATTCGCGTGGAACTCAGCATCCGGGAAGTCGGATATCTCATCTGGAGAGAGAGACATAATGCGCTGTACCAGGTGAAGGACCTTACACGCTTGTGCGCCCAGTAACGAGTCCTTTGATGAGCCAACAACTTCGAAGGGGAGTGTGGCCGTGTACCTCTTGTGAGTCACCTGTAGCTGGCAAGATCCTATGGACGGGATAACGTTCCCGTTATAGTCAACCATCTTCAGCCGGGATGGTGTGATGGGTGGTTTGACCTTCATGGCCTGGACTGCAGAGTAAGCAATCAGGTTGGCGGATGCGCCGGTGTCCAGACAGAAGGCGACGCGCGATCGGTTGACCGTCAGGGTGGCACACCACTCATCGGCTGGATTGATGGCATTGACCTTGTTGACATCAATGACGGAAACTCGGAAGGCATCCTGGTCATCTGCATCACTTAACTGGAAGTCTTGATGCGTGGGCTGGACGGTCCTGACTCGTGTGCGAGGTTGTCGAGGATGCGCCGGATCCATGGGTTGAGCCGCACGACAGCGGGCTGCGTAGTGGCCCATCATGGCACATCTGTGGCACTGTCGGTTTTTTGCAGGACATTGCCCTTTTAAGTGTAGACCTCCACAGTTGCTGCACGTCATGACGTCACGGCGTTCGTTGCGCCACTGCGCATGCGCAGTGCGATCTTGCGGTGGGCGCGCCTGCGCAGTGCGTCCCTCGTTGTGGCCATTATTTTTGGCGCGCACATGCGCGGGAGACCGCGAAAAGCGCGGGAAGCGGCCGCTGTCGTCCGGATCGTGCGTCGGGTAGTAATCGACGGCCTGGATGCGTTCGACGTCGTGGGCGGCCTGGCTTGCCGATTCGACGGCTGGGGACCCCCTCCGTGCCAACTCGGACGCCTGAAATCGGGCAAAACGGCAGGTAGCATTTTCATGGAGGACACAGGCTTCCACAGCAGACGCTAAGGTGAGGCTTTTCATTTTAAGAAGCTGCTGGCGTAGGCCACTAGAGGCAACGCCAAAAACAATCTGGTCCCTGATCATGGACTCTGTAGTGGTGCCGTAACCGCAGGACTGCGCTAGAATCCGGAGGTGCGTCAAAAAGGGTTGAAAAAGCTCCTCCTTACCTTGCAGGCGTTGCTGAAAGATGTATCTTTCAAAACTTTCATTTACTTCAACTTGAAAGTGCTGGTCCAGTTTGAGGATGACCGTGTCATATTTGGCCTGGTTTTCGCCTTCTTCGAACACCAGTGAGTTAAAGACATCGGTTGCGTGCGGGCCTGCGTAGAAGAGGAGCATTGCAATCTTCGAGTCATCCGAGACATTCTGTTTTTCGGTGGCACGGATGTACAGGTCAAATCGCTGCCTGTAGAGCTTCCAGTTGGTGCCTAGGTTCCCCGTGACTTGCATCGGCTGCGGTTTGCCGGTGTGGTCCATGTCCAGAATGGCAGGTTAGTAGGCAGGTATCGATCCACTCCTGTACCATGTGGTGTTGGGTGTTCTGACACACAGATGAGCCAACACAGTTGCATATGGTACAACGCTTCTTTATTTAAACTCACTATTTACAGTTTGGTCTTTGCACTCTGCACGTGGGGGGCTCCCTGCTTATGGTGTTTCAACAGCTCTTTCTTGTTCCCTTCTCCCCAGACCTACTGACCTCTAGGTGTCGTGCTCGTGCTTTTTATGTGGTTGGTGTTCTTGTCTGTGACTGGTTGTGGTGTTGTGTACTCTGATTTGCCTGTTAGTGTGTCCATCATGATGTGTGTGTTTGAATATCATGACAAAGACGACTATGACAGACTACCACGCTCAAGTGAACAGCATGGAGTCTATGACAGTCTGCCACTCTCAAGTGCACAGCAAGAAGACTGTGACAGTCCATCACGCTCAAGTGAACAGCAAGGAGACTATGACAGTCTACCACGCACAAGTGAACAGCAAGGATACAATGCCCGTCTACCACCATCAAGTGCACAGAAATGAGACTATGACAGTCTACCACGCTCAAGTGCACAGCAAGAGAACTGTGACAGTCTACCACGCTCACGTGAACAATGAAGCGACTATGACAGTCTACCACACTCACGTGAACAGCAAGGAGACTACAACAGTCTACCATGCTCACGTGAACAGCTAGAAGACTGTGACAGTTTACCATGCTCAAGTGCAAAGCAAGACGACTGTGTCAGTCTGCCACGCTCAAATGAACAGCAAAGAGACTATGACAGTCTGCCACGCTCAAGTTAAAAGAAAGGAGACTATGACAGTCTACCACGCTCAAGTGAACAGCAAGGAGACTATGACAGTCTACCATGCTCAAGTGAACAGCAAGGAGACTATGACAGTCTACCATGCTCACGTGAACAGCAAGAAGACTGTGACCGTCTACCACGCTCAAGTGAACAGCAAGGAGTCTATGACATTCTGCCACGCTCAAGTGCACGGCAAGAAGACTGTGACCGTCTACCACGCTAACGTGAACAGCAAGGAGACTGTGACAGTCTACCACGCTCAAGTGATCAGCAAGGAGACTATTACAGTCTTCCACGTTCAAGTGAACAGCAAGAAGACTGTGACACTCTACCACGCTAAAGTGCACAGCAAAAAACTATGACAGTCTACGTTGCTCACGTGCACAGCAAGAAGACAATGACAGTCTACCACGCTCAAGTGCACAGAAAGGAGACTATGACAGTCTACCATGCTCAAGTGAACAGCATGGAGACTATGACAGTCTACCATGCTCACGTGCACAGCAAGAAGACTATGACAGTCTACCACACTCAAGTGAACAGCAAGGAGTCTATGACAATCTGCCACGCTCAGGTGCACAGCAAGAAGACTGTGACCGTCTATCACGCTCAAGTGAACAGCAAGGAGACTATGACAGTCTACCACGCTCAAGTGAACAGCATTGAGACTGTGACAGTCTACCACGCTCAAATGAACAGCAAGAGAACTGTGACAGTCTACCACGCTCAAGTGAACAGCAAGGAGACTATGACAGTCTACCATGCTCACGTGAACAATAAAGCGACTATGACTGTCTACCACGCTCACGTGAACAGTAAGGAGACTATGACAGTCTACCACGCTCACGTGAACAGCAAGGTGACTAGGACAGTCTACCACGCTCACGTGAACAGCAAGGAGACTATGACAGTCTACCATGCTCACGTGAACCGCAAGGAGATTCTGACAGTCTACAGTGCTCACGTGAACAGCAAGGAGACTAATGCAGTCTACCACGCTCACGTGAACAGCAAGAAGACTATGACACTCTACCATGTTCACGTGAACAATGAAGCGACTATGACAGTCTACCACGCTCAACTGAACAGCAAGGAGTCTATGACAGTCTTCCATGCTGACGTGAACAGCAAGAAGACTGTGACAGTCTACCACGCTCAAGTGAACAGCAAGGAGACTATGACAGTCTACCACGCTCACATGCACAGCAAGGAGTCTATGACAGTCTACCACGCTCAAGTGCACAGCAAGGAGACTATGACAATCTACTACGATCAAGTGCACAGCAAGAAGACTGTGACAGTCTACCACGGTCAAGTGAACAGCAAGAAGACTGTGACAGTCTACCACGCTCAAATGAACAGCAAGAGAACTGTGACAGTCTACCACGCTCAAGTGAACAGCAAGGAGACTATGACAGTCTACCATGCTCACGTTAACAATAAAGCGACTATGACTGTCTACCATGCTAACGTGAACAGTAAGGAGACTATGACAGTCTACCACGCTCACGTGAACAGCAAGGTGACTAGGACAGTCTACCACGCTCACGTGAACAGCAAGGAGACTATGACAGTCTACCATGCTCACGTGAACCGCAAGGAGATTATGACAGTCTACAGTGCTCACGTGAACAGCAAGGAGACTAATGCAGTCTACCACGCTCACGTGAACAGCAAGAAGACTATGACACTCTACCATGTTCACGTGAACAATGAAGCGACTATTACAGTCTACCACGCTCAACTGAACAGCAAGGAGTCTATGACAGTCTTCCATGCTGACGTGAACAGCAAGAAGACTGTGACAGTCTACCACGCTCAAGTGAACAGCAAGGAGACTATGACAGTCTACCACGCTCACATGCACAGCAAGGAGTCTATGACAGTCTACCACGCTCAAGTGCACAGCAAGGAGACTATGACAATCTACTACGATCAAGTGCACAACAAGAAGACTGTGACAGTCTACCACGGTCAAGTGAACAGCAAGAAGACTGTGACAGTCGACCACGCTCAAGTGAACAGCAAGAAGACTGTGACAGTCTACTACGCTAACATGAACAGCAAGGAGACTGTGACAGTCTACCACGCTCACGTGAACAGCAAGAAGACTGTGACAGTCTATCAAGCTCAAGAGAACAGCAAGAAGACTGTGACTTTCTACCATGCTCAAATGCAAAGAAGACGACTATGACAATCTGCCACGCTCAAGTGAACAGAAAGGAGACTATGACAGTCTACCATGCTCAAGAGAACAGCAAGAAGACTGGGACAGTCTACCGCGCTCATGTGAACAGCAAGGACACTATGACAGTCTTCCATGCTCACGTGAACAGCAAGAAGACTGTGACCGTCTACCACTCTCAAGTGATCAGCAAGGAGACTATTACAGTCTACCACGCTCAAGTGAACAGCAAGAAGACTGTGACACTCTACCACGCTAAAGTGCTCAGCAAAAAACTATGACAGTTCACCATGCTCAAGTGAACAGCAAGGAGACGATGACAGTCTACCACGCTAAAGTGAACAGCAAGGAGACTATGACAGTCTACCACGCTCACGTGAACAATGAAGCGACTATGACAGTCTGCCATTCTCAAGTGCAAAGCAAGAAGACTGTGACTGTCTACCACGCTCAAGTGAACAGCAAGGAGATGATGACAGTCTACCATGCTCACGTGAATAGCCACAAGACTGTGACATTCTACCACACTCAAGTGCAAAGCAAGAAGACTGTGACATTCTACCATGCTCAAGTGAACAGCAAGAAGACGGTGACAGTCTACCACGCTCAAGTGAACAGCAAGGAGACTATGACAGTCTACCATGCTCACGTGAACAGCAAGAAGACTGTGATAGTCTACCACGCTCAAGTGAAGAGCAAGGAGTCTATGACAGTCTTCCATGCTCACGTGAACAGCAAGAAGACTATGACAGTCTACCATGCTCAAGTGAACAATAAAGCGACTATGACAGTCTACCACGTTCACGTGAACAGCAGGGAGACTATGTCAGTCTACCACACTCACGTGAAGAGCATAAAGACTGTGACAGTCTACCACACTCAAGTGAACAGCAAGGAGACTATCACAGTCTGCCACGCTCAAGTGCACAGCAAGAAGACTATGACAGTCTACCATGCTCACGTGAACAATTAAGTGACAATGACTGTCTACCATGCTCACGTGAACAGCAAGGAGACTATGACAGTCTACCACGCTCACGTGAACAGCAAGGAGACTATGACAGTCTACCACGCTCACGAGAACAGCAAGGAGACTAATGCAGTCTTCCACACTCACGTGAACAGCAAGAAGACTAAGACAGTCTACCACGCTCACGTGAACAATTAAGCGACTTTGACAGTCTACCACGCTCACGTGAACAGCAAGGAGACGATGACAGTCTACCATGCTCACGTGAATAGCAAGAAAACTGTGATAGTCTACCACGCTCAAGTGAACAGGAAGGAATCTATGACAGTCTTCCATACTGACGTGAACAGCAAGACGACTGTGACAGTCTACCGCACTCAAGTGAACAGCAAGGAGACTATGATTGTCTACCATGCTCAAGTGAACAGCAAGACGACTGTGACAGTCTACCACGCTCACGTGCACATCAAGATGACTATGAAAGACTACCACGCTCAAGTGAACAGCAAGGAGTCTATGACAGTCTGCCACTCTCAAGTGCACAGCAAGAAGACTGTGACAGTCTATCACGCTCAAGTGAACAGCAAGGAGACTATGACAGTCTACCACGCGCAAGTGAACAGCAAGGAGACTATGCCAGTCTACCACCATCAAGTGCACAGCAAGGAGACTATGACAGTCTACCACGATCAAGTGCACAGCAAGAAGACTGTGACAGTCTAACATGGTCAAGTGAACAGCAAGAAGACTGTGACAGTCGACCACGCTCAAGTGAACAGCAAGAAGACTGTGACAGTCTACCACGCTAACGTGAACAGCAAGGAGACTGTGACAGTCTACCACGCTCACGTGAACAGCAAGAAGACTGTGACAGTCTACCACGCTCAACTGAACAGCAAGGAGTGTATGACAGTCTTCCATGCTGTCGTGAACAGCAAAAAGACTGTGACAGTCTACCACGCTCAAGTGAACAGCAAGGAGACTATGACATTCTACCACGCTCAAGTGAACAGCAAGGAGACTATGACAGTTTTCCACGCTCAAGTGAACAGCAAGGAGACTATGCCAGTCTACCACCATCAAGTGCACAGCAAGGAAACTATGACAAACTACTACGCTCAAGTGCATAGCAAGAAGACTGTGACAGTCTACCATGCTCAAGTGCAAAGCAAGACGACTATGAGAATCTGCCACGCTCAAGTGAACAGAAAGGAGACTATGACAGTCTACCACGCCCACGTGAACAGCATAAAGACTGTGACAGTCTACCACGCTCAAGTGAACAGCAAGGAGTCTATGACAGTCTTCCATGCTCACGTGAACAATAAAGCGACTATGACAGTCTACCACGCTCACGTGAACAGCAGGGAGACTATGTCAGTCTACCACGCTCACGTGAACAGCATAAAGACTGTGACAGTCTACCAGGCTCAAGTGAACAGCAAGAATTCTATCACACTCTGCCACGCTCAAGTGCACAGCAAGAAGACTATGACAGTCTACCATGCTCATGTGAACAATTAAGCGACTATGACTGTCTACCGTGCTCACGTGAACAGCAAGGAGACTATGACAGTCTACCACCCTCACGTGAACAGCAAGGAGAGTATGACAGTCTACCACGCTCACGAGAACAGCAAGGAGACTAATGCAGTCTTCCACACTCACGTGAACAGCAAGAAGACTGTGACAGTCTACCGCGCTCAAGTGAACAGCAAGGAGACTATGACAGTCTACCATGCTCACGTGAACAGCAAGAAAACTGTGATAATCTACCACGCTCAAGTGAACAGCAAGGAGTCTATGACAGTCTTCCATGCTGACGTGAACAGCAAGAAGACTGTGACAGTCTACCGCGCTCAAGTGAACAGCAAGGAGACTATGACAGTCTACCACGATCACGTGAACAATTAAGCGACTATGACAGTCTACCACGCTCACGTGAACAGCAAGGAGACTATGACAGTCTACCATGCTCACGTGAACAGCAAGAAAACTGTGATAATCTACCACGCTCAAGTGAACAGCAAGGAGTCTATGACAGTCTTCCATGCTGACGTGAACAGCAAGACGACTGTGACAGTCTACTGCGCTCAGGTGAACAGCAAGGAGACTATGACTGTCTACCACGCTCCAGTGAACAGCAAGACGACTGTGACAGTCTACCACGCTCACGTGCACATCAAGATGACTATGAAAGACTTCCACGCTCAAGTGAACATCAAGGAGTCTATGACAGTCTGCCACTCTCAAGTGCACAGCAAGAAGACTGTGACAGTCTATCACGCTCAAGTGAACAGCAAGGAGACTATGACAGTCTACCACGCGCAAGTGAACAGCAAGGAGACTATTCCAGTCTACCACCATCAAGTGCACAGAAATGAGACTATGCCAGTCTACCACCATCAAGTGCACAGCAAGGAGACTATGACAATCTACTACGATCAAGTGCACAGCAAGAAGACTGTGACAGTCTACCACGGTCAAGTGAACAGCAAGAAGACTGTGACAGTCGACCACGCTCAAGTCAACAGCAAGAAGACTGTGACAGTCTACCACGCTAACGTGAACAGCAAGGAGACTGTGACAGTCTACCACGCTCACGTGAACAGTAAGAAGACTGTGACAGTCTATCACGCTCAAGAGAACAGCAAGGAGACTATGACAGTCAACCACGCGCAATGAACAACAAGGAGACTATGACAGTCTACCACGCTCACGTGAACAATGAAGCGACTATGACAGTCTACCACACACACGGGAAGAGCAAGGAGACTACAACAGTCTACCATGCTCACGTGAGCAGCTTGAAGACTGTGACAGTCTACCATGCTCAAGTGCAAAGCAAGACGACTGTGTCAGTCTGCCACGCTCAAGTGAACAGACAGGAGAGTATGACAGTCTACCATGCTCAAGTGAACAGCAAGAATACTGGGACAGTCTACCGCGCTCAAGAGAACAGCAAGGAGACTATGACAGTCTACCATGCTCACGTGAACAGCAAGAAGACTGTGGCCGTCTACCACGCTAACGTGAACAGCAAGGAGACTGTGACAGTCTACCACGCTCAAGTGATCAGCAAGGAGACTATTACAGTCTTCCACGTTCAAGTGAACAGCAAGAAGACTGTGACAGTCTACCGCGCTAAAGTGCACAGCAAAAAACTATGAGAGTCTACGTTGCTCACGTTCACAGCAAGAAGACAATGACAGTCTACCACGCTCAAGTGCACAGAAAGGAGACTTTGACAGTCTACCATGCTCAAGTGACCAGCATGGAGACAATGACAGTCTACCATGCTCACGTGCACAGCAAGAAGACTATGACAGTCTACAACGCTCAAGTGAACAGCAAGGAGTCTATGACCATCTGCCACGCTGAAGTGCACAGCAAGAAGACTGTGACCGTCTACCACGCTCAGGTGAACAGCAAGGAGACTGTGACAGTCTACCACGCTCACGTGAACAGCAAGACGACTGCGACAGTCTGCCACGCTCAAGTGAACAGCAAGGAGACTATGACAGTCTACCACGCTCAAGTGAACAGCATTGAGACTGTGACAGTCTACCACGCTCAAGTCCACAGCAAGGAGACTATGACAGTCTACCACGCTCAAACGAACAGCAAGGAGACTATGACAGTCTGCCACGCTCAACTGCACAGCAAGAAGACTCTGACAGTCTACCATGCTCACGTGAACAATAAAGGGACTATTACTGTCTCCCATGCTCACGTGAACAGTAAGGAGACTATGACAGTCTACCACGCTCATGTGAGCAGCAAGAAGCCTATGACAGTCTACCATGCTCACGTGAACAATAAAGCGACTATTACTGTCTCCCACGCTCACGTGAACAGTAAGGAGACTATGACAGTCTACCACGCTCATGTGAGCAGCAAGGAGACTATGACAGTCTACCATGCTCACGTGAACCGCAAGGAGATTATGACAGTCTGCCATGCTCACGTGAACAGCAAGGAGACTAATGCAGTCTACCATGCTCACGTGAACAGCAAGAAGACTGTGACAGTCTACCACGCTCAACTGAACAGCAAGGAGTCTATGACAGTCTTCCATGCTGACGTGAACAGCAAAAAGACTGTGACAGTCTACCACGCTCAAGTGAACAGCAAGGAGACTATGACAGTCTACCACGCTCAAGTGAACAGCAAGGAGACTATGACAGTCTTCCACGCTCAAGTGAACAGCAAGGAGACTATGCCAGTCTACCACCATCAAGTGCACAGCAAGGAGACTATGACAAACTACTACGCTCAAGTGCACAGCAAGAAGACTGTGACAGTCTACCATGCTCAAGTGCAAAGCAAGACGACTATGACAATCTGCCACGCTCAAGTGAACAGAAAGGAGACTATGACAGTCTACCACGCTCACGTGAACAATGAAGCGACTATGACAGTCTGCCATTCTCAAGTGCAAAGCAAGAAGACTGTGACATTCTACCACGCTCAAGTGAACAGCAAGGAGACTATGACAGTCTACCATGCTCATGTGAAGAGCAAGAAGACTGTGATAGTCTACCACGCTCAAGTGAACAGCAAGGAGTCTATGACAGTCTTCCATGCTCACGTGAACAGCAAGAAGACTAAGACAGTCTACCATGCTCACGTGAACAATAAAGCGACTATGACAGTCTACCACGCTCACGTGAACAGCAGGGAGACTATGTCAGTCTACCACGCTCACGTGAACAGCATAAAGACTGTGACATTCTACCAGGCTCAAGTGAACAGCAAGGATTCTATCACAGTCTGCCACGCTCAAGTGCACAGCAAGAAGACTATGACAGTCTACCATGCGCATGTGAACAATTAAGCGACTATGACTGTCTACCATGCTCACGTGAACAGCAAGGAGACTATGACAGTCTACCATGCTCACGTGAACAGCAAGAAGACTGTGATAGTCTACCACGCTCAAATGAACAGCAAAGAGACTATGACAGTCTGCCACGCTCAAGTTAAAAGAAAGGAGACTATGACAGTCTACCACGCTCAAGTGAACAGCAAGGAGACTATGACAGTCTACCATGCTCAAGTGAACAGCAAGGAGACTATGACAGTCTACCATGCTCACGTGAACAGCAAGAAGACTGTGACCGTCTACCACGCTCAAGTGAACAGCAAGGAGTCTATGACATTCTGCCACGCTCAAGTGCACGGCAAGAAGACTGTGACCGTCTACCACGCTAACGTGAACAGCAAGGAGACTGTGACAGTCTACCACGCTCAAGTGATCAGCAAGGAGACTATTACAGTCTTCCACGTTCAAGTGAACAGCAAGAAGACTGTGACACTCTACCACGCTAAAGTGCACAGCAAAAAACTATGACAGTCTACGTTGCTCACGTGCACAGCAAGAAGACAATGACAGTCTACCACGCTCAAGTGCACAGAAAGGAGACTATGACAGTCTACCATGCTCAAGTGAACAGCATGGAGACTATGACAGTCTACCATGCTCACGTGCACAGCAAGAAGACTATGACAGTCTACCACACTCAAGTGAACAGCAAGGAGTCTATGACAATCTGCCACGCTCAGGTGCACAGCAAGAAGACTGTGACCGTCTATCACGCTCAAGTGAACAGCAAGGAGACTATGACAGTCTACCACGCTCAAGTGAACAGCATTGAGACTGTGACAGTCTACCACGCTCAAATGAACAGCAAGAGAACTGTGACAGTCTACCACGCTCAAGTGAACAGCAAGGAGACTATGACAGTCTACCATGCTCACGTGAACAATAAAGCGACTATGACTGTCTACCACGCTCACGTGAACAGTAAGGAGACTATGACAGTCTACCACGCTCACGTGAACAGCAAGGTGACTAGGACAGTCTACCACGCTCACGTGAACAGCAAGGAGACTATGACAGTCTACCATGCTCACGTGAACCGCAAGGAGATTCTGACAGTCTACAGTGCTCACGTGAACAGCAAGGAGACTAATGCAGTCTACCACGCTCACGTGAACAGCAAGAAGACTATGACACTCTACCATGTTCACGTGAACAATGAAGCGACTATGACAGTCTACCACGCTCAACTGAACAGCAAGGAGTCTATGACAGTCTTCCATGCTGACGTGAACAGCAAGAAGACTGTGACAGTCTACCACGCTCAAGTGAACAGCAAGGAGACTATGACAGTCTACCACGCTCACATGCACAGCAAGGAGTCTATGACAGTCTACCACGCTCAAGTGCACAGCAAGGAGACTATGACAATCTACTACGATCAAGTGCACAGCAAGAAGACTGTGACAGTCTACCACGGTCAAGTGAACAGCAAGAAGACTGTGACAGTCTACCACGCTCAAATGAACAGCAAGAGAACTGTGACAGTCTACCACGCTCAAGTGAACAGCAAGGAGACTATGACAGTCTACCATGCTCACGTTAACAATAAAGCGACTATGACTGTCTACCATGCTAACGTGAACAGTAAGGAGACTATGACAGTCTACCACGCTCACGTGAACAGCAAGGTGACTAGGACAGTCTACCACGCTCACGTGAACAGCAAGGAGACTATGACAGTCTACCATGCTCACGTGAACCGCAAGGAGATTATGACAGTCTACAGTGCTCACGTGAACAGCAAGGAGACTAATGCAGTCTACCACGCTCACGTGAACAGCAAGAAGACTATGACACTCTACCATGTTCACGTGAACAATGAAGCGACTATTACAGTCTACCACGCTCAACTGAACAGCAAGGAGTCTATGACAGTCTTCCATGCTGACGTGAACAGCAAGAAGACTGTGACAGTCTACCACGCTCAAGTGAACAGCAAGGAGACTATGACAGTCTACCACGCTCACATGCACAGCAAGGAGTCTATGACAGTCTACCACGCTCAAGTGCACAGCAAGGAGACTATGACAATCTACTACGATCAAGTGCACAACAAGAAGACTGTGACAGTCTACCACGGTCAAGTGAACAGCAAGAAGACTGTGACAGTCGACCACGCTCAAGTGAACAGCAAGAAGACTGTGACAGTCTACTACGCTAACATGAACAGCAAGGAGACTGTGACAGTCTACCACGCTCACGTGAACAGCAAGAAGACTGTGACAGTCTATCAAGCTCAAGAGAACAGCAAGAAGACTGTGACTTTCTACCATGCTCAAATGCAAAGAAGACGACTATGACAATATGCCACGCTCAAGTGAACAGAAAGGAGACTATGACAGTCTACCATGCTCAAGAGAACAGCAAGAAGACTGGGACAGTCTACCGCGCTCATGTGAACAGCAAGGACACTATGACAGTCTTCCATGCTCACGTGAACAGCAAGAAGACTGTGACCGTCTACCACTCTCAAGTGATCAGCAAGGAGACTATTACAGTCTACCACGCTCAAGTGAACAGCAAGAAGACTGTGACACTCTACCACGCTAAAGTGCTCAGCAAAAAACTATGACAGTTCACCATGCTCAAGTGAACAGCAAGGAGACGATGACAGTCTACCACGCTAAAGTGAACAGCAAGGAGACTATGACAGTCTACCACGCTCACGTGAACAATGAAGCGACTATGACAGTCTGCCATTCTCAAGTGCAAAGCAAGAAGACTGTGACTGTCTACCACGCTCAAGTGAACAGCAAGGAGATGATGACAGTCTACCATGCTCACGTGAATAGCCACAAGACTGTGACATTCTACCACACTCAAGTGCAAAGCAAGAAGACTGTGACATTCTACCATGCTCAAGTGAACAGCAAGAAGACGGTGACAGTCTACCACGCTCAAGTGAACAGCAAGGAGACTATGACAGTCTACCATGCTCACGTGAACAGCAAGAAGACTGTGATAGTCTACCACGCTCAAGTGAAGAGCAAGGAGTCTATGACAGTCTTCCATGCTCACGTGAACAGCAAGAAGACTATGACAGTCTACCATGCTCAAGTGAACAATAAAGCGACTATGACAGTCTACCACGTTCACGTGAACAGCAGGGAGACTATGTCAGTCTACCACACTCACGTGAAGAGCATAAAGACTGTGACAGTCTACCACACTCAAGTGAACAGCAAGGAGACTATCACAGTCTGCCACGCTCAAGTGCACAGCAAGAAGACTATGACAGTCTACCATGCTCACGTGAACAATTAAGTGACAATGACTGTCTACCATGCTCACGTGAACAGCAAGGAGACTATGACAGTCTACCACGCTCACGTGAACAGCAAGGAGACTATGACAGTCTACCACGCTCACGAGAACAGCAAGGAGACTAATGCAGTCTTCCACACTCACGTGAACAGCAAGAAGACTAAGACAGTCTACCACGCTCACGTGAACAATTAAGCGACTTTGACAGTCTACCACGCTCACGTGAACAGCAAGGAGACGATGACAGTCTACCATGCTCACGTGAATAGCAAGAAAACTGTGATAGTCTACCACGCTCAAGTGAACAGGAAGGAATCTATGACAGTCTTCCATACTGACGTGAACAGCAAGACGACTGTGACAGTCTACCGCACTCAAGTGAACAGCAAGGAGACTATGATTGTCTACCATGCTCAAGTGAACAGCAAGACGACTGTGACAGTCTACCACGCTCACGTGCACATCAAGATGACTATGAAAGACTACCACGCTCAAGTGAACAGCAAGGAGTCTATGACAGTCTGCCACTCTCAAGTGCACAGCAAGAAGACTGTGACAGTCTATCACGCTCAAGTGAACAGCAAGGAGACTATGACAGTCTAACACGCGCAAGTGAACAGCAAGGAGACTATGCCAGTCTACCACCATCAAGTGCACAGCAAGGAGACTATGACAGTCTACCACGATCAAGTGCACAGCAAGAAGACTGTGACAGTCTAACATGGTCAAGTGAACAGCAAGAAGACTGTGACAGTCGACCACGCTCAAGTGAACAGCAAGAAGACTGTGACAGTCTACCACGCTAACGTGAACAGCAAGGAGACTGTGACAGTCTACCACGCTCACGTGAACAGCAAGAAGACTGTGACAGTCTACCACGCTCAACTGAACAGCAAGGAGTGTATGACAGTCTTCCATGCTGTCGTGAACAGCAAAAAGACTGTGACAGTCTACCACGCTCAAGTGAACAGCAAGGAGACTATGACATTCTACCACGCTCAAGTGAACAGCAAGGAGACTATGACAGTTTTCCACGCTCAAGTGAACAGCAAGGAGACTATGCCAGTCTACCACCATCAAGTGCACAGCAAGGAAACTATGACAAACTACTACGCTCAAGTGCATAGCAAGAAGACTGTGACAGTCTACCATGCTCAAGTGCAAAGCAAGACGACTATGAGAATCTGCCACGCTCAAGTGAACAGAAAGGAGACTATGACAGTCTACCACGCTCACGTGAACAGCATAAAGACTGTGACAGTCTACCACGCTCAAGTGAACAGCAAGGAGTCTATGACAGTCTTCCATGCTCACGTGAACAATAAAGCGACTATGACAGTCTACCACGCTCACGTGAACAGCAGGGAGACTATGTCAGTCTACCACGCTCACGTGAACAGCATAAAGACTGTGACAGTCTACCAGGCTCAAGTGAACAGCAAGAATTCTATCACACTCTGCCACGCTCAAGTGCACAGCAAGAAGACTATGACAGTCTACCATGCTCATGTGAACAATTAAGCGACTATGACTGTCTACCATGCTCACGTGAACAGCAAGGAGACTATGACAGTCTACCACCCTCACGTGAACAGCAAGGAGAGTATGACAGTCTACCACGCTCACGAGAACAGCAAGGAGACTAATGCAGTCTTCCACACTCACGTGAACAGCAAGAAGACTGTGACAGTCTACCGCGCTCAAGTGAACAGCAAGGAGACTATGACAGTCTACCATGCTCACGTGAACAGCAAGAAAACTGTGATAATCTACCACGCTCAAGTGAACAGCAAGGAGTCTATGACAGTCTTCCATGCTGACGTGAACAGCAAGAAGACTGTGACAGTCTACCGCGCTCAAGTGAACAGCAAGGAGACTATGACAGTCTACCACGATCACGTGAACAATTAAGCGACTATGACAGTCTACCACGCTCACGTGAACAGCAAGGAGACTATGACAGTCTACCATGCTCACGTGAACAGCAAGAAAACTGTGATAATCTACCACGCTCAAGTGAACAGCAAGGAGTCTATGACAGTCTTCCATGCTGACGTGAACAGCAAGACGACTGTGACAGTCTACTGCGCTCAGGTGAACAGCAAGGAGACTATGACTGTCTACCACGCTCCAGTGAACAGCAAGACGACTGTGACAGTCTACCACGCTCACGTGCACATCAAGATGACTATGAAAGACTTCCACGCTCAAGTGAACATCAAGGAGTCTATGACAGTCTGCCACTCTCAAGTGCACAGCAAGAAGACTGTGACAGTCTATCACGCTCAAGTGAACAGCAAGGAGACTATGACAGTCTACCACGCGCAAGTGAACAGCAAGGAGACTATTCCAGTCTACCACCATCAAGTGCACAGAAATGAGACTATGCCAGTCTACCACCATCAAGTGCACAGCAAGGAGACTATGACAATCTACTACGATCAAGTGCACAGCAAGAAGACTGTGACAGTCTACCACGGTCAAGTGAACAGCAAGAAGACTGTGACAGTCGACCACGCTCAAGTCAACAGCAAGAAGACTGTGACAGTCTACCACGCTAACGTGAACAGCAAGGAGACTGTGACAGTCTACCACGCTCACGTGAACAGTAAGAAGACTGTGACAGTCTATCACGCTCAAGAGAACAGCAAGGAGACTATGACAGTCAACCACGCGCAATGAACAACAAGGAGACTATGACAGTCTACCACGCTCACGTGAACAATGAAGCGACTATGACAGTCTACCACACACACGGGAAGAGCAAGGAGACTACAACAGTCTACCATGCTCACGTGAGCAGCTTGAAGACTGTGACAGTCTACCATGCTCAAGTGCAAAGCAAGACGACTGTGTCAGTCTGCCACGCTCAAGTGAACAGACAGGAGAGTATGACAGTCTACCATGCTCAAGTGAACAGCAAGAATACTGGGACAGTCTACCGCGCTCAAGAGAACAGCAAGGAGACTATGACAGTCTACCATGCTCACGTGAACAGCAAGAAGACTGTGGCCGTCTACCACGCTAACGTGAACAGCAAGGAGACTGTGACAGTCTACCACGCTCAAGTGATCAGCAAGGAGACTATTACAGTCTTCCACGTTCAAGTGAACAGCAAGAAGACTGTGACAGTCTACCGCGCTAAAGTGCACAGCAAAAAACTATGAGAGTCTACGTTGCTCACGTTCACAGCAAGAAGACAATGACAGTCTACCACGCTCAAGTGCACAGAAAGGAGACTTTGACAGTCTACCATGCTCAAGTGACCAGCATGGAGACAATGACAGTCTACCATGCTCACGTGCACAGCAAGAAGACTATGACAGTCTACAACGCTCAAGTGAACAGCAAGGAGTCTATGACCATCTGCCACGCTGAAGTGCACAGCAAGAAGACTGTGACCGTCTACCACGCTCAGGTGAACAGCAAGGAGACTGTGACAGTCTACCACGCTCACGTGAACAGCAAGACGACTGCGACAGTCTGCCACGCTCAAGTGAACAGCAAGGAGACTATGACAGTCTACCACGCTCAAGTGAACAGCATTGAGACTGTGACAGTCTACCACGCTCAAGTCCACAGCAAGGAGACTATGACAGTCTACCACGCTCAAACGAACAGCAAGGAGACTATGACAGTCTGCCACGCTCAACTGCACAGCAAGAAGACTCTGACAGTCTACCATGCTCACGTGAACAATAAAGGGACTATTACTGTCTCCCATGCTCACGTGAACAGTAAGGAGACTATGACAGTCTACCACGCTCATGTGAGCAGCAAGAAGCCTATGACAGTCTACCATGCTCACGTGAACAATAAAGCGACTATTACTGTCTCCCACGCTCACGTGAACAGTAAGGAGACTATGACAGTCTACCACGCTCATGTGAGCAGCAAGGAGACTATGACAGTCTACCATGCTCACGTGAACCGCAAGGAGATTATGACAGTCTGCCATGCTCACGTGAACAGCAAGGAGACTAATGCAGTCTACCATGCTCACGTGAACAGCAAGAAGACTGTGACAGTCTACCACGCTCAACTGAACAGCAAGGAGTCTATGACAGTCTTCCATGCTGACGTGAACAGCAAAAAGACTGTGACAGTCTACCACGCTCAAGTGAACAGCAAGGAGACTATGACAGTCTACCACGCTCAAGTGAACAGCAAGGAGACTATGACAGTCTTCCACGCTCAAGTGAACAGCAAGGAGACTATGCCAGTCTACCACCATCAAGTGCACAGCAAGGAGACTATGACAAACTACTACGCTCAAGTGCACAGCAAGAAGACTGTGACAGTCTACCATGCTCAAGTGCAAAGCAAGACGACTATGACAATCTGCCACGCTCAAGTGAACAGAAAGGAGACTATGACAGTCTACCACGCTCACGTGAACAATGAAGCGACTATGACAGTCTGCCATTCTCAAGTGCAAAGCAAGAAGACTGTGACATTCTACCACGCTCAAGTGAACAGCAAGGAGACTATGACAGTCTACCATGCTCATGTGAAGAGCAAGAAGACTGTGATAGTCTACCACGCTCAAGTGAACAGCAAGGAGTCTATGACAGTCTTCCATGCTCACGTGAACAGCAAGAAGACTAAGACAGTCTACCATGCTCACGTGAACAATAAAGCGACTATGACAGTCTACCACGCTCACGTGAACAGCAGGGAGACTATGTCAGTCTACCACGCTCACGTGAACAGCATAAAGACTGTGACATTCTACCAGGCTCAAGTGAACAGCAAGGATTCTATCACAGTCTGCCACGCTCAAGTGCACAGCAAGAAGACTATGACAGTCTACCATGCGCATGTGAACAATTAAGCGACTATGACTGTCTACCATGCTCACGTGAACAGCAAGGAGACTATGACAGTCTACCACGCTCACGTGAACAGCAAGGAGACCATGACAGTCTACCACGCTCACGAGAACAGCAAGGAGACTAATGCAGTCTTCCACACTCACGTGAACAGCAAGAAGACTATGACAGTCTACCACGCTCACGTGAACAATTAAGCGACTATGACAGTCTACCACGCTCACGTGAACAGCAAGGAGACTATGACAGTCTACCATGCTCACGTGAACAGCAAGAAAACTGTGATAATCTACCACGCTCAAGTGAACAGCAAGAAGTCTATGACAGTCTTCCATGCTGACGTGAACAGCAAGAAGACTGTGACAGTCTACCGCGCTCAAGTGAACAGCAAGGAGACTATGACAGTCTACCACGCTCAAGAGAACAGCAAGACGACTGTGACATTCTACCACGCTCACGTGCACAGCAAGATGACTATGACAGACTACCACGCTCAAGTGAACAGCAAGGAGTCTCTGACAGTATGCCACTCTCAAGTGCACAGCAAGAAGACTGTGACCGTCTACCACGCTCACGTGAACAGCAAGGAAACTGTGACAGTCTACCACGCTCAAGTGAACAGCAAGGAGACTATGACAGTCTACCACGCTCAAGTGCACAGCAAGAAGACTATGACAGTCTACCACGCTCAAGTGAACAGCAAGGAGTCTATGACCATCTGACACGCTGAAGTGCACAGCAAGAAGACTGTGACCGTCTACCACGCTCACGTGAACAGCAAGGAGACTGTGACAGTCTACCACGCTCACGTGAACAGCAAGACGACTGCGACAGTCTGCCACGCTCAAGTGAACAGCAAGGAGACTATGACAGTCTACCACGCTCAAGTGAACAGCATTGAGACTGTGACAGTCTACCACGCTCAAGTCCACAGCAAGGAGACTATGACAGTCTACCACGCTCAAATGAACAGCAAGGAGACTATGACAGTCTGCCACGCTCAACTGCACAGCAAGAAGACTCTGACAGTCTACCATGCTCACGTGAACAATAAAGCGACTATTACTGTCTCCCACGCTCACGTGAACAGTAAGGAGACTATGACAGTCTACCACGCTCATGTGAGCAGCAAGAAGACTATGACAGTCTACCATGCTCACGTGAACAATAAAGCGACTATTACTGTCTCCCACGCTCACGTGAACAGTAAGGAGACTATGACAGTCTACCACGCTCATGTGAGCAGCAAGGAGACTATGACAGTCTACCATGCTCACGTGAACCGCAAGGAGATTATGACAGTCTGCCATGCTCACGTGAACAGCAAGGAGACTAATGCAGTCTACCATGCTCACGTCAACAGCAAGAAGACTGTGACAGTCTACCACGCTCAACTGAACAGCAAGGAGTCTATGACAGTCTTCCATGCTGACGTGAACAGCAAAAAGACTGTGACAGTCTACCACGCTCAAGTGAACAGCAAGGAGACTATGACAGTCTACCACGCTCAAGTGAACAGCAAGGAGACTATGACAGTCTTCCACGCTCAAGTGAACAGCAAGGAGACTATGCCAGTCTACCACCATCAAGTGCACAGCAAGGAGACTATGACAAACTACTACGCTCAAGTGCACAGAAAGAAGACTGTGACAGTCTACCATGCTCAAGTGCAAAGCAAGACGACTATGACAATCTGCCATGCTCAAGTGAACAGAAAGGAGACTATGACAGTCTACCACGCTCACGTGAACAATGAAGCGACTATGACAGTCTGCCATTCTCAAGTGCAAAGCAAGAAGACTGTGACATTCTACCACGCTCAAGTGAACAGCAAGGAGACTATGACAGTCTACCATGCTCACGTGAACAGCAAGAAGACTGTGATAGTCTACCACGCTCAAGTGAACAGCAAGGAGTCTATGACAGTCTTCCATGCTCACGTGAACAATAAAGCGACTATGACAGTCTACCACGCTCACGTGAACAGCAGGGAGACTATGTCAGTCTACCACGCTCACGTGAACAGCATAAAGACTTTGACAGTCTACCAGGCTCAAGTGAACAGCAAGGATTCTATCACAGTCTGCCACGCTCAAGTGCACAGCAAGAAGACTATGACAGTCTACCATGCTCATGTGGACAATTAAGCGACTATGACTGTCTACCATGCTCACGTGAACAGCAAGGAGACTATAACAGTCTACCACGCTCACGTGAACAGCAAGGAGACCATGACAGTCTACCACGCTCACGAGAACAGCAAGGAGACTAATGCAGTCTTCCACACTCACGTGAACAGCAAGAAGACTATGACAGTCTACCACGCTCACGTGAACAATTAAGCGACTATGACAGTCTACCACGCTCACGTGAACAGCAAAGAGACTATGACAGTCTACCATGCTCACGTGAACAGCAAGAAAACTGTGATAATCTACAACGCTCAAGTGAACAGCAAGAAGTCTATGACAGTCTTCCATGCTGACGTGAACAGCAAGAAGACTGTGACAGTCTACCGCGCTCAAGTGAACAGCAAGGAGACTATGACAGTCTACCACGCTCAAGTGAACAGCAAGACGACTGTGACATTCTACCACGCTCACGTGCACAGCAAGATGACTATGACAGACTACCACGCTCAAATGAACAGCAAGGAGACTATGACAGTCTGCCACGCTCAACTGCACAGCAAGAAGACTATGACAGTGTACCATGCTCACGTGAACAATAAAGCAACTATTACTGTCTACCATGCTCACGTGAACAGCAAGGAGACTATGACAGTCTACCACGCTCACGTGAACAGCAAGGAGACTGACAGTCTACGACGCTCACGAGAACAGCAAGGAGACTAATGCAGTCTTCCACACTCACGTGAACAGCAAGAAGACTATGACAGTCTACCACGCTCACGTGAACAATTAAGCGACTTTGACAGTCTACCACGCTCACGTGAACAGCAAGGAGACTATGACAGTCAACCACGCTCAGGTGAACAGCAAGGAGACTATGACAGTCTACCACGCTCACGAGAACAGCAAGGAGACTAATGCAGTCTACCACGCTCACGTGAACAGCAAGAAGACTGTGATAGTCTACCACGTTCAAGTGAACAGCAAGGAGACTATGACAGTCTATACGCTCACGTGAACAATGAAGCGACTATGACAGTCTACCACACTCTCGTGAACAGAAAGGAGACTACAACAGTCTACCATGCTCATGTGAACAGCTTGAAGACTGTGACAGTCTACCATGCTCAAGTGCAAAGCAAGACGACTGTGTCAGTCTGCCACGCTCAAGTGAACAGCAAGAAGACTGGGACAGTCTGCCACGCTCAAGTGAAAATCAAGGAGGCTATGACAGTCTACCATGCTCACGTGAACAGCAAAAAGACTGTGACCGTCTACCACACTCAAGTGATCAGCAAGGAGACTATTACAGTCTAACACGCTCAAGTGAACAGCAAGGAGACTGGGACAGTCTACCGCGCTCAAGTGAACAGCAAGGAGACTATGACAGTCTACCATGTTCACGTGAACAGCAAGAAGACTGTGACCGTCTACCACACTCAAGTGATCAGCAAGGAGACTATTACAGTCTAACACGCTCAAGTGAACAGCAAGAAGACTGTGACACTCTACCACGCTAAAGTGCACAGCAAAAAACTATGACAGTCTACAATGCTCACGTGCACAGCAAGAAGACAATGACAGTCTACCACGCTCAAGTGCACAGAAAGGAGACTATGACAGTCTACCATGCTCAAGTGAACAGCAAGGAGACGATGACAGTCTACCACGCTCAAGGGAACAGCAAGGAGACTATGACAGTCTGCCATTCTCAAGTGCACAGCAAGAAGATGGTGACAGTCTACCATGCTCAAGTGAACAGCAAGGAGACGATGACAGTCTACCATGCTCACGTAAACAGCCACAAGACTGTGACAATCTACCACACTCAAGTGCAAAGCAAGAAGACTGTGACATTCTACCACGCTCAAGTGAACAGCAAGGAGACTATGACAGTCTACCATGATCAAGTGAACAGCAAGAAGACTGTGACAGTCTGCCACACTCAAGTGAACAGCATGGAGACTATGACAGTCTACAATGCTCACGTGAACAGCAAGAAGACTGTGATAGTCTACCACGCTCAAGTGAACAGCAAGGAGTCTATGACAGTCTTCCATGCTCACGTGAACAGCAAGAAGACTGTGACAGTCTACCACGCTCAAGTGAACAGCAAGGAGACTATGACAGTCTACCATGCTCAAGTGAACAGCAAGGAGACTGTGACAGTCTACCACGCTCACATGCACAGCAAGAAGACTATGACAGTCTACCACGCTCAAGTGAACAGCAAGGAGTCTATGACAGTCTGCCACGCACAAGTGCACAGCAAGAAGACTGTGACAGTTTACCACGCTCAAGTGAACAGCAAGAAGACTGTGACAGTCTACCACGCTCTAGTGAACAGCAAGAAGACTGTGACCATCTACCATGCTCACGTGAACAGCAAGGAGACTGTGACAGTCTACCACGCTCACGTGAACATCAAGACGATTGCGACAGTCTACCACGCTCAAGTGAACAGCAAGAAGACTGTGACAGTCTGCCACGCTCAAGTGAACAGCAAGGAGACTATGACAGTCTACCATGCTCAAGTGAACAGCAAGAAGAGAATGACAGTCTGCCATGCTCACGGGCACAGTAAGAAGACTATGACAGTCTACCACGCTCAAGTGAACAGCAAGGAGACTATGACAGTCTTCCACGCTCAAGTGAACAGCAAGGAGACTATGCCAGTCTACCACCATCAAGTGCACAGCAAGGAGACTAAGACAGTCTACCACGCTTAAGTGCACAGCAAGAAGACTGTGACACTCTACCACGCTAAAGTGCACAGCAAAAAACTATGACAGTCTACCATGCTCACGTGCACAGCAAGAAGACAATGAGAGTCTACCACGCTCAACTGCACAGAAAGGAGACTATGACAGTCTACCATGCTCAAGTGAACAGCAAGGAGACGATGACAGTCTACCACGCTCAAGGGAACAGCAAGGAGACTATGACAGTCTGCCATTCCCAAGTGCACAGCAAGAAGATGGTGACAGTCTACCATGCTCAAGTGAACTGCAAGGAGACGATGACAGTCTACCAAGCTCACGTAAACAGCCACAAGACTGTGAAATTCTACCACACTCAAGTGCAAAGCAAGAAGACTGTGACATTCTACCACGCTCAAGTGAACAGCAAGGAGACTATGACAGTCTACCATGATCAAGTGAACAGCAAGAAGACTGTGACAGTCTGCCACACTCAAGTGAACAGCATGGAGACTATGACAGTCTACCATGCTCACGTGAACAGCAAGAAGACTGTGATAGTCTACCACGCTCAAGTGAACAGCAAGGAGTCTATGACAGTCTTCCATGCTCACGTGAACAGCAAGAAGACTGTGACAGTCTACCACGCTCAAGTGAACAGCAAGGAGACTATGACAGTCTACCATGCTCAACTGAACAGCAAGGAGACTATGACAGTCTACCACGCTCACATGCACAGCAAGAAGACTATGACAGTCTACCACGCTCAAGTGAACAGCAAGGAGTCTATGACAGTCTGTCACGCACAAGTGCACAGCAAGAAGACTGTGACAGTTTACCACGCTCAAGTGAACAGCAAGAAGACTGTGACAGTCTACCACGCTCTAGTGAACAGCAAGAAGACTGTGACCATCTACCATGCTCACGTGAACAGCAAGGAGACTGTGACAGTCTACCACGCTCACCTGAACATCAAGACGACTGCGACAGTCTACCACGCTCAAGTGAACAGCAAGAAGACTGTGACAGTCTGCCACGCTCAAGTGAACAGCAAGGAGACTATGACAGTCTACCATGCTCAAGTGAACAGCAAGAAGAGAATGACAGTCTGCCATGCTGACGGGCACAGTAAGAAGACTATGACAGTCTACCACGCTCAAGTGAACAGCAAGGAGACTATGACAGTCTTCCACGCTAAAGTGAACAGCAAGGAGACTATACCAGTCTACCACCATCAAGTGCACAGCAAGGAGATTAAGACAGTCTACCACGCTTAAGTGCACAGCAAGAAGACTGTGACACTCTACCACGCTAAAGTGCACAGCAAAAAACTATGACAGTCTACCATGCTCACGTGCACAGCAAGAAGACAATGAGAGTCTACCACGCTCAAGTGCACAGAAAGGAGACTACGACAGTCTACCATGCTCAAGTGAACAGCAAGGAGACTATGACAGTCTATCACGCTCACGTGCACAGCAAGAAGACTATGACAGTCTACCACGCTCAAGTGAACAGCAAGGAGTCTATGACATTCTGCCACGCTCAAGTGCACAGCAAGAAGACTGTGACATTCTACCACGCTCACGTGAACAGCAAGGAGACTGTGACAGTCTACCACGCAAAAGTGAACAGCAAGGAGACTAGGACAGTCTACCACGCTCACGTGAACAATGAAGCGACTATGACAGTCTGCCATTCTCAAGTGCACAGCAAGAAGACTGTGACAGTCTACCACGCTCAAGTGAAGAGCAAGGAGACGATGATAGTCTACCATGCTCACGTAAACAGCCACAAGACTGTGACATTCTACAACGCTCATGTGAACTGCAAGGAGACTATGACAGTCTACCATGCTCAACTGAACAGCAAGAAGAGAATGACAGTCTACCATGCTCACGGGCACAGTAAGAAGACTATGGATAGTCAGAGGCTTTTCCCCAGGGTAGAGGGGTCAATTACTAGGGGGCATAGTTTTAAGGTGAGAGGGGCAAAGTTTAGAGTAGATGTACGAGGCAAGTTTTTTACGCAGAGGGTAGTGGGTGCCTGGAACTCACTACCGGAGGAGGTAGTGGAGGCAGGGACGATAGGGACATTTAAGGGGCATCTTGACAAATATATGAATAGGATGGGAATAGAAGGATACGGACCCAGGAAGTGTAGAAGATTGTAGTTTAGTCGGGCAGTATGGTCGGCACGGGCTTGGAGGGCCGAAGGGCCTGTTCCTGTGCTGTACATTTCTTTGTTCTTTGTTTGTTCTTTGACAGTCTACCACGCTCAAGTGAACTGCAAGGAGTCTATGACAGTCTGCCACGCTCAAGTGCACAGCAAGAGGACTGTGATAGTCTACCACGCTCAAGTGAACAGCAAGGAGACTATGACAGTCTTCCACGCTCAAGTGAACAGCAAGGAGACTATGCCAGTCTACCACCATCAAGTGCACAGCAAGGAGACTATGACAGTCTACCACGCTCAAGTGCACAGCAAGAAGACTGTGACAGTCTACCACGCTCAAGTGAACAGCAAGGAGACGATGACAGTCTACCATGCTCACGTAAACAGCCACAAGACTGTGACAATCTACCACACTCAAGTGCAAAGCAAGAAGACTGTGACATTCTACCATGCTCAAGTGAACAGCAAGAAGAGAATGACAGTCTACCATGCTCACGGGCACAGTAAGAAGACTATGACAGTCTACCACGCTCAAGTGAACAGCAAGGAGACTATGACAGTCTTCCACGCTCAAGTGAACAGCAAGGAGACTATGCCAGTCTACCACCATCAAGTGCACAGCAAGGAGACTAAGACAGTCTACCACGCTTAAGTGCACAGCAAGAAGACTGTGACACTCTACCACGCTAAAGTGCACAGCAAAAAACTATGACAGTCTACCATGCTCACGTGCACAGCAAGAAGACAATGAGAGTCTACCACGCTCAACTGCACAGAAAGGAGACTATGACAGTCTACCATGCTCAAGTGAACAGCAAGGAGACGATGACAGTCTACCAGGCTCAAGGGAACAGCAAGGAGACTATGACAGTCTGCCATTCCCAAGTGCACAGCAAGAAGATGGTGACAGTCTACCATGCTCAAGTGAACAGCAAGGAGACGATGACAGTCTACCAAGCTCAAGTGAACAGCAAGGAGACGATGACAGTCTACCAAGCTCACGTAAACAGCCACAAGACTGTGAAATTCTACCACACTCAAGTGCAAAGCAAGAAGACTGTGACATTCTACCACGCTCAAGTGAACAGCAAGGAGACTATGACAGTCTACCATGATCAAGTGAACAGCAAGAAGACTGTGACAGTCTGCCACACTCAAGTGAACAGCATGGAGACTATGACAGTCTACCATGCTCACGTTAACAGCAAGAAGACTGTGATAGTCTACCACGCTCAAGTGAACAGCAAGGAGTCTATGACAGTCTTCCATGCTCACGTGAACAGCAAGAAGACTGTGACAGTCTACCACGCTCAAGTGAACAGCAAGGAGACTATGACAGTCTACCATGCTCAACTGAACAGCAAGGAGACTATGACAGTCTACCACGCTCACATGCACAGCAAGAAGACTATGACAGTCTACCAGGCTCAAGTGAACAGCAAGGAGTCTATGACAGTCTGTCACGCACAAGTGCACAGCAAGAAGACTGTGACAGTTTACCACGCTCAAGTGAACAGCAAGAAGACTGTGACAGTCTACCACGCTCTAGTGAACAGCAAGAAGACTGTGACCATCTACCATGCTCACGTGAACAGCAAGGAGACTGTGACAGTCTACCACGCTCACCTGAACATCAAGACGACTGCGACAGTCTACCACGCTCAAGTGAACAGCAAGAAGACTGTGACAGTCTGCCACGCTCAAGTGAACAGCAAGGAGACTATGACAGTCTACCATGCTCAAGTGAACAGCAAGAAGAGAATGACAGTCTGCCATGCTCACGGGCACAGTAAGAAGACTATGACAGTCTACCACGCTCAAGTGAACAGCAAGGAGACTATGACAGTCTTCCACGCTCAAGTGAACAGCAAGGAGACTATGCCAGTCTACCACCATCAAGTGCACAGCAAGGAGACTAAGACAGTCTACCACGCTTAAGTGCACAGCAAGAAGACTGTGACACTCTACCACGCTAAAGTGCACAGCAAAAAACTATGACAGTCTACCATGCTCACGTGCACAGCAAGAAGACAATGAGAGTCTACCACGCTCAAGTGCACAGAAAGGAGACTACGACAGTCTACCATGCTCAAGTGAACAGCAAGGAGACTATGACAGTCTACCACGCTCACGTGCACAGCAAGAAGACTATGACAGTCTACCACGCTCAAGTGAACAGCAAGGAGTCTATGACATTCTGCCACGCTCAAGTGCACAGCAAGAAGACTGTGACATTCTACCACGCTCACGTGAACAGCAAGGAGACTGTGACAGTCTACCACGCTAAAGTGAACAGCAAGGAGACCAGGACAGTCTACCACGCTCACGTGAACAATGAAGCGACTATGACAGTCTGCCATTCTCAAGTGCACAGCAAGAAGACTGTGACAGTCTACCACGCTCAAGTGAAGAGCAAGGAGACGATGATAGTCTACCATGCTCAACTGAACAGCAAGAAGAGAATGACAGTCTACCATGCTCACGGGCACAGTAAGAAGACTATGACAGTCTACCACGCTCAAGTGAACTGCAAGGAGTCTATGACAGTCTGCCACGCTCAAGTGCACAGCAAGAGGACTGTGATAGTCTACCACGCTCAAGTGAACAGCAAGGAGACTATGACAGTCTTCCACGCTCAAGTGAACAGCAAGGAGACTATGCCAGTCTACCACCATCAAGTGCACAGCAAGGAGACTATGACAGTCTACCACGCTCAAGTGCACAGCAAGAAGACTGTGACAGTCTACCACGCTCAAGTGAACAGCAAGAAGACTGTGACAGTCGACCACGCTCAAGTGAACAGCAAGATGACTGTGACAGTCTACTATGGTCACGTGAACAGCAAGGAGACTGTGACAGTCTACCACGCTCAAGTGCACAGCAAGAATACTTTGACAGTCTACCATGCTCACATTAAGAAGACTATGACAGTCTATCCCGCTCAAGTGAATAGCAAGGAGTCTATGACAGTCTACACGCTCACGTGAACAATGAAGCGACTATGACAGTCTACTACACTCACGTGAACAGCAAGGAGACTACAACAGTCTACCATGCTCACGTGAACAGCTTGAAGACTGTGACAGTCTACCATGCTCAAGTGCAAAGCAAGACGACTGTGTCAGTCTGCCACGCTCAAGTTAACAGCAAGGAGACTATGACAGTCTGCCACGCTCAAGTTAACAGAAAGGAGACTATGACAGTCTACCATGCTCAAGTGAACAGCAAGAAGTCTGGGACAGTCTACCGCGCTCAAGTGAACAGCAAGGAGACTATGACAGTCTACCATGCTCACGTGAACAGCAAGGAGACTAATGCAGTCTTCCACACTCACGTGAACAGCAAGAAGACTATGACAGTCTACCACGCTCACGAGAACAGCAAGGAGACTAATGCAGTCTTCCACACTCACGTGAACAGCAAGAAGACTATGACAGTCTACCACGCTCACGTGAATAATTAAGCGACTATGACAGTCTACCACGCTCACGTGAACAGTAAGGAGACTATGACAGTCTACCATGCTCTCGTGAACAGCAAGACAACTGTGATAATCTACCACGCTCAAGTGAACAGCAAGGAGTCTATGACAGTCTTCCATGCTGACGTGAACAGCAAGAAGACTGTGACAGTCTACCGCGCTCAAGTGAACAGCAAGGAGAATATGACAGTCTACCACGCTCAAGTGAACAGCAAGACGACTGTGACATTCTACCACGCTCACGTGCACAGCAAGATGACTATGACAGACTACCACGCTCAAGTGAACAGCAAGGAGTCTATGACATTCTGCCACGCTCAAGTGCACAGCAAGAAGACTGTGACATTCTACCACGCTCACGTGAACAGCAAGGAGACTGTGACAGTCTACCACGCTAAAGTGAACAGCAAGGAGACTATGACAGTCTACCACGCTCACGTGAACAATGAAGCGACTCTGCCAGTCTACCACGTTCAAGTGAACAGCAAGGAGACTATGACAGTCTATACGCTCACGTGAACAATGAAGCGACTATGACAGTCTACAACACTCACGTGAACAGAAAGGAGACTACAACAGTCTACCATGCTCACGTGAACAGCTTGAAGACTGTGACAGTCTACCATGCTCAAGTGCAAAGCAAGACGGTAGCACAGGTGGTTAGCACTGTGGCTTCACAGCGGCAGGGTCCCAGGTTCGATTCCCTGCTGGGTCACTGTCTGTGAGGAGTCTGCACGTTCTCCCCATGTCTGTGTGGGTTTCCTCCGGGTGCTCCGGTTTCCTCCCACAGTCCAAAGACGTGCAGGTTAGGTGGGTTGGCCATGCTAAATTGCCCTTGGTCTCCAAAATTGCCCTTTGTGTTTGGTGGGGTTACTGGGTTAAGGGAATAGGGAGGACGTGTGGGCTTGGGTAGGGTGCTCTATCCGAGAGCCGGTGCGGACTCGATGGGCCGAATGGCCTCCTTCTGCACTGTAAATTCTGTGTAAAAAAAAAAGACGACTGTGTCAGTCTGCCACGCTCAAGTGAACAGCAAGAAGACTGGGACAGTCTACCGCGCTCAAGTGAACAGCAAGGAGACTATGACAGTCTACCATGCTCACGTGAACAGCAAGAAGACTGTGACCGTCTACCACGCTCAAGTGATCAGCAAGGAGACTATTACAGTCTACCAGGCTCAAGTGAACAGCAAGAAGACTGTGACACTCTACCACGCTAAAGTGCACAGCAAAAAACGATGACAGTCTACCATGCTCACGTGCACAGCAAGAAGACAATGACAGTCTACCACGCTCAAGTGCACAGAAAGGAGACTATGACAGTCTACCATGCTCAAGTGCACAGCAAGAAGACTGTGACAGTCTACCACGCTCACGTGAACAATGAAGCGACTATGACAGTCTGCCATTCTCAAGTGCACAGCAAGAAGGTGGTGACAGTCTACCATGCTCACGTAAACAGCCACAAGACTGTGACATTCTACCACACTCAAGTGCAAGGCAAGAAGACTGTGACATTCTACCACGCTCAAGTGAACAGCAAGGAGACTATGACAGTCTACCATGATCAAGTGAACAGCAAGAAGACTGTGACAGTCTGCCACACTCAAGTGAACAGCAAGGAGTCTATGACAGTCTTCCATGCTCACGTGCACAGCAAGAAGACTGTGACACTCTACCACGCTAAAGTGCACAGCAAAAAACGATGACAGTCTACCATGCTCACGTGCACAGCAAGGAGTCTATGACAGTCTGCCACGCTCAAGTGCACAGCAAGAAGACTGTGACAGTTTACCACGCTCAAATGAACAGCAAGAAGACTGTGACCGTCTACCACGCTCACGTGAACAGCAAGGAGACTGTGACAGTCTACCACGCTCACGTGAACAGCAAGACGACTGCGACAGTCTGCCACACTCAAGTGAACAGCAAGGAGACTATGACAGTCTACCACGCTCAAGTGAACAGCAGGGAGACAATTACAGTCTACCATGCTCACGTGAACAGCAAGGAGACTTTGACAGTCTTCCAATTTCATGTGAACAGCAAGAGGACTGTGACAGTCTACTACGCTAAAGTGAACAGCAAGGAGACTATGACAGTCTACCACGCTGAAGTGAACGGCATTGAGACTGTGACAGTCTACCACGCTCAAGTCCACAGCAAGGAGACTATGACAGTCTACCACGCTCAAGTGAACAGCAAGGAGACTATGACAGTCTGCCACGCTCAACTGCACAGCAAGAAGACTATGACAGTCTACCATGCTCACGTGAACAATAAAGCGACTATGACAGTCTACCACGCTCACGTGAACAGCAGGGAACCTATGTCAGTCTACCACGCTCACGCGAACAGCATAAAGACTGTGACAGTCTACCACGCTCAAGTGAACAGCAAGGAGACTATCACAGTCTGCCACGCTCAAGTGCACAGCAATAAGACTATGACAGTCTACCATGCTCACGTGAACAATTTAGCGACTATGACTGTCTACCATGCTCACGTGAACAGCAAGGAGACTATGACAGTCTACCACGCTCACGTGAACAGCAAGGAGACTATGACAGTCTACCACGCTCACGAGAACTGCAAGGAGACTAATGCAGTCTACCACACTCACGTGAACAGCAAGAAGACTATGACAGTCTACCACGCTCACGTGAACAATGAAGCGACTATGACAGTCTACCACGCTCACGTGAACAGCAAGGAGACTATGACAGTCTACCATGCTCACGTGAACAGCAAGAAGACTGTGATAATCTACCACGCTCAAGTGAACA
The DNA here is from genome assembly GCF_047496885.1 of Scyliorhinus torazame. Lineage (NCBI taxonomy): Eukaryota > Metazoa > Chordata > Chondrichthyes > Carcharhiniformes > Scyliorhinidae > Scyliorhinus > Scyliorhinus torazame. The sequence goes on along the minus strand of NC_092712.1, from coordinate 254,254,755 downwards.
GCAAGGAGTTTATGACAGTCTTCCATGCTGACGTGAACAGCAAGAAGACTGTGACAGTCTACCACGCTCAAGTGAACAGCAAGAAGACTGTGACAGTCGACCACGCTCAAGTTAACAGAAAGGACACTATGACAGTCTACCATGCTCAAGTGAACAGCAAGAAGTCTGGGACAGTCTACCGCGCTCAAGTGAACAGCAAGGAGACTATGACAGTCTACCATGCTCACCTGAACAGCAAGGAGACTACAACAGTCTACCATGCTCACGTGAACAGCTTGAAGACTGTGACAGTCTACCATGCTCAAGTGCAAAGCAAGACGACTGTGTCAGTCTGCCACGCTCAAGTGAACAGCAAGGAGACTATGACAGTCTGCCACGCTCAAGTTAACAGAAAGGAGACTATGACAGTCTACCATGCTCAAGTGAACAGCAAGAAGTCTGGGACAGTCTACCGCGCTCAAGTGAACAGCAAGGAGACTATGACAGTCTACCATGCTCACGTGAACAGCAAGAAGACTGTGACCGTCTTCCACGCTCAAGTGATCAGCAAGGAGACTATTACAGTCTACCAAGCTCAAGTGAACAGCAAGAAGACTGTGACACTCTACCACGCTAAAGTGAACAGCAAAAGACTATGACAGTCTACCATGCTCAAGTGCACAGCAAGAAGCCAATGACAGTCTACCACGCTCAAGTGCACAGAAAGGAGACTATGACAGTCTACCATGCTCAAGTGAACAGCAAGGAGACTATGACAGTCTACCACGCTCACGTGCACAGCAAGAAGACTATGACAGTCTACCACGCTCAAGTGAACAGCAAGGAGTCTATGACAGTCTGCCACGCTCAAGTGAACAGCAAGGAGACTATGACTGTCTACCATGCTCAAAACAGCGCGGGAGCAGAGAGAGCCGGGACAGTGAAAACAGCGCCGGAGGAGCGAGCGGGGAGATTTAAAAAGCACGGGAGGATAGAGCCGGGAGACGAAAACAGTGCGGGAGCAGAGAGAGCCGGGACAGTGCTGGGAGAGGTGAGTGCACAAAACGTGTGGCAGGAGTGCCGTTCATCACGGAGTGCTGATTGGCACAGTGTGCATCTGAGTTTAGGTGGGTGACTGAGTGCTGATTGGAACAGAGTGCATCTGAGTTTAGGTGAGTGACTGAGTGCCCGCAAGGAGATTATGACAGTCTGCCATGCTCACGTGAACAGCAAGGAGACTTACGCAGTCTACCATGCTCACGTGAACAGCAAGAAAACTGTGATAATCTACCACGCTCAAGTGAACAGCAAGAAGTCTATGACAGTCTTCCATGCTGACGTGAACAGCAAGAAGACTGTGACAGTCTACCGCGCTCAAGTGAACAGCAAGGAGACTATGACAGTCTACCACGCTCAAGTGAACAGCAAGATGACTGTGACATTCTACCACGCTCACGTGCACAGCAAGATGACTATGACAGACTACCACGCTCAACTGAACAGCAAGGAGTCTCTGACAGGATGCCACTCTCAAGTGCACAGCAAGAAGACTGTGACAGTCGACCACGCTCAAGTGAACAGCAAGATGACTGTGACAGTCTACTATGCTCACGTGAACAGCAAGGAGACTGTGACAGTCTACCACGCTCAAGTGCACAGCAAGAATACTTTGACAGTCTACCATACTCACGCGCACATTAAGAAGACTATGACAGTCTATCCCGCTCAAGTGAACAGCAAGGAGTCTATGACAGTCTGCCACGCTCAAGTGAACAGCAAGAGGACTGTGACAATCTACCACGCTCAAGTGAACAGCAGGGAGACAATTACAGTCTACCATGCTCACGTGAACAGCAAGGAGACTATGACAGTCTTCCAATTTCATGTGAACAGCAAGAGGACTGTGACAGTCTACTACGCTAAAGTGAACAGCAAGGAGACTATGACAGTCTACCACGCTGAAGTGAACGGCATTGAGACTGTGACAGTCTACCACGCTCAAGTCCACAGCAAGGAGACTATGACAGTCTACCACGCTCAAGTGAACAGCAAGGAGACTATGACAGTCTGCCACGCTCAACTGCACAGCAAGAAGACTATGACAGTCTACCATGCTCACGTGAACAATAAAGCGACTTTGACAGTCTACCACGCTCACGTGAACAGCAGGGAGCCTATGTCAGTCTACCACGCTCACGCGAACAGCATAAAGACTGTGACAGTCTACCACGCTCAAGTGAACAGCAAGGAGACTATCACAGTCTGCCACGCTCAAGTGCACAGCAAGAAGACTATGACAGTCTACCATGCTCACGTGAACAATTAAGCGACTATGACTGTCTACCATGCTCACGTGAACAGCAAGGAGACTATGACAGTCTACCACGCTCACGTGAACAGCAAGGAGACTATGACAGTCTACCACGCTCACGAGAACTGCAAGGAGACTAATGCAGTCTACCACACTCACGTGAACAGCAAGAAGACTATGACAGTCTACCACGCTCACGTGAACAATGAAGCGACTATGACAGTCTACCACGCTCAAGTGAACAGCAAGGAGACTATCACAGTCTGCCACGCTCACGTGAACAGCAAGGAGACTATGACAGTCTACCATGCTCACGTGAACAGCAAGAAGACTGTGATAATCTACCACGCTCAAGTGAACAGCAAGGAGTCTATGACAGTCTTCCATGCTGACGTGAACAGCAAGAAGACTGTGACAGTCTAACACGCTCAAGTGAATAGCAAAGAGACTATGACAGTCTACCACGCTCAAGTGCACAGCAAGAAGACTGTGACAGTCTACCACGCTCCAGTGAACAGTAAGGAGACTATGACAGTCTACCTAGCTCAAGTGCACAGCAAGAAGACTCTGACAGTTTACCACGTTCAAGTGAACAGCCAGGAGACTATGACAGTCTAAACGCTCACGTGAACAATGAAGCGACTATGACAGTCTACCACACTCACGTGAACGGCAAGGAGACTACAACAGTCTACCATGCTCACGTGAACAGCTTGAAGACTGTGTCAGTCTACCATGCTCAAGTGCAAAGCAAGACGACTGTGTCAGTCTGCCACGCTCAAGTGAACAGCAAGGAGACTATGACAGTCTGCCACGCTCAAGTTAACAGAAAGGAGACTATGACAGTCTACCATGCTCAAGTGAACAGCAAGAAGTCTGGGACAGTCTACCGCGCTCAAGTGAACAGCAAGGAGACTATGACAGTCTACCATGCTCACGTGAACAGCAAGAAGACTGTGACCGTCTTCCACGCTCAAGTGATCAGCAAGGAGACTATTACAGTCTACCAAGCTCAAGTGAACAGCAAGAAGACTGTGACACTCTACCACGCTAAAGTGAACAGCAAAAAACTATGACAGTCTACCATGCTCAAGTGCACAGCAAGAAGCCAATGACAGTCTACCACGCTCAAGTGCACAGAAAGGAGATTATGACAGTATACCATGCTCTAGTGAACAGCAAGGAGACTATGACAGTCTACCACGCTCACGTGCACAGCAAGAAGACTATGACAGTCTACCACGCTCAAGTGAACAGCAAGGAGTCTATGACAGTCTGCCACGCTCAAGTGAACAGCAAGGAGACTATGACAGTCTACCATGCTCAAAACAGCGCGGGAGCAGAGAGAGCCGGGACAGTGAAAACAGCGCCGGAGGAGCGAGCGGGGAGATTTAAAAAGCACGGGAGGATAGAGCCGGGAGACGAAAACAGTGCGGGAGCAGAGAGAGCCGGGACAGTGCTGGGAGAGGTGAGTGCACAAAACGTGTGGCAGGAGTGCCGTTCATCACGGAGTGCTGATTGGCACAGTGTGCATCTGAGTTTAGGTGGGTGACTGAGTGCTGATTGGAACAGAGTGCATCTGAGTTTAGGTGAGTGACTGAGTGCCCGCAAGGAGATTATGACAGTCTGCCATGCTCACGTGAACAGCAAGGAGACTAATGCAGTCTACCATGCTCACGTGAACAGCAAGAAAACTGTGATAATCTACCACGCTCAAGTGAACAGCAAGAAGTCTATGACAGTCTTCCATGCTGACGTGAACAGCAAGAAGACTGTGACAGTCTACCGCGCTCAAGTGAACAGCAAGGAGACTATGACAGTCTACCACGCTCAAGTGAACAGCAAGACGACTGTGACATTCTACCACGCTCACGTGCACAGCAAGATGACTATGACAGACTACCACGCTCAACTGAACAGCAAGGAGTCTCTGACAGTATGCCACTCTCAAGTGCACAGCAAGAAGACTGTGACCGTCTACCACGCTCACGTGAACAGCAAGGAGACTGTGACAGTCTACCACGCTCACGTGAACAGCAAGACGACTGCGACAGTCTGCCACGCTCAAGTGAACAGCAAGGAGACTATGACAGTCTACCACGCTCAAGTGAACAGCATTGAGACTGTGACAGTCTACCACGCTCAAGTCCACAGCAAGGAGACTATGACAGTCTACCACGCTCAAATGAACAGCAAGGAGACTATGACAGTCTGCCACGCTCAACTTCACAGCAAGAAGACTCTGACAGTCTACCATGCTCACGTGAACAATAAAGCGACTATTACTGTCTCCCACGCTCACGTGAACAGTAAGGAGACTATGACAGTCTACCACGCTCATGTGAGCAGCAAGAAGACTATGACAGTCTACCATGCTCACGTGAACAATAAAGCGACTATTACTGTCTCCCACGCTCACGTGAACAGTAAGGAGACTATGACAGTCTACCACGCTCATGTGAGCAGCAAGGAGACTATGACAGTCTACCATGCTCACGTGAACCGCAAGGAGATTATGACAGTCTGCCATGCTCACGTGAACAGCAAGGAGACTAATGCAGTCTACCATGCTCACGTCAACAGCAAGAAGACTGTGACAGTCTACCACGCTCAACTGAACAGCAAGGAGTCTATGACAGTCTTCCATGCTGACGTGAACAGCAAAAAGACTGTGACAGTCTACCACGCTCAAGTGAACAGCAAGGAGACTATGACAGTCTACCACGCTCAAGTGAACAGCAAGGAGACTATGACAGTCTTCCACGCTCAAGTGAACAGCAAGGAGACTATGCCAGTCTACCACCATCAAGTGCACAGCAAGGAGACTATGACAAACTACTACGCTCAAGTGCACAGAAAGAAGACTGTGACAGTCTACCACGCACAAGTGAACAGCAAGAAGACGATGACAGTCTACCATGCTCACGTAAACAGCCACAAGACTGTGACAATCTACCACACTCAAGTGCAAAGCAAGAAGACTGTGACATTCTACCACGCTCAAGTGAACAGCAAGGAGACTATGACAGTCTACCATGATCAAGTGAACAGCAAGAAGACTGTGACAGTCTGCCACACTCAAGTGAACAGCATGGAGACTATGACAGTCTACAATGCTCACGTGAACAGCAAGAAGACTGTGATAGTCTACCACGCTCAAGTGAACAGCAAGGAGTCTATGACAGTCTTCCATGCTCACGTGAACAGCAAGAAGACTGTGACAGTCTACCACGCTCAAGTGAACAGCAAGGAGACTATGACAGTCTACCATGCTCAAGTGAACAGCAAGGAGACTGTGACAGTCTACCACGCTCACATGCACAGCAAGAAGACTATGACAGTCTACCACGCTCAAGTGAACAGCAAGGATTCTATGACAGTCTGCCACGCACAAGTGCACAGCAAGAAGACTGTGACAGTTTACCACGCTCAAGTGAACAGCAAGAAGACTGTGACAGTCTACCACGCTCTAGTGAACAGCAAGAAGACTGTGACCATCTACCATGCTCACGTGAACAGCAAGGAGACTGTGACAGTCTACCACGCTCACGTGAACATCAAGACGACTGCGACAGTCTACCACGCTCAAGTGAACAGCAAGGAGACTATGACAGTCTACCATGCTCAAGTGAACAGCAAGAAGAGAATGACAGTCTGCCATGCTCACGGGCACAGTAAGAAGACTATGACAGTCTACCACGCTCAAGTGAACAGCAAGGAGACTATGACAGTCTTCCACGCTCAAGTGAACAGCAAGGAGACTATGCCAGTCTACCACCATCAAGTGCACAGCAAGGAGACTAAGACAGTCTACCACGCTTAAGTGCACAGCAAGAAGACTGTGACACTCTACCACGCTAAAGTGCACAGCAAAAAACTATGACAGTCTACCATGCTCAAGTGAACAGCAAGGAGACGATGACAGTCTACCACGCTCAAGGGAACAGCAAGGAGACTATGACAGTCTGCCATTCCCAAGTGCACAGCAAGAAGATGGTGACAGTCTACCATGCTCAAGTGAACAGCAAGGAGACGATGACAGTCTACCAAGCTCACGTAAACAGCCACAAGACTGTGAAATTCTACCACACTCAAGTGCAAAGCAAGAAGACTGTGACATTCTACCACGCTCAAGTGAACAACAAGGAGACTATGACAGTCTACCATGATCAAGTGAACAGCAAGAAGACTGTGACAGTCTGCCACACTCAAGTGAACAGCATGGAGACTATGACAGTCTACCATGCTCACGTGAACAGCAAGAAGACTGTGATAGTCTACCACGCTCAAGTGAACAGCAAGGAGTCTATGACAGTCTTCCATGCTCACGTGAACAGCAAGAAGACTGTGACAGTCTACCACGCTCAAGTGAACAGCAAGGAGACTATGACAGTCTACCATGCTCAACTGAACAGCAAGGAGACTATGACAGTCTACCACGCTCACATGCACAGCAAGAAGACTATGACAGTCTACCACGCTCAAGTGAACAGCAAGGAGTCTATGACAGTCTGTCACGCACAAGTGCACAGCAAGAAGACTGTGACAGTTTACCACGCTCAAGTGAACAGCAAGAAGACTGTGACAGTCTACCACGCTCTAGTGAACAGCAAGAAGACTGTGACCATCTACCATGCTCACGTGAACAGCAAGGAGACTGTGACAGTCTACCACGCTCACCTGAACATCAAGACGACTGCGACAGTCTACCACGCTCAAGTGAACAGCAAGAAGACTGTGACAGTCTGCCACGCTCAAGTGAACAGCAAGGAGACTATGACAGTCTACCATGCTCAAGTGAACAGCAAGAAGAGAATGACAGTCTGCCATGCTCACGGGCACAGTAAGAAGACTATGACAGTCTACCACGCTCAAGTGAACAGCAAGGAGACTATGACAGTCTTCCACGCTCAAGTGAACAGCAAGGAGACTATGCCAGTCTACCACCATCAAGTGCACAGCAAGGAGACTAAGACAGTCTACCACGCTTAAGTGCACAGTAAGAAGACTGTGACACTCTACCACGCTAAAGTGCACAGCAAAAAACTATGACAGTCTACCATGCTCACGTGCAAAGCAAGAAGACAATGAGAGTCTACCACGCTCAAGTGCACAGAAAGGAGACTACGACAGTCTACCATGCTCAAGTGAACAGCAAGGAGACTATGACAGTCTACCACGCTCACGTGCACAGCAAGAAGACTATGACAGTCTACCACGCTCAAGTGAACAGCAAGGAGTCTATGACATTCTGCCACGCTCAAGTGCACAGCAAGAAGACAGTGACATTCTACCACGCTCACGTGAACAGCAAGGAGACTGTGACAGTCTACCACGCTAAAGTGAACAGCAAGGAGACTAGGACAGTCTACCACGCTCACGTGAACAATGAAGCGACTATGACAGTCTGCCATTCTCAAGTGCACAGCAAGAAGACTGTGACAGTCTACCACGCTCAAGTGAAGAGCAAGGAGACGATGATAGTCTACCATGCTCACGTAAACAGCCACAAGACTGTGACATTCTACAACGCTCATGTGAACTGCAAGGAGACTATGACAGTCTACCATGCTCAACTGAACAGCAAGAAGAGAATGACAGTCTACCATGCTCACGGGCACAGTAAGAAGACTATGACAGTCTACCACGCTCAAGTGAACTGCAAGGAGTCTATGACAGTCTGCCACGCTCAAGTGCACAGCAAGAGGACTGTGATAGTCTACCACGCTCAAGTGAACAGCAAGGAGACTATGACAGTCTTCCACGCTCAAGTGAACAGCAAGGAGACTATGCCAGTCTACCACCATCAAGTGCACAGCAAGGAGACTATGACAGTCTACCATGCTCAAGTGCACAGCAAGAAGACTGTGACCGTCTACCACACTCAAGTGAACAGCAAGAAGACTGTGACAGTCGACCACGCTCAAGTGAACAGCAAGATGACTGTGACAGTCTACTATGGTTACATGAACAGCAAGGAGACTGTGACAGTCTACCACGCTCAAGTGCACAGCAAGAATACTTTGACAGTCTACCATGCTCACATTAAGAAGACTATGACAGTCTATCCCGCTCAAGTGAATAGCAAGGAGTCTATGACAGTCTACACGCTCACGTGAACAATGAAGCGACTATGACAGTCTACTACACTCACGTGAACAGCAAGGAGACTACAACAGTCTACCATGCTCACGTGAACAGCTTGAAGACTGTGACAGTCTACCATGCTCAAGTGCAAAGCAAGACGACTGTGTCAGTCTGCCACGCTCAAGTTAACAGCAAGGAGACTATGACAGTCTGCCACGCTCAAGTTAACAGAAAGGAGACTATGACAGTCTACCATGCTCAAGTGAACAGCAAGAAGTCTGGGACAGTCTACCGCGCTCAAGTGAACAGCAAGGAGACTATGACAGTCTACCATGCTCACGTGAACAGCAAGGAGACTAATGCAGTCTTCCACACTCACGTGAACAGCAAGAAGACTATGACAGTCTACCACGCTCACGAGAACAGCAAGGAGACTAATGCAGTCTTCCACACTCACGTGAACAGCAAGAAGACTATGACAGTCTACCACGCTCACGTGAATAATTAAGCGACTATGACAGTCTACCACGCTCACGTGAACAGTAAGGAGACTATGACAGTCTACCATGCTCTCGTGAACAGCAAGACAACTGTGATAATCTACCACGCTCAAGTGAACAGCAAGGAGTCTATGACAGTCTTCCATGCTGACGTGAACAGCAAGAAGACTGTGACAGTCGACCGCGCTCAAGTGAACAGCAAGGAGATTATGACAGTCTACCACGCTCAAGTGAACAGCAAGACGACTGTGACATTCTACCACGCTCACGTGCACAGCAAGATGACTATGACAGACTACCACGCTCAAGTGAACAGCAAGGAGTCTATGACATTCTGCCACGCTCAAGTGCACAGCAAGAAGACTGTGACATTCTACCACGCTCACGTGAACAGCAAGGAGACTGTGACAGTCTACCACGCTAAAGTGAACAGCAAGGAGACTATGACAGTCTACCACGCTCACGTGAACAATGAAGCGACTCTGCCAGTCTACCACGTTCAAGTGAACAGCAAGGAGACTATGACAGTCTATACGCTCACGTGAACAATGAAGCGACTATGACAGTCTACAACACTCACGTGAACAGAAAGGAGACTACAACAGTCTACCATGCTCACGTGAACAGCTTGAAGACTGTGACAGTCTACCATGCTCAAGTGCAAAGCAAGACGGTAGCACAGGTGGTTAGCACTGTGGCTTCACAGCGGCAGGGTCCCAGGTTCGATTCCCTGCTGGGTCACTGTCTGTGAGGAGTCTGCACGTTCTCCCCATGTCTGTGTGGGTTTCCTCCGGGTGCTCCGGTTTCCTCCCACAGTCCAAAGACGTGCAGGTTAGGTGGGTTGGCCATGCTAAATTGCCCTTGGTCTCCAAAATTGCCCTTTGTGTTTGGTGGGGTTACTGGGTTAAGGGAATAGGGTGGACGTGTGGGCTTGGGTAGGGTGCTCTATCCGAGAGCCGGTGCAGACTCGACGGGCCGAATGGCCTCCTTCTGCACTGTAAATTCTGTGTAAAAAAAAAAGATGACTGTGTCAGTCTGCCACGCTCAAGTGAACAGCAAGAAGACTGGGACAGTCTACCGCGCTCAAGTGAACAGCAAGGAGACTATGACAGTCTACCATGCTCACGTGAACAGCAAGAAGACTGTGACCGTCTACCACGCTCAAGTGATCAGCAAGGAGACTATTACAGTCTACCAGGCTCAAGTGAACAGCAAGAAGACTGTGACACTCTACCACGCTAAAGTGCACAGCAAAAAACTATGACAGTCTACCATGCTCACGTGCACAGCAAGAAGACAATGACAGTCTACCACGCTCAAGTGCACAGAAAGGAGACTATGACAGTCTACCATGCTCAAGTGCACAGCAAGAAGACTGTGACAGTCTACCACGCTCACGTGAACAATGAAGCGACTATGACAGTCTGCCATTCTCAAGTGCACAGCAAGAAGATGGTGACAGTCTACCATGCTCACGTAAACAGCCACAAGACTGTGACATTCTACCACACTCAAGTGCAAGGCAAGAAGAATGTGACATTCTACCACGCTCAAGTGAACAGCAAGGAGACTATGACAGTCTACCATGATCAAGTGAACAGCAAGAAGACTGTGACAGTCTGCCACACTCAAGTGAACAGCAAGGAGTCTATGACAGTCTTCCATGCTCACGTGCACAGCAAGAAGACTGTGACACTCTACCACGCTAAAGTGCACAGCAAAAAACGATGACAGTCTACCATGCTCACGTGCACAGCAAGGAGTCTATGACAGTCTGCCACGCTCAAGTGCACAGCAAGAAGACTGTGACAGTTTACCACGCTCAAATGAACAGCAAGAAGACTGTGACCGTCTACCACGCTCACGTGAACAGCAAGGAGACTGTGACAGTCTACCATGCTCACGTGAACAGCAAGACGACTGCGACAGTCTGCCACACTCAAGTGAACAGCAAGGAGACTATGACAGTCTACCACGCTCAGGTGAACAATGAAGCGACTATGACAGTCTGCCATTCTCAAGTGCACAGCAAGAAGACTGTGACAGTCTACCACGCTCAAGTGAACAGCAAGGAGACGATGATAGTCTACCATTCTCACGTGAACAGCCACAAGACTGTGACATTCTACCACACTCAAGTGCAAAGCAAGAAGACTGTGACATTCTACCATGCTCATTTGAACAGCAAGGAGACTATGACAGTCTACCATACTCACGTGAACAGCAAGAAGAGAATGACAGTCTACCATGCTCACTGGCACAGTAAGAAGACTATGACAGTCTACCACGCTCAAGTGAACTGCAAGGAGTCTATGACAGTCTGCCACGCTCAAGTGCACAGCAAGAGGACTGTGATAGTCTACCACGCTCAAGTGAACAGCAAGGAGACTATGACAGTCTACCACGCTCAAGTGCACAGCAAGAAGACTGTGACAGTCTACCACGCTCAAGTGAACAGCAAGAAGACTGTGACAGTCGACCACGCTCAAGTGAACAGCAAGATGACTGTGACAGTCTACTATGCTCACGTGAACAGCAAGGAGACTGTGACAGTCTACCACGCTCAAGTGCACAGCAAGAATACTTTGACAGTCTACCATACTCACGCGCACATTAAGAAGACTATGACAGTCTATCCCGCTCAAGTGAACAGCAAGGAGTCTATGACAGTCTGCCACGCTCAAGTGAACAGCAAGAGGACTGTGACAATCTACCACGCTCAAGTGAACAGCAGGGAGACAATTACAGTCTACCATGCTCACGTGAACAGCAAGGAGACTTTGACAGTCTTCCAATTTCATGTGAACAGCAGGAGGACTGTGACAGTCTACTACGCTAAAGTGAACAGCAAGGAGACTATGACAGTCTACCACGCTGAAGTGAACGGCATTGAGACTGTGACAGTCTACCACGCTCAAGTCCACAGCAAGGAGACTATGACAGTCTACCACGCTCAAGTGAACAGCAAGGAGACTATGACAGTCTGCCACGCTCAACTGCACAGCAAGAAGACTATGACAGTCTACCATGCTCACGTGAACAATAAAGCGACTATGACAGTCTACCACGCTCACGTGAACAGCAGGGAACCTATGTCAGTCTACCACGCTCACACGAACAGCATAAAGACTGTGACAGTCTACCACGCTCAAGTGAACAGCAAGGAGACTATCACAGTCTGCCACGCTCAAGTGCACAGCAATAAGACTATGACAGTCTACCATGCTCACGTGAACAATTAAGCGACTATGACTGTCTACCATGCTCACGTGAACAGCAAGGAGACTATGACAGTCTACCACGCTCACGTGAACAGCAAGGAGACTATGACAGTCTACCACGCTCACGAGAACTGCAAGGAGACTCATGCAGTCTACCACACTCACGTGAACAGCAAGAAGACTATGACAGTCTACCACGCTCACGTGAACAATGAAGCGACTATGACAGTCTACCACGCTCACGTGAACAGCAAGGAGACTATGACAGTCTACCATGCTCACGTGAACAGCAAGAAGACTGTGATAATCTACCACGCTCAAGTGAACAGCAAGGAGTTTATGACAGTCTTCCATGCTGACGTGAACAGCAAGAAGACTGTGACAGTCTACCACGCTCAAGTGAACAGCAAGAAGACTGTGACAGTCGACCACGCTCAAGTTAACAGAAAGGAGACTATGACAGTCTACCATGCTCAAGTGAACAGCAAGAAGTCTGGGACAGTCTACCGCGCTCAAGTGAACAGCAAGGAGACTATGACAGTCTACCATGCTCACCTGAACAGCAAGGAGACTACAACAGTCTACCATGCTCACGTGAACAGCTTGAAGACTGTGACAGTCTACCATGCTCAAGTGCAAAGCAAGACGACTGTGTCAGTCTGCCACGCTCAAGTGAACAGCAAGGAGACTATGACAGTCTGCCACGCTCAAGTTAACAGAAAGGAGACTATGACAGTCTACCATGCTCAAGTGAACAGCAAGAAGTCTGGGACAGTCTACCACGCTCAAGTGAACAGCAAGGAGACTATGACAGTCTACCATGCTCACGTGAACAGCAAGAAGACTGTGACCGTCTTCCACGCTCAAGTGATCAGCAAGGAGACTATTACAGTCTACCAAGCTCAAGTGAACAGCAAGAAGACTGTGACACTCTACCACGCTAAAGTGAACAGCAAAAAACTATGACAGTCTACCATGCTCAAGTGCACAGCAAGAAGCCAATGACAGTCTACCACGCTCAAGTGCACAGAAAGGAGACTATGACAGTCTACCATGCTCAAGTGAACAGCAAGGAGACTATGACAGTCTACCACGCTCACGTGCACAGCAAGAAGACTATGACAGTCTACCACGCTCAAGTGAACAGCAAGGAGTCTATGACAGTCTGCCACGCTCAAGTGAACAGCAAGGAGACTATGACTGTCTACCATGCTCAAAACAGCGCGGGAGCAGAGAGAGCCGGGACAGTGAAAACAGCGCCGGAGGAGCGAGCGGGGAGATTTAAAAAGCACGGGAGGATAGAGCCGGGAGACGAAAACAGTGCGGGAGCAGAGAGAGCCGGGACAGTGCTGGGAGAGGTGAGTGCACAAAACGTGTGGCAGGAGTGCCGTTCATCACGGAGTGCTGATTGGCACAGTGTGCATCTGAGTTTAGGTGGGTGACTGAGTGCTGATTGGAACAGAGTGCATCTGAGTTTAGGTGAGTGACTGAGTGCCCGCAAGGAGATTATGACAGTCTGCCATGCTCACGTGAGCAGCAAGGAGACTAATGCAGTCTACCATGCTCACGTGAACAGCAAGAAAACTGTGATAATCTACCACGCTCAAGTGAACAGCAAGAAGTCTATGACAGTCTTCCATGCTGACGTGAACAGCAAGAAGACTGTGACAGTCTACCGCGCTCAAGTGAACAGCAAGGAGACTATGACAGTCTACCACGCTCAAGTGAACAGCAAGACGACTGTGACATTCTACCACGCTCACGTGCACAGCAAGATGACTATGACAGACTACCACGCTCAACTGAACAGCAAGGAGTCTCTGACAGGATGCCACTCTCAAGTGCACAGCAAGAAGACTGTGACAGTCGACCACGCTCAAGTGAACAGCAAGATGACTGTGACAGTCTACTATGCTCACGTGAACATCAAGGAGACTGTGACAGTCTACCACGCTCAAGTGCACAGCAAGAATACTTTGACAGTCTACCATACTCACGCGCACATTAAGAAGACTATGACAGTCTATCCCGCTCAAGTGAACAGCAAGGAGTCTATGACAGTCTGCCACGCTCAAGTGAACAGCAAGAGGACTGTGACAATCTACCACGCTCAAGTGAACAGCAGGGAGACAATTACAGTCTACCATGCTCACGTGAACAGCAAGGAGACTATGACAGTCTTCCAATTTCATGTGAACAGCAAGAGGACTGTGACAGTCTACTACGCTAAAGTGAACAGCAAGGAGACTATGACAGTCTACCACGCTGAAGTGAACGGCATTGAGACTGTGACAGTCTACCACGCTCAAGTCCACAGCAAGGAGACTATGACAGTCTACCATGCTCAAGTGAACAGCAAGGAGACTATGACAGTCTGCCACGCTCAACTGCACAGCAAGAAGACTATGACAGTCTACCATGCTCACGTGAACAATAAAGCGACTTTGACAGTCTACCACGCTCACGTGAACAGCAGGGAGCCTATGTCAGTCTACCACGCTCACGCGAACAGCATAAAGACTGTGACAGTCTACCACGCTCAAGTGAACAGCAAGGAGACTATCACAGTCTGCCACGCTCAAGTGCACAGCAAGAAGACTATGACAGTCTACCATGCTCACGTGAACAATTAAGCGACTATGACTGTCTACCATGCTCACGTGAACAGCAAGGAGACTATGACAGTCTACCACGCTCACGTGAACAGCAAGGAGACTATGACAGTCTACCACGCTCACGAGAACTGCAAGGAGACTAATGCAGTCTACCACACTCACGTGAACAGCAAGAAGACTATGACAGTCTACCACGCTCACGTGAACAATGAAGCGACTATGACAGTCTACCACGCTCAAGTGAACAGCAAGGAGACTATCACAGTCTGCCACGCTCAAGTGCACAGCAAGAAGACTATGACAGTCTACCATGCTCACGTGAACAATTAAGCGACTATGACTGTCTACCATGCTCACGTGAACAGCAAGGAGACTATGACAGTCTACCACGCTCACGTGAACAGCAAGGAGACTATGACAGTCTACCATGCTCACGTGAACAGCAAGAAGACTGTGATAATCTACCACGCTCAAGTGAACAGCAAGGAGTCTATGACAGTCTTCCATGCTGACGTGAACAGCAAGAAGACTGTGACAGTCTAACACGCTCAAGTGAACAGCAAAGAGACTATGACAGTCTACCACGCTCAAGTGCACAGCAAGAAGACTGTGACAGTCTACCACGCTCCAGTGAACAGTAAGGAGACTATGACAGTCTACCTAGCTCAAGTGCACAGCAAGAAGACTCTGACAGTTTACCACGTTCAAGTGAACAGCCAGGAGACTATGACAGTCTAAACGCTCACGTGAACAATGAAGCGACTATGACAGTCTACCACACTCACGTGAACAGCAAGGAGACTACAACAGTCTACCATGCTCACGTGAACAGCTTGAAGACTGTGTCAGTCTACCATGCTCAAGTGCAAAGCAAGACGACTGTGTCAGTCTGCCACGCTCAAGTGAACAGCAAGGAGACTATGACAGTCTGCCACGCTCAAGTTAACAGAAAGGAGACTATGACAGTCTACCATGCTCAAGTGAACAGCAAGAAGTCTGGGACAGTCTACCGCGCTCAAGTGAACAGCAAGGAGACTATGACAGTCTACCATGCTCACGTGAACAGCAAGAAGACTGTGACCGTCTTCCACGCTCAAGTGATCAGCAAGGAGACTATTCCAGTCTACCAAGCTCAAGTGAACAGCAAGAAGACTGTGACACTCTACCACGCTAAAGTGAACAGCAAAAAACTATGACAGTCTACCATGCTCAAGTGCACAGCAAGAAGCCAATGACAGTCTACCACGCTCAAGTGCACAGAAAGGAGACTATGACAGTATACCATGCTCTAGTGAACAGCAAGGAGACTATGACAGTCTACCACGCTCACGTGCACAGCAAGAAGACTATGACAGTCTACCACGCTCAAGTGAACAGCAAGGAGTCTATGACAGTCTGCCACGCTCAAGTGAACAGCAAGGAGACTATGACAGTCTACCATGCTCAAAACAGCGCGGGAGCAGAGAGAGCCGGGACAGTGAAAACAGCGCCGGAGGAGCGAGCGGGGAGATTTAAAAAGCACGGGAGGATAGAGCCGGGAGACGAAAACAGTGCGGGAGCAGAGAGAGCCGGGACAGTGCTGGGAGAGGTGAGTGCACAAAACGTGTGGCAGGAGTGCCGTTCATCACGGAGTGCTGATTGGCACAGTGTGCATCTGAGTTTAGGTGGGTGACTGAGTGCTGATTGGAACAGAGTGCATCTGAGTTTAGGTGAGTGACTGAGTGCCCGCAAGGAGATTATGACAGTCTGCCATGCTCACGTGAACAGCAAGGAGACTAATGCAGTCTACCATGCTCACGTGAACAGCAAGAAAACTGTGATAATCTACCACGCTCAAGTGAACAGCAAGAAGTCTATGACAGTCTTCCATGCTGACGTGAACAGCAAGAAGACTGTGACAGTCTACCGCGCTCAAGTGAACAGCAAGGAGACTATGACAGTCTACCACGCTCAAGTGAACAGCAAGACGACTGTGACATTCTACCACGCTCACGTGCACAGCAAGATGACTATGACAGACTACCACGCTCAACTGAACAGCAAGGAGTCTCTGACAGTATGCCACTCTCAAGTGCACAGCAAGAAGACTGTGACCGTCTACCACGCTCACGTGAACAGCAAGGAAACTGTGACAGTCTACCACGCTCAAGTGAACAGCAAGGAGACTATGACAGTCTACCACGCTCAAGTGCACAGCAAGAAGACTCTGTCAGTCTACCACGTTCAAGTGAACAGCAAGGAGACTATGACAGTCTATACGCTCACGTGAACAATGAAGCGACTATGACAGTCTACCACACACTCGTGAACAGAAAGGAGACTACAACAGTCTACCATGCTCATGTGAACAGCTTGAAGACTGTGACAGTCTACCATGCTCAAGTGCAAAGCAAGACGACTGTGTCAGTCTGCCACGCTCAAGTGAACAGCAAGGAGACTATGACAATCTGCCACGCTCAAGTGAACAGAAAGGAGATTATGACAGTCTACCATGCTCAAGTGAACAGCAAGAAGACTGGGACAGTCTACCGCGCTCAAGTGAACAGCAAGGAGACTATGACAGTCTACCATGCTCACGTGAACAGCAAGAAGACTGTGACCGTCTACCACACTCAAGTGATCAGCAAGCAGACTATTACAGTCTAACACGCTCAAGTGAACAGCAAGAAGACTGTGACACTCTACCACGCTAAAGTGCACAGCAAAAAACTATGACAGTCTACCATGCTCACGTGCACAGCAAGAAGACAATGACAGTCTACCACGCTCAAGTGCACAGAAAGGAGACTATGACAGTCTACCATGCTCAAGTGAACAGCAAGGAGACGATGACAGTCTACCACGCTCAAGGGAACAGCAAGGAGACTATGACAGTCTGCCATTCTCAAGTGCACAGCAAGAAGATGGTGACAGTCTACCATGCTCAAGTGAACAGCAAGGAGACGATGACAGTCTACCATGCTCACGTAAACAGCCACAAGACTGTGAAATTCTACCACACTCAAGTGCAAAGCAAGGAGACTATGACAGTCTACCATGATCAAGTGAACAGCAAGAAGACCGTGACAGTCTGCCACACTCAAGTGAACAGCATGGAGACTATGACAGTCTACCATGCTCACGTGAACAGCAAGAAGACTGTGATAGTCTACCACGCTCAAGTGAACAGCAAGGAGTCTATGACAGTCTTCCATGCTCACGTGAACAGCAAGAAGACTATGACAGTCTACCACGCTCACATGCACAGCAAGAAGACTATGACAGTCTACCACGCTCAAGTGAACAGCAAGGAGTCTATGACAGTCTGCCACGCACAAGTGCACAGCAAGAAGACTGTGACAATTTACCACGCTCAAGTGAACAGCAAGAAGACTGTGACCATCTACCATGCTCACGTGAACAGCAAGGAGACTGTGACAGTCTACCACGCTCACGTGAACATCAAGACGACTGTGACAGCCGACCACGCTCAAGTGAACAGCAAGAAGACTGTGACAGTCTGCCACGCTCAAGTGAACAGCAAGGAGACTATGACAGTCTACCATGCTCAAGTGAACAGCAAGAAGAGAATGACAGTCTGCCATGCTCACGGGCACAGTAAGAAGATTATGACAGTCTACCACGCTCAAGTGAACAGCAAGGAGACTATGACAGTCTTCCACGCTCAAGTGAACAGCAAGGAGACTATGCCAGTCTACCACCATCAAGTGCACAGCAAGGAGACTTAGACAGTCTACCACGCTTAAGTGCACAGCAAGAAGACTGTGACACTCTACCACGCTAAAGTGCACAGCAAAAAACTATGACAGTCTACCATGCTCACGTGCACAGCAAGAAGACAATGAGAGTCTACCACGCTCAAGTGCACAGAAAGGAGACTACGACAGTCTACCATGCTCAAGTGAACAGCAAGGAGACTATGACAGTCTACCACGCTCACGTGCACAGCAAGAAGACTATGACAGTCTGCCACGCTCAAGTGAACAGCAAGGAGTCTATGACAGTATGCCACGCTCAAGTGCACAGCAAGAAGACTGTGACATTCTACCACGCTCACGTGAACAGCAAGGGGACTGTGACAGTCTACCACGCTAAAGTGAACAGCAAGGAGACTATGACAGTCTACCACGCTCACGTGAACAATGAAGCGACTATGACAGTCTGCCATTCTCAAGTGCACAGCAAGAAGACTGTGACAGTCTACCACACTCACGTGAACAGCAAGAAGACTATGACAGTCTACCACGCTCACGTGAACAATGAAGCGACTATGACAGTCTACCACGCTCAAGTGAACAGCAAGGAGACTATCACAGTCTGCCACGCTCAAGTGCACAGCAAGAAGACTATGACAGTCTACCATGCTCACGTGAACAATTAAGCGACTATGACTGTCTACCATGCTTACGTGAACAGCAAGGAGACTATGACAGTCTACCACGCTCACGTGAACAGCAAGGAGACTATGACAGTCTACCATGCTCACGTGAACAGCAAGAAGACTGTGATAATCTACCACGCTCAAGTGAACAGCAAGGAGTCTATGACAGTCTTCCATGCTGACGTGAACAGCAAGAAGACTGTGACAGTCTAACACGCTCAAGTGAACAGCAAAGAGACTATGACAGTCTACCACGCTCAAGTGCACAGCAAGAAGACTGTGACAGTCTACCACGCTCCAGTGAACAGTAAGGAGACTATGACAGCCTGCCACGCTCAAGTGCACAGCAAGAAGACTCTGACAGTTTACCACGTTCAAGTGAACAGCCAGGAGACTATGACAGTCTAAACGCTCACGTGAACAATGAAGCGACTATGACAGTCTACCACACTCACGTGAACAGCAAGGAGACTACAACAGTCTACCATGCTCACGTGAACAGCTTGAAGACTGTGTCAGTCTACCATGCTCAAGTGCAAAGCAAGACGACTGTGTCAGTCTGCCACGCTCAAGTGAACAGCAAGGAGACTATGACAGTCTGCCACGCTCAAGTTAACAGAAAGGAGACTATGACAGTCTACCATGCTCAAGTGAACAGCAAGAAGTCTGGGACAGTCTACCGCGCTCAAGTGAACAGCAAGGAGACTATGACAGTCTACCATGCTCACGTGAACAGCAAGAAGACTTTGACCGTCTTCCACGCTCAAGTGATCAGCAAGGAGACTATTACCGTCTACCAAGCTCAAGTGAACAGCAAGAAGACTGTGACACTCTACCACGCTAAAGTGAACAGCAAAAAACTATGACAGTCTACCATGCTCAAGTGCACAGCAAGAAGCCAATGACAGTCTACCACGCTCAAGTGCACAGAAAGGAGACTATGACAGTATACCATGCTCTAGTGAACAGCAAGGAGACTATGACAGTCTACCATGCTCAAAACAGCGCGGGAGCAGAGAGAGCCGGGACAGTGAAAACAGCGCCGGAGGAGCGAGCGGGGAGATTTAAAAAGCACGGGAGGATAGAGCCGGGAGACGAAAACAGTGCGGGAGCAGAGAGAGCCGGGACAGTGCTGGGAGAGGTGAGTGCACAAAACGTGTGGCAGGAGTGCCGTTCATCACGGAGTGCTGATTGGCACAGTGTGCATCTGAGTTTAGGTGGGTGACTGAGTGCTGATTGGAACAGAGTGCATCTGAGTTTAGGTGAGTGACTGAGTGCCCGCAAGGAGATTATGACAGTCTGCCATGCTCACGTGAACAGCAAGGAGACTAATGCAGTCTACCATGCTCACGTGAACAGCAAGAAAACTGTGATAATCTACCACGCTCAAGTGAACAGCAAGAAGTCTATGACAGTCTTCCATGCTGACGTGAACAGCAAGAAGACTGTGACAGTCTACCGCGCTCAAGTGAACAGCAAGGAGACTATGACAGTCTACCACGCTCAAGTGAACAGCAAGACGACTGTGACATTCTACCACGCTCACGTGCACAGCAAGATGACTATGACAGACTACCACGCTCAACTGAACAGCAAGGAGTCTCTGACAGTATGCCACTCTCAAGTGCACAGCAAGAAGACTGTGACCGTCTACCACGCTCACGTGAACAGCAAGGAAACTGTGACAGTCTACCACGCTCAAGTGAACAGCAAGGAGACTATGACAGTCTACCACGCTCAAGTGCACAGCAAGAAGACTCTGTCAGTCTACCACGTTCAAGTGAACAGCAAGGAGACTATGACAGTCTATACGCTCACGTGAACAATGAAGCGACTATGACAGTCTACCACACTCTCGTGAACAGAAAGTAGACTACAACAGTCTACCATGCTCATGTGAACAGCTTGAAGACTGTGACAGTCTACCATGCTCAAGTGCAAAGCAAGACGACTGTGTCAGTCTGCCACGCTCAAGTGAACAGCAAGGAGACTATGACAATCTGCCACGCTCAAGTGAACAGAAAGGAGATTATGACAGTCTACCATGCTCAAGTGAACAGCAAGAAGACTGGGACAGTCTACCGCGCTCAAGTGAACAGCAAGGAGACTATGACAGTCTACCATGCTCACGTGAACAGCAAGTAGACTGTGACCGTCTACCACACTCAAGTGATCAGCAAGGAGACTATTACAGTCTAACACGCTCAAGTGAACAGCAAGAAGACTGTGACACTCTACCACGCTAAAGTGCACAGCAAAAAACTATGACAGTCTACCATGCTCACGTGCACAGCAAGAAGACAATGACAGTCTACCACGCTCAAGTGCACAGAAAGGAGACTATGACAGTCTACCATGCTCAAGTGAACAGCAAGGAGACGATGACAGTCTACCACGCTCAAGGGAACAGCAAGGAGACTATGACAGTCTGCCATTCTCAAGTTCACAGCAAGAAGATGGTGACAGTCTACCATGCTCAAGTGAACAGCAAGGAGACGATGACAGTCTACCATGCTCACGTAAACAGCCACAAGACTGTGAAATTCTACCACACTCAAGTGCAAAGCAAGGAGACTATGACAGTCTACCATGATCAAGTGAACAGCAAGAAGACCGTGACAGTCTGCCACACTCAAGTGAACAGCATGGAGACTATGACAGTCTACCATGCTCACGTGAACAGCAAGAAGACTGTGATAGTCTACCACGCTCAAGTGAACAGCAAGGAGTCTATGACAGTCTTCCATGCTCACGTGAACAGCAAGAAGACTATGACAGTCTACCACGCTCACATGCACAGCAAGAAGACTATGACAGTCTACCACGCTCAAGTGAACAGCAAGGAGTCTATGACAGTCTGCCACGCACAAGTGCACAGCAAGAAGACTGTGACAGTTTACCACGCTCAAGTGAACAGCAAGAAGACTGTGACCATCTACCATGCTCACGTGAACAGCAAGGAGACTGTGACAGTCTACCACGCTCACGTGAACATCAAGACGACTGTGACAGCCTACCACGCTCAAGTGAACAGCAAGAAGACTGTGACAGTCTGCCACGCTCAAGTGAACAGCAAGGAGACTATGACAGTCTACCATGCTCAAGTGAACAGCAAGAAGAGAATGACAGTCTGCCATGCTCACGGGCACAGTAAGAAGACTATGACAGTCTACCACGCTCAAGTGAACAGCAAGGAGACTATGACAGTCTTCCACGCTCAAGTGAACAGCAAGGAGACTATGCCAGTCTACCACCATCAAGTGCACAGCAAGGAGACTAAGACAGTCTACCACGCTTAAGTGCACAGCAAGAAGACTGTGACACTCTACCACGCTAAAGTGCACAGCAAAAAACTATGACAGTCTACCATGCTCACGTGCACCGCAAGAAGACAATGAGAGTCTACCACGCTCAAGTGCACAGAAAGGAGACTACGACAGTCTACCATGCTCAAGTGAACAGCAAGGAGACTATGACAGTCTACCACGCTCACGTGCACAGCAAGAAGACTATGACAGTCTGCCACGCTCAAGTGAACAGCAAGGAGTCTATGACAGTATGCCACGCTCAAGTGCACAGCAAGAAGACTGTGACATTCTACCACGCTCACGTGAACAGCAAGGGGACTGTGACAGTCTACCACGCTAAAGTGAACAGCAAGGAGACTATGACAGTCTACCACGCTCACGTGAACAATGAAGCGACTATGACAGTCTGCCATTCTCAAGTGCACAGCAAGAAGACTGTGACAGTCTACCACGCTCAAGTGAAGAGCAAGGAGACGATGATAGTCTACCATGCTCACGTGAACAGCCACAAGACTGTGACATTCTACCACGCTCATGTGAACTGCAAGGAGACTATGACAGTCTACCATGCTCAAGTGAACAGCAAGAAGAGAATGACAGTCTACCATGCTCACGGGCACAGTAAGAAGACTATGACAGTCTACCACGCTCAAGTGAACTGCAAGAGGACTGTGATAGTCTACCACGCTCAAGTGAACAGCAAGGAGACTATGACAGTCTTCCACGCTCAAGTGAACAGCAAAGAAACTATGCCAGTCTACCACCATCAAGTGCACAGCAAGGAGACTATGACAGTCTACCACGCTCAAGTGCACAGCAAGAAGACTGTGACAGTCTACCACGCTCAAGTGAACAGCAAGAAGACTGTGACAGTCGACCACGCTCAAGTGAACAGCAAGATGACTGTGACAGTCTACTATGCTCACGTGAACAGCAAGGAGACTGTGACAGTCTACCACGCTCAAGTGCACAGCAAGAATACTTTGACAGTCTACCATGCTCACATTAAGAAGACTATGACAGTCTATCCCGCTCAAGTGAACAGCAAGGAGTCTATGACAGTCGACACGCTCACGTGAACAATGAAGCCACTATGACAGTCTACTACACTCACGTGAACAGCAAGGAGACTACAACAGTCTACCATGCTCACGTGAACAGCTTGAAGACTGTGACAGTCTACCATGCTCAAGTGCAAAGCAAGACGACTGTGTCAGTCTGCCACGCTCAAGTGAACAGCAAGGAGACTATGACAGTCTGCCACGCTCAAGTTAACAGAAAGGAGACTATGACAGTCTACCATGCTCAAGTGAACAGCAAGAAGTCTGGGACAGTCTACCGCGCTCAAGTGAACAGCAAGGAGACTATGACAGTCTACCATGCTCACGTGAACAGCAAGGAGACTAATGCAGTCTTCCACACTCACGTGAACAGCAAGAAGACTATGACAGTCTACCACGCTCACGAGAACAGCAAGGAGACTAATGCAGTCTTCCACACTCACGTGAACAGCAAGAAGACTATGACAGTCTACCACGCTCACGTGAATAATTAAGCGACTATGACAGTCTACCACGCTCACGTGAACAGCAAGGAGACTATGACAGTCTACCATGCTCTCGTGAACAGCAAGAAAACTGTGATAATCTACCACGCTCAAGTGAACAGCAAGGAGTCTGTGACAGTCTTCCATGCTGACGTGAACAGCAAGAAGACTGTGACAGTCTACCGCGCTCAAGTGAACAGCAAGGAGAATATGACAGTCTACCACGCTCAAGTGAACAGCAAGACGACTGTGACATTCTACCACGCTCACGTGCACAGCAAGATGACTATGACAGACTACCACGCTCAAGTGAACAGCAAGGAGTCTATGACAGTCTGCCACTCTCAAGTGCACAGCAAGAAGACTGTGACCGTCTACCACGCTCACGTGAACAGCAAGGAGACTGTGACAGTCTACCACGCTCAAGTGAACAGCAAGGAGACTATGACAGTCTACCACGCTCAAGTGCACAGCAAGAAGTCTCTGCCAGTCTACCACGTTCAAGTGAACAGCAAGGAGACTATGACAGTCTATACGCTCACGTGAACAATGAAGCGACCATGACAGTCTACAACACTCACGTGAACAGAAAGGAGACTACAACAGTCTACCATGCTCACGTGAACAGCTTGAAGACTGTGACAGTCTACCATGCTCAAGTGCAAAGCAAGACGGTAGCACAGGTGGTTAGCACTGTGGCTTCACAGCGCCAGGGTCCCATGTTTGATTCCCTGCTGGGTCACTGTCTGTGAGGAGTCTGCACGTTCTCTCCATGTCTGTGTGGGTTTCCTCCGGGTGCTCCGGTTTCCTCCCACAGTCCAAAGACGTGCAGGTTAGGTGGGTTGGCCATGCTAAATTTCCCTTAGTCTCCAAAATTGCCCTTAGTGTTTGGTGGGGTTACTGGGTTAAGGGAATAGGGTGGACGTGTGGGCTTGGGTAGGGTGCTCTATCCGAGAGCCGGTGCAGACTCGATGGGCCGAATGGCCTCCTTCTGCACTGTAAATTCTGTGTAAAAAAAAAAGACGACTGTGTCAGTCTGCCACGCTCAAGTGAACAGCAAGGAGACTATGACAATCTGCCACGCTCACGTGAACAATGAAGCGACTATGACAGTCTGCCATTCTCAAGTGCACAGCAAGAAGATGGTGACAGTCTACCATGCTCAAGTGAACAGCAAGGAGACGATGACAGTCTACCATGCTCACGTAAACAGCCACAAGACTGTGACATTCTACCACACTCAAGTGCAAGGCAAGAAGACTGTGACATTCTACCACGCTCAAGTGAACAGCAAGGAGACTATGACAGTCTACCATGATCAAGTGAACAGCAAGAAGACTGTGACAGTCTGCCACACTCAAGTGAACAGCAAGGAGTCTATGACAGTCTACCACGCTCAAGTGAACAGCAAGGAGACTATGACAGTCTACCATGCTCAAGTGAACAGCAAGGAGACTATGACAGTCTACCACGCTCACGTGCACAGCAAGAAGACTATGACAGTCTACCACGCTCAAGTGAACAGCAAGGAGTCTATGACAGTCTGCCACGCACAAGTGCACAGCAAGAAGATTGTGACAGTCTACCACGCTCAAGTGAACAGCAAGAAGAGAATGACAGTCTGCCATGCTCACGGGCACAGTAAGAAGACTATGACAGTCTACCACGCTCAAGTGAACTCCAAGAAGTCTATGACAGTCTACCACGCTCAAGTGAACAGCAAGGAGACTATGACAGTCTTCCACGCTCAAGTGAACAGCAAGGAGACTATGCCAGTCTACCACCATCAAGTGCACAGCAAGGAGACTAAGACAGTCTACCATGCTCAAGTGCACAGCAAGAAGACTGTGACACTCTACCACGCTAAAGTGCACGGCAAAAAACTATGACAGTCTACCATGCTCACGTGCACAGCAAGAAGACAATGAGAGTCTACCACGCTTAAGTGCACAGAAAGGAGACTACGACAGTCTACCATGCTCAAGTGAACAGCAAGGAGACTATGACAGTCTACCACGCTCACGTGCACAGCAAGAAGACTATGACAGTCTACCACGCTCAAGTGAACAGCAAGGAGTCTATGACAGTCTGCCACGCTCAAGTGCACAGCAAGAAGACTGTGACAGTTTACCACGCTCAAGTGAACAGCAAGAAGATTGTGACAGTCTACCACGCTCACGTGCACAGCAAGAAGACTATGACAGTCTACCACGCTCAAGTGAACAGCAAGGAGTCTATGACAGTCTGCCACGCTCAAGTGCACAGCAAGAAGACTGTGACCGTCTACCACGCTCACGTGAACAGCAAGGAGACTGTGACAGTCTACCACGCTCACGTGAACAGCAAGATGACTGCGACAGTCTGCCACACTCAAGTGAACAGCAAGGAGACTGTGACAGTCTACCACGCTAAAGTGAACAGCAAGGAGACTATGACAGTCTACCACGCTCAGGTGAACAATGAAGCGACTATGACAGTCTGCCATTCTCAAGTGCACAGCAAGAGGACTGTGACAGTCTACCACGCTCAAGTGAACAGCAAGGAGACGATGATAGTCTACCATTCTCACGTGAACAGCCACAAGACTGTGACATTCTACCACACTCAAGTGCAAAGCAAGAAGACTGTGACATTCTACCATGCTCATTTGAACAGCAAGGAGACTATGACAGTCTACCATACTCACGTGAACAGCAAGAAGAGAATGACAGTCTACCATGCTCACGGGCACAGTAAGAAGACTATGACAGTCTACCACGCTCAAGTGAACTGCAAGGAGTCTATGACAGTCTGCCACGCTCAAGTGCACAGCAAGAGGACTGTGATAGTCTACCACGCTCAAGTGAACAGCAAGGAGACTATGACAGTCTTCCACGCTCAAGAGAACAGCAAGGAGACTATGCCAGTCTACCACCATCAAGTGCACAGCAAGGAGACTATGACAGTCTACCACGCTCAAGTGCACAGCAAGAAGACTGTGACAGTCTACCACGCTCAAGTGAACAGCAAGAAGACTGTGACAGTCGACCACGCTCAAGTGAACAGCAAGATGACTGTGACAGTCTACTATGCTCACGTGAACAGCAAGGAGACTGTGACAGTCTACCACGCTCAAGTGCACAGCAAGAATACTTTGACAGTCTACCATACTCACGCGCACATTAAGAAGACTATGACAGTCTATCCCGCTCAAGTGAACAGCAAGGAGTCTATGACAGTCTGCCACGCTCAAGTGAACAGCAAGAGGACTGTGACAATCTACCACGCTCAAGTGAACAGCAGGGAGACAATTACAGTCTACCATGCTCACGTGAACAGCAAGGAGACTATGACAGTCTTCCAATTTCATGTGAACAGCAAGAGGACTGTGACAGTCTACTACGCTAAAGTGAACAGCAAGGAGACTATGACAGTCTACCACGCTGAAGTGAACGGCATTGAGACTGTGACAGTCTACCACGCTCAAGTCCACAGCAAGGAGACTATGACAGTCTACCATGCTCACGTGAACAATAAAGCGACTATGACAGTCTACCGCGCTCACGTGAACAGCAGGGAGCCTATGTCAGTCTACCACGCTCACGCGAACAGCATAAAGACTGTGACAGTCTACCACGCTCAAGTGAACAGCAAGGAGACTATCACAGTCTGCCACGCTCAAGTGCACAGCAATAAGACTATGACAGTCTACCATGCTCACGTGAACAATTAAGCGACTATGACTGTCTACCATGCTCACGTGAACAGCAAGGAGACTATGACAGTCTACCACGCTCACGTGAACAGCAAGGAGACTATGACAGTCTACCACGCTCACGAGAACTGCAAGGAGACTAATGCAGTCTACCACACTCACGTGAACAGCAAGAAGACTATGACAGTCTACCACGCTCACGTGAACAATGAAGCGACTATGACAGTCTACCACGCTCACGTGAACAGCAAGGAGACTATGACAGTCTACCATGCTCACGTGAACAGCAAGAAGACTGTGATAATCTACCACGCTCAAGTGAACAGCAAGGAGTCTATGACGGTCTTCCATGCTGACGTGAACAGCAAGAAGACTGTGACAGTCTACCACGCTCAAGTGCACAGCAAGAAGACTGTGACAGTCAACTATGCTCACGTGAACAGCAAGGAGACTATGACAGTCTATCCCGCTCAAGTGAACAGCAAGGAGTCTATGACAGTCTGCCACGCTCAAGTGAACAGCAAGAGGACTGTGACAATCTACCACGCTCAAGTGAACAGCAGGGAGACAATTACAGTCTACCATGCTCACGTGAACAGCAAGGAGACTATGACAGTCTTCCAATTTCATGTGAACAGCAAGAGGTCTGTGACAGTCTACTACGCTAAAGTGAACAGCAAGGAGACTATGACAGTCTACCACGCTGAAGTGAACGGCATTGAGACTGTGACAGTCTACCACGCTCAAGTCCACAGCAAAGAGACTATGACAGTCTACCACGCTCAAGTGAACAGCAAGGAGACTATGACAGTCTGCCACGCTCAACTGCACAGCAAGAAGACTATGACAGTCTACCATGCTAACGTGAACAATAAAGCGACTATGACAGTCTACCACGCTCACGTGAACAGCAGGGAGCCTATGTCAGTCTACCACGCTCACGCGAACAGCATAAAGACTGTGACAGTCTACCACGCTCAAGTGAACAGCAAGGAGACTATCACAGTCTGCCACGCTCAAGTGCACAGCAAGAAGACTATGACAGTCTACCATGCTCACGTGAACAATTAAGCGACTATGACTGTCTACCATGCTCACGTGAACAGCAAGGAGACTATGACAGTCTACCACGCTCACGTGAACAGCAAGGAGACTATGACAGTCTACCACGCTCACGAGAACTGCAAGGAGACTAATGCAGTCTACCACGCTCACGTGAACAATGAAGCGACTATGACAGTCTACCACGCTCACGTGAACAGCAAGGAGACTATGACAGTCTACCATGCTCACGTGAACAGCAAGAAGACTGTGATAATCTACCACGCTCAAGTGAACAGCAAGGAGTCTATGACAGTCTTCCATGCTGACGTGAACAGCAAGAAGACTGTGACAGTCTAACACGCTCAAGTGAACAGCAAAGAGACTATGACAGTCTACCACGCTCAAGTGCACAGCAAGAAGACTGTGACAGTCTACCACGCTCAAGTGAACAGTAAGGAGACTATGACAGTCTACCACGCTCAAGTGCACAGCAAGAAGACTCTGACAGTTTACCACGTTCAAGTGAACAGCCAGGAGACTATGACAGTCTAAACGCTCACGTGAACAATGAAGCGACTATGACAGTCTACCACACTCACGTGAACAGCAAGGAGACTACAACAGTCTACCATGCTCACGTGAACAGCTTGAAGACTGTGACAGTCTACCATGCTCAAGTGCAAAGCAAGACGACTGTGTCAGTCTGCCACGCTCAAGTGAACAGCAAGGAGACTATGACAGTCTGCCACGCTCAAGTTAACAGAAAGGAGACTATGACAGTCTACCATGCTCAAGTGAACAGCAAGAAGTCTGGGACAGTCTACCGCGCTCAAGTGAACAGCAAGGAGACTATGACAGTCTACCATGCTCACGTGAACAGCAAGAAGACTTTGACCGTCTTCCACGCTCAAGTGATCAGCAAGGAGACTATTACAGTCTACCAAGCTCAAGTGAACAGCAAGAAGACTGTGACACTCTACCACGCTAAAGTGAACAGCAAAAAACTATGACAGTCTACCATGCTCAAGTGCACAGCAAGAAGCCAATGACAGTCTACCACGCTCAAGTGCACAGAAAGGAGACTATGACAGTCTACCATGCTCAAGTGAACAGCAAGGAGACTATGACAGTCTACCACGCTCACGTGCACAGCAAGAAGACTATGACAGTCTACCACGCTCAAGTGAACAGCAAGGAGTCTATGACAGTCTGCCACGCTCAAGTGAACAGCAAGGAGACTATGACAGTCTACCATGCTCAAAACAGCGCGGGAGCAGAGAGAGCCGGGACAGTGAAAACAGCGCCGGAGGAGCGAGCGGGGAGATTTAAAAAGCACGGGAGGATAGAGCCGGGAGACGAAAACAGTGCGGGAGCAGAGAGAGCCGGGACAGTGCTGGGAGAGGTGAGTGCACAAAACGTGTGGCAGGAGTGCCGTTCATCACGGAGTGCTGATTGGCACAGTGTGCATCTGAGTTTAGGTGGGTGACTGAGTGCTGATTGGAACAGAGTGCATCTGAGTTTAGGTGAGTGACTGAGTGCTGATTGGAACAGAGTGCATCTGAGTTTAGGTGAGTGACTGAGGGCTGATTAGAACAGAGTGCATCTGAGTTTAGGTGAATGACTGAGTTCGGGTGAGTGGCGAGAGAGGGCTGTGTTTTTGTTGGTGTTCGGGTTTATCCTTGAGGTTATGTAAAGAATTTAAAAAAAAAAAAAATTTAAATTAATTAACTAGTTGAATATGGCTGGACAGGTGATGTGCTGTTGCTGGATGATGATGGAACTGGTGGATCCCATTGAGACCGTCAGTGACCACATCTGCAGCAAGTGTTGGCTGCTCGAGGAATTTCGGCTCAGAATTGATGAGCTGGAGACCGAGCAGCACACACTGCGGCACATCAGGGAGGGGGAACATTACCTGGCGCTTTGTTTCAGGAGGCAGCCACACCCGGTAGAATAAGTTCTGTTAATTCGGACAGTGGTCAGGGACAGAGTGGTGTGACTGCAAGGGAGGCAGGTAGGGGGATCCTGAGTTTAGGAGTTGAGGAGCCTCAGCCCTTGACCTTGTCCAACAGGTATGAGGTACTTGTTCCCTGTGTGGATGAGGAAGAGGGCTGTCGGGAGGATGCGTTGACTGACCATTGCACCGTGGTACAGGAAGCCATTCAAGAGGGGGGAGCAAAAAGACAAGTGGTAGTTGTAGGGGATTCTATAATTAGGGGGATTGATGGCATCCTTTGTAAGCCAGATCGTGAGTCCCGCATGGTATGTTGCCTGCCCGGTGCCAGGGTGAGGGACATCTCTGATCGGCTTGAAAGGATTTTGGAGAGGGAGTGGGAGGATCCAGTTGTTGTGGTCCACGTTGGGACTAACAACATAGGTAAGACTAGGAAATAGAACCTGTTTGGGGATTATCAAACACTAGGGACTAAATTAAAGAGCAGGTCCTCCAGGGTTATAATCTCTGGATTACTACCCGAGCCACGTGCCAATTGGCATAGGGTTGAGAAAATTAGAGAAGTTAACACGTGGCTAAAGGAGTGGTGCGGGAAAGAGGGATTCCATTTCATGGGGCATTGGCATCAGTACTGGGGCAGGAGGGACCTGTACCGTTGGGACGGTCTTCACCTGAACCATTCTGGGACCAGTGTTCTAGCGAATAGGATAAATAGGTTGGTCACAAGGACTTTAAACTAGCAAGTTGGGGGGAAGGGAAGTGTAAAGCTATGGACAGTATAATGGTTAATGGAGAGCAAGGCAGCAGGTTACGTGACAGGTTATTATGTAGAGATATGGGTTCAAAGACAAGGAAAATTAGGAGAAAGGGTAAGAGGAAAAATAAATTGCGAAAAGTTACTGATCAAGGTGTTAGGATTCATAACAAAGACATAAAAAACAGCCTAAGTGTACTTTACCTGAATGCTCGTAAATGAGTTGATGGCACAAATCATCGTGAATGACTATGATTTAGTGGCCATTACTGAAACATGGTTAAAAGGTGGTCACGACTGGGAGTTAAATACCCAAGGGTATCAGACTATACGAAAGGATAGAATGGACGGTAAGGGCGGTGGTGTAGCTTTGTTGTTTAAGGATGGCATCCGGGTAATAGTAAGGGATGATATTGGTGCTATGGAGGACAAGGTTGAATCAATTTGGGTGGAAATCAGGAATAGTAAGGCGAAAAGGTCACTGATAGGAGTAGTCTATAGGCCACCAAATAGTAACAGGATGGTAGGCCAGGCAATAAGCAAAGAAATAACAGATGCATGTAGAAATATTACAGCGGTTATCATGGGAGATTTTAATCTGCATATCGATTGATTTAACCAGGTTGGTAAAGGCAGCCTTGAGGAGGAGTTTATAGAATGTGCCCGGGATAATTTCCTGGAACAGTATGTAATGGAACCTACAAGGGAACACGCGGTCCTAGATCTGGTCCTGTGTAATGAGGCAGGATTGATTAGTGATCTCATAGTTCGGGATCCTCTTGGAAGGAGCGACCACAATATGGTGGAATTTAAAATACAGTTGGAGGATGACAAGGTAAAATCAAACACTAGTGTTTTGTGCTTAAACAAAGGCGATTACAATGGGATGAGAGAAAAACTAGCTAAGGTAGACTGGAAGCAAAGACTTCATGGTGAAGCAGTTGAGGAACAGTGGAGAACATTCCGAGCGATCTTTCACAGTGTTCAGAAAAGGTTCATACCGACAAAAAAGAAAGAAAGAAAAGAAAGTAGAAAGGGAAAAAAATCGACCGTGGATATCTAAGGAGGCGAGGGAGAGTATCAAATTGAAGGAAAAAACATACAAAGTGGCAAAGGTCAGTGGGAGACTAGAGGACTGGGAAATCTTTAGGGGACAACAGAAAGCTACTAAAAAAGCCATAAAGAAGAGCAAGGTAGACTATGAAAGTAAACTGGCTCAGAACATAAAAGCAGATAGTAAAAGCTTCTACAAATATATAAGACAAAAAAGAGTGGCTGAGGTAAATATTAGTCCTTTGGGAGATGAGAAGGGAGATTTAATAATAGGAGACGGGGAAATGGCTGAGGAGCTGAACAGGTTTTTTGGGTCAGTCTTCACAGTGGAGGACACAAAAAACATGCCAGTGACTGATAGAAATAAGGATATGATAGGTGAGGACCTTGAGATGATTGTAATCACTAAAGAGGCAGTATTGGGCAAGCTAATGGGGCTAAAGGTAGACAAGTCTCCTGGCCCTGATGGGATGCATCCCAGAGTGTTAAAAGAGATGGCTAGGGAAATTGTAAACGCACTAGTGATAATTTATTAAAATTCACTAGAGGATTGGAAAGTAGCAAACGTGACACCACTGTTTAAAAAAGGAGGTCGGCAGAAAGCGGGTAATTATAGGCCGGTAAGCTTAACTTCGGTTGTCGGGAAAATGCTGGAATCTATCATTAAGGAGGAAATAGCGGGGCACCTGGAGGGAAATTGTCCCATTGGTCAGACGCAGCATGGGTTCACAAAGGGTAGGTCGTGTCTGACTAATTTGGTAGAATTTTTTGAGGACGTTGCCAGTGCAGTAGATAACGGGGAGTCAATGGATGTGGTATATCTGGATTTCCAGAAAGCTTTTGACAAGGTGCCACACAAAAGGTTGCTGCATAAACTAAAGATGCATGGCATTGAGGGTAAAGTGGTAGCATGGGTAGAGGATTGGTTAACTAACAGACAGCAGAGAGTGGGGATAAATGGGTGTTTCTCTGGTTGGCAACCTGTAACTAGTGGGGTCCCTCAAGGATCAGTGTTGGGCCCGCAGTTGTTCACAATTTACATAGACGATTTGGTGTTGGGGACCAAGTGCAATGTGTCAAAGTTTGCAGACGACACTAAGATGAGTGGTAAAGCAAAAAGGGCAGAGGATACCGGAAGTCTGCAGAAGGATTTGGATAGGTTAGGTGAATGGGCTAGGGTCTGGCAGATGGAATTCAATGTTGCCAAGTGTGAGGCTATCCATTTTGGGAGGAATAGCAGCAGAATGGATTATTATTTAAACGGTAAGATGTTAAAACATGCTGCTGTGCAGAGGGACCTGGGAGTGCTGGTGCACGAGTCACAAAAATTTGGTGTGCAGGTGCAACAGGTGATTAAGAAGGCTACTCGAGTTTTGTCTTTCATTGCTAGAGGGATGGAGTTCAAGACTAGTGAGGTTATGCTGCAATTGTTTAGGGTGTTGGTGAGGCCGCATCTGGAGTATTGTGTCCAGTTTTGGTCTCCTTACCTGAGAAAGGACATATTGGCACTGGAGGGAGTGCAGAGGAGATTCACTACGTTGATCCCAGAGTTGAGGGGATTAGATTATGACGAGAGGTTGAGTAGACTGGGACTGTACTCATTGGAGTTTCGAAGGATGCGGGGGGATCTTATTGAGACATATAAAATTATGAAGGGAATATATAGGATAGATGCGGGAAGGTTGTTTCCACTGGTCGGGGAAAGCAGAATTAGGGGGCATCGCCTCAAAATAAGGGGAGGTAGATTTAGGACGGAGTGTAGGAGGAACATCTTCACCCAAAGGGTTGTGAATCTCTGGAATTCCTTGCCCAGTGAAGCAGTTGAGGCTCCTTCTTTAAACGTTTTTAAGAAAAAGATAGATGCCTTTCTGAAGAATAAAGGGATTCGGGGCTATGGTGTAAGGGCCGGAGAGTGGAGCTGAGTCCACAAAGATCAGCCATGATCTCATTAAATGGCGGAGCAGGCTCGAGGGGCCAGATGGCCTCCTCCTGTTCCTAGTTCTTATGTTCTTATGACAGTCTACCATGCTCACGTGAACAGCAAGGAGACTATGACAGTCTACCATGCTCACGTGAACAGCAAGGAGACTATGACAGTCTACCATGCTCACGTGAACAGCAAGGAGACTACGACAGTCTACCACGCTCATGTAAACAGCAGGGAGACTATGACAGTCTACCACGCTCACGTGAACAGCAAGAAGACTGTGACAGTCTACCACGCTCAAGTGAACAGCAAGGAGACTATGACAGTGTACCACGCTTACGTGAACAGCAAGGAGACTGTGACAGTCTACCACGCTCAAGTGAACAGCAAGGAGACTATGACAGTCTGCCACGCTCAAGTGCACAGCAAGAAGACTGTGACAGTCTACCACGCTCACGTGAACAGCAAGGAGACTATGACAGTCTGCCACGCTCAAGTGCACAGCAAGAAGACTGTGACAGTCTACCACGCTCAAGTGAACAGCAAGGAGACTATGACAGTCTGCCACGCTCAAGTGCACAGCAAGAAGACTGTGACAGTCTACCACGCTCACGTGAACAGCAAGGAGACTATGACAGTCTGCCATGCTCAAATGCACAGCAAGAAGACTGTGATAGTCTACCATGCTCACGTGAACAGCAAGGAGACTATGACAGTCTACCATGCCCACGTGAACAGCAAGGAGACTATGACAGTCTGCCACGCTCATGTGCACAGCAAGAAGACTGTAACAGTCTACCATGCTCACGTGCACAGCAAGGAGACTATGACAGTCTACCATGGTCACGTAAACAGCAAGAAGACTGTGACAGTCTACCACGCTCAAGTGAACAGCAAGAAGACTATGACAGTCTACCATGGTCACGTAAACAGCAAGAAGACTGTGACAGTCTACCACGCTCAAGTGAACAGCAAGAAGACTGTGACAGTCTACCACGCTCAAGTGAACAGCAAGGAGAATATAACAGTCTGCCACGCTCAAGTGCACAGCACGAAGACTGTGACAGTCTACCACGCTCACGTGAACAATGAAGCGACTATGACAGTCTACCACACTCACGTGAACAGCAAGGAGACTATGACAGTCTACCACGCTCACGTGAACAGCAAGGAGACTATGACAGTCTACCACGCTCACGTGAACATCAAGAAGACTATGATAGTCTACCACGTTCACGTGAACAGCAAGGAGACTATGACAGTCTACCATGCTCACGTGAACAGCAAGGAGACTATGACAGTCTACCACGCTCAAGTGAACAGCCAGGAGACTATGACAGTCTACCATGCTCACGTGAACTGCAAGGAGACTATGACAGTCTACCATGCTCACGTCAACAGCAAGGAGACTATGACAATCTACCATGCTCACGTGAACAGCAAGGAGACTATGACAGTCTACCATGCTCACGTGAACAGCAAGGAGACTATGACAGTCTACCATGGTCACGTAAACAGCAAGGAGACTATGACAGTCTACCACGCTCACGTGAACAATGAAGCGACTATGACAGTCCACCCAGAATATTTGAGCCACCAGAAGAAGACTCTGACAGTCTACCCAGCTCATCTAACCGACAAGAAGACACTGAAGGTCTACCCACTGTATGTGTGACTAGTGACAAAGGCTTCACAATTCTCATACAAGATGTGCACCATGACAGCGAGACTGACTGTTCTCCATTAGTATGTACAGTGGCACTCGACAGTCAAAGTGAGGCTACTAGTGACACCAGTGACACCGCGTTAATTCAAACCTCATCCACTCGAGCCTCTCCACAAGAAAATGCATTCCTGAACGTTTTGACTCCGGACGGGGAGCATCAAGACAGCTCAGATGATTCAACTGAACCTGAAATGACTCCGGACGGGGAGTGTCAAGAAACCAAAGCTGATTCAGGTGAACCAGAAAGGACTCCAGACAGGGAGCATAGACAAGCTGAAGATGATTCCAGTGAACCGGACATGACTCCAGACGGGGAGTGCCGAGGAATCCGAGACGGCACGCTCAATGAAACAGCAGATACCACAAAGGACACTGACACAAGTAACTTTGTGAAGGACTCAAATTATCTACTCGGTGTGGTCATTGAGCGCAACAAACATAACAACAATTCCTACGGAAACAACAACAAAGACAACAACAGGAAGCATACCAACGGCACCAATGTCAACAACAAGCATGGCGAAAACAACAACACTGGAACCGCGACTGGTACGACATGGTACAACTCTGCAAATGCAGGACAACGTAACAGCACAGCTCCTCACACTGGCAAGAGTACAGCCACACCATGGCATGACAGCAAATCTCACCGATTCAAGTTTGCTCCACTACGAACAAGCAAACCAGCTTTCAAGGCAGAGGACATCCAGCATCAATATCGCAATCACAAGAAACAGTCCAGGTCGGACAACACAGTTGACATTCTGCATCGCTACCACAAGCATAGAAAAAAAGAGTCCAACTCAGACAACAAAGTGATTTGACCACTTCTTGGTTCCTTAAGCACAGGGACACTGACGCCGTTTACCAGGGAATGACAACATCAACATCACCGCTTCAACAACAAAACAAGAAAGCCACTCGACCATATTAATTCATGACCTTTGGACTCATACATATTATTTGGTATTGTGTAATCATCACTGTCATCATGATTTGTACATGTCATCACCTATCTAGCTAGTTCAATTTTAACACTGTACAGAAAATTTGTAACACGAAAAAAGGGGGGATGTGGTGATATGCATCATTCTAGATACACAAGGGGTTAATGTAGGTACACTGCAACTAGGGAAACACTAGAGGGAGCACCGGAGACATCATGACACACAGACATTCAACCAATAGGTCAGTAAGATAGGACACGACCAATGGGCAGTCAAAACACACCCAGAGGTGACACGACCACAAGGGTCTACCCATATAAAAGGACAGGGCACACATGCTCTTTCTCTTTTCCACAGGCGACACTCAGTGAGAAGCACAGGTGTAGATCAGGAAGCATCACACCCACCGCATGGATTAGAGCAGACTGGTAGTTAGATTGAGTTACTATAGTAAGATCAGCAGGAGAGTCAAACTCAAGTAGAATTGTTAGCTGTTCAATAAATGTGTTAAACCTATCTCCAAGTCTGAACCTTCCTTTGTCAGAGTATACATCAAGGAAGCAGCTTATGCTACGTGAAGAAGCATAACACAACACCAACCTTACCGAAGGCTTACGCCTCCAATCCCCTTTACCATCTGTCATCTTCCCTACTTAACACCCGCCCCTTTAATTCCACCCTATTCCTAGCCCATCCAGATGGCCGCTTTCTCTGCCCCTGACCATGTCATCTCTCACCCTCTGCCAAGTCACAGCAACCTCCCCCTTCCCTCCCCACTTCTCCACTTCCCCCCTCACCCCGGCCACCCCTCTTGGCCTTCACTCCCACCAGCTCACTTCTGTTCACCAGCATAACCTGCTAGCGCGGCTACCCCTGTCCAAAAGCACCTCCCAATGACCTCCCCCCCACTCCTCAGCTCAAGAAAGAAGGCCTCCTGCTGACCTTACCCTCCCCCACTCAAACCAGGGGCGAATTTCTCTGGTATCGGTGCGATGTCCGCCGACCGGCGCCAGAAACGGCGCAAATCAGTCGGGCATCGCGCCGCCCCAAAGGTGCGGAATCCTCCGCATCTTGGGGGGCCGAGCCCTAACCTTGAGGGGCTAGGCCTGCGCCGGACTGATTTCCACCCCACCAGCTGGCGGAAAAGGCCTTTGGTGCTCCGCCAGCTGGCGCAGAAATGACATCTCCGGGCGGCGCATGCGCGGGAGCGTTAGCGGCTGCTCACGGCATCCCTGCACATGCGCTGTGGAGGGAGTCTCTTCCGCCTCCGCCATGGTGGAGACCGTGGCGAAGGCGGAAGGAAAAGAGTGCCCCCATGGCACAGGCCCGCCTGCGGATCGGTGGGCCATGATCGCGGGCCACGCCACCGTGGGGGCACCCCCCGGGGCCAGATCGCCCCGTGCCCCCCCCAGGACCCCGGAGCCCGCCCGCGCCACCTTGTCCCGCCGGTAAGAGAGGTGGTTTAATCCATGCCGGCGTGACAGGCATCCTAGCAGCGGGACTTCGGCCCATCCGGGCCGGAGAATCGCGGGGGGGGGGGGGGGGGGGCCTGCCAACCGGCGCGGCGCGATTCCCGCCCCCCGCCGAATATCCAGTGCCGGAGAATTCGGCAACCGGCGTGGGCGGGATTCACGCCAGCCCCTGGTGATTCTCCGACCCGGCGGGGGGGTCGGAGAATCTCGCCCAAAGACTTTTCCTGAACTCCAGGCAGCCTTCTCCAAAAGCAAACAAACAAATGTTAAACATAAACAGCCCCATAAAACAGGAGGGGGGAGTAGGGAACATCCATCCCCCACATAAACTTTTCACCCCTACAACTCCTTACAACCTCAACATTGAACAGAACCCCCCCCCTCCCAAAGAAAGATGAAAATCCCCCAATCCCTAAATCCACTTCAAACGTGCTCCCAACCATTACAAAGTGCCAGCATCCTCATTCCCAAGCATTGTCTGCTCAGTTCTCCCCCAGTTTATGCTCCTTTATGAAGTATATGTCCGCTTCTGGGGTCTAGAAATAATACTCCCGGCCTCCGAACGTCACCCATAATTTCACTGGTTAGAGCACTCCAAACCTGATTTGCCGCCGGTACAGCACCGCCTTGGCCTTGTTGAAACCTGCCCACCGCTTTGCCAACTCTGCTCCGATGTCTTGATAAATTTGGATGCTATTTCCCTCCCAGTCTCAGGTACGCTTCTCCCTAGCCCATTGCAGAATCATCTCTTTCTCCACAAATTTGTGGAGTCTCACGATCACCACACGTGGCAGCTTCCCAGCTCTAGGCTTCTGACTCAGGGACCTATGTGCTCGGTTCACATCAGGCACCTTATCTAGCACCACCTCTGCCACCAGACCCGCCAACATCTTCGAGACGTATCTCGTCGGACTCACACCTTCCACTCACTCAGGCAGGCCCAATGTTCGCAGGTTCTGCCTTCTTGAGGTATTCTCCTGCTCCTCTACCTTTGCGCTCAGTGTTTTACACAGGTCCCGTAGGAGCCATACCTCCGCCTCCAGAGCCACCACACGATCACTGTGGTCAGAGATCACTTCTTCGATCTCCCGAATCTGTGACCCCTACACCTCCAAACACCTCTCCACCTTTCCAGAGAACTCTTCAGGGGTTTCACAGCTTCTTTGATGGCCTTTGCGCGATCCTCACGCATTTCTTTCCTCTGTTGATGGAATTCCTCCTTGATAAAAGCCATCAGCTCCTTATCTGGGGTGTTCCAGCTTGCCCTTCTCCCGCCTGCATGCTGAAAGAGGCTGTTGCTGCAGCACAAGATTGTTCCAACTTTTCAGCCAAATCTCTCACTGTTTTCTGCCGGGTCTGGTAACCAGCAGACATATCACTCCCGGGGGAAACTACTCCTCCAATATTCACCTACGCCTTTTCATCAAAATTACACCCAGTATTGGGTAAAAAGAGCTCTTCTCTGTGACTTTAAGCAGCAGCTAGCCTGTTGGTGACCATTCACTCCATAGTCACAAACGGAAGTCCTGGTTATACTATACATAAGCATATACATATATATACTATCCTCATCAGAGCTCATGGGCACGATTCAATGGAAACACTTCAAAGTGTCATTTTTGGCACGTTTGGTAGGGTGTTTTGCGATGGGTGCTTTGGCGAGATCGCAGCCAGTGTTCAATGGCACACCAAAATTGAGCCCCCGCCAGATTCTCAAAATTACTGGCTCCCTCGCCATCTGGTTCGCCGGACTTGTACCTCAGCAGCTCACTGCTAAAATACTCCATCACCCTCACTTCCAGCCAACACACAAGCAAGGCAACGCGCAGAACTGCTTTGGGGATGCCGACCTCATAGGCCTTCTCGACGCTGTGGGTGAGAGGTAGGGCATCCTGTTCCCCGAGAGGGTCGGAGGACCAACAGCAGGGTGAGAAATGTCTCCTGGGAGGCAGTGGTAACGGCTGTCAGTGCGGGCAGTATGACCAGGAAGACCACCATCCAATGCAGGAAGAAGTCAAACGACGTCCAATGAGCTGCATAAATTACCACCTCTCTCGTTGCATCAGTTCTGCCTGCCACCCCTCAAATCCCCAACCCTTCGCACCCCCCAATTCACTGGCTGAAAACTTGCACCCTCCCCACATCCGATCTTTGCGCTTGATCCTCAGAATCCCCTGGCACCACCAGCATAACCCCTTCATGTCCAGGTGCGATGCCCACAATGCCATCTGCTCTAGACCCCCCATGACTCATCAAGCATGTGGCTCTCAAAGCCTTCTCTTTGTCCCCGCAAGAGAAGATAGCCCATAATAAACGGGAAAGGGCCAAGACGGGGGCACGGGATGTCAGAGATCCAAGTACTCGCCTCATGTGGAATGGGCCCTGGAGATTGTGGGGTTGCTTGAGGAGAGAGCAGCCACCAACAGCAAGGTTGGCCTACACCACAGAGGTGAGGATCTACTACCCCTTTACCCAGATAACATGTCTCAAGTGAGTTGTTCATGTCAGATAAAATGATCCTTCCCTCTCACTGATCACATGACCAGTGTCTCGCAGGATCTCCAACTGATGAGGGGCCGAGTCATTTCCCCTACCGCCGTCTCCCAAGAGACCAGGATATTAGACCCTTGGTTCAAACACAGAACATAGAAACAGAGGCCCTGATAGCTCACTCTGGCTGGAGTTATTCACGAACCATCCATTTGGAAGCCCTGTGCAGTGATACAAAACATCATCATACAGGTTTCATCATACTTATGGAGAGAATAATTTATAGTGTGAGCTCTTTCTCAAACCTAGGTCATATCCTTCAGGGAGCGTTTGTTGAGTGAAAAAGAACCTGGTAACCCTTTTATAGATTCTGTAGAATTGCCTCATCATATAAATGTTGCGGGCTGTCATTATGATACAATCATGCATGCCTCTACTTACCTCAATTATCTTTTACAGCTCTTAACACCACCATTCAAACTGTGATTTCTTGATAAACCGTAGAATTATAAATCATTCAGTCCTTTATGCCTGTACCAGCTCTTTGCAAGAGCAACTCAGCTGGTCCCACACCCCTGCCCCTTTCCTGAAGCCGTGAAAATGTTTTCTCTTAATAATAATAATAATAATCTTTATTGTCACAAGTAGGCTTACATTAACACTGCAATGGAGTTACTGCGATAGGCCCCTAGTTGCCACATTCTGGCGCCTGTTCAGGTACACGGAGGGAGAATTCAGAATGTCCAAATTACCTAACAGCACATCTTTGGATATTTGTGGGAGGAAACTGGAGCCCCCAGAGGAAACCCACGCAGACACAGGAGAATGTGCAGACTCCGCACAGACAGTGACCCAAGCTGGGAATCGAACCTGGCACCTGGAGTTGTGAAGCAATAGTGCTAACTACAGTGCTACCATGCCGACCTTCGAGTCCTTTTCCAATATCTTTTTGAAAGCCCGAATTGAATCTCCCTCTACCACACTGTCAATTGGTGTATTCCGGATTCTAACCACGAAAGAACATTTTCTTCATGTCCTTGGGCTTATTTACTATACAAGACACAAAGCACCAAATGTTCATAAGGGATTGGGTAAATACATTGTGGGTGCATTTATGAAGACAAGGCACGTGAGAACAGTTATAAATTGGTATCAGGCTTTTAGACATCAGAGATGTTTACGTCTATTCTGCTCAAAGCAAAAGTGAAACTAAAACTGG
The DNA here is from genome assembly GCF_047496885.1 of Scyliorhinus torazame. Lineage (NCBI taxonomy): Eukaryota > Metazoa > Chordata > Chondrichthyes > Carcharhiniformes > Scyliorhinidae > Scyliorhinus > Scyliorhinus torazame. The sequence goes on along the minus strand of NC_092712.1, from coordinate 254,212,527 downwards.
ATCACATGACACATTTTCCCTTCTAGTGATGTCATGCTTACATCCCTTAAAGGCATATTGCAACATCCCTCTTTCTTTTTAAAGATACTTCCCCTCCCTTTCAAAAGAGTATAACTATTTACAATACATGTTCAAGTTTAGTTACCATTACATAAGTGCATAGAAGTGATGAATCTATGAGTCACCAAAGCGTAAAATAATCTGCTGGTATGCCCAGATCTTGTAATGGTAACCTGGTCTGGAGCTTTCTCTAATTATTCACAGTAATCTGTGGGATTGTCATTCTTGGATGTTGTTCCTGGTTGTATTTGGGACCTTGTCCTAGATGTAATAGGACTGTATGGTGTTGAAGAGCTAAAATAGATCTGATTTGTCCTCGGTCATAGAATCATAAAATTTACAGTGCCGAAGGAGGCCATTCGACCCATCAAGTCTGCACCGGCCCATGGAAAGAGCACCCTACTTAACCCCACACTTCCACCCCATCCCCGCAACCCAAGGAATCCTAATCTTTTTGGACACTTAGGATAATTTAGCATAGCCAATCAGCTAACCAGCACATCTTTGGACTACGGGAGGAAACCGGAGCACCCGGAGGAAACCCACGCAGACACGGGGAGAACATGCAGACTCTGCACATACAGTGACCCAAGCCAGGAATTGAACCTGGGACCCTGGAGCTGTGAAGCAACAATGCTATCCACCGTGCCGCTCCAGTCACGCCTCACAATGGCACCTTTGTTTGTAATGACTGTAGAGGACCTTGGTTCTGAGCAAATCCTGATTACCTCAGATGGTTGCCATGTATGTTCCATGGAATCCTGGATACAAACTTTCTGTCTCAAATCTAAACTGGACAATTCTTTACCTGCATGTTGATTGTGCACATTATCATAGAATTTACAGTGCAGAAGGAGGCCATTCGGCCCATCGAGTCTGCACCGGCTCTTGGAAAGAGCACCTTACCCAAGGTCAACATCTCCACCCCATCCCTATAACCCAGTAACCCCACCCAACACTAAGGGCAATTTTGGACACGAAGGGCAATTTAGCATGGCCAATCCACCTAACCTGCACATCTTTGGACTGTGGGAGGAAACCGGAGCACCCGGAGGAAACCCACGCACACAAGGGGAGGATGTGCAGACTCCGCACAGACAGTGAACCAAGCCTGGAATCGAACCTGGGACCCTGATTAGTCATCTTCTTATAGAGTTTCTAGTTTCTAGTTTCTGAGAGAGTAGAATGGGTAAGACTAGGTGAATTAGAGTACAATGGTCTGCCAAAAGTAAACTCTGCTGCAATGGGATATTTGCTGTCAGATGTAACTTTGCAACATGTAGATCTTGCATGGTCTGTCTACATTTGAGAACTGGGAATTGCATTGTATGAATCGTTTGTTCAGCTAGTCCGTCAGATCTAGGATAATGAGGAGAGGAAGTAGTGTGATCAATGTTTCACATCTCACACACATGTCCTGAAAAGGCTTCCCGATAAATTGCGGGATTGTCCATAATGGTCTCTCCAGGCACACAAAATAAACTGAAAATAGCACTTAGGGTGTGTGGGACAGTTGTGCTTGCTTTACTGTAAAATTGTCAGATAATTGGGTACTTGGTAAAGTAGTTGACAATGTATGTACTGTCATGATATTCAAACACACACATCATGATAGATAGACCAACAGACCAATTAGCACACATAACACGACAGCCAATCACAGACAAGAGCAGACACAGTATAAGACAAGAAACACGACGCCTGGTGGCCAGTCCATCTGGAGACAAGGACAAGGACAGGACCTGATTAACAAGACACTCACACAGTCACCACGTGCTGAGTACCAAGACAGATCTGTAAATAACAAGTTGGAATAAAACTGCGTTGTACCACTCGCAACCGTGTTGGTTCATCTGTACCTCGGAGCACCCAACACCACATGTACAATGATGATGAGGTCAATGCCATGAACATGAAAGAGGCCAGATACAACTTGGGCCAAGCATGGGTTGGAACTTCATGTGGAATCAGTAGTGCTTTGTGCTGACTTGGCATATGCTCTTGATATGCCTCGCATTCTTGTTAATGACTTCAATGTCATTGTTCATAACCGGTCAATAGACTGTCTCTCCTGTGAGTCTTCTCATCAGATCGAGATGTCCACGTTTGAGCATGAAGTTGTTGAAGAATATCAGATCATAACGGTTTTGAGATGACTAGCCCATCGCTTTAGGAGATGACTAGCCCATCGCTTTAGGAGAGGACTAGCCCATCCTGATAGGGCCAAAAAGCTGGACATTTTCTTGTTGCATGCAGATGACCATACCGTGCACATGTCTTCTTAGGTTTGGGTGTTCAAGTGACTGCGTCAACAACTGGTACACTTAGGACCTGTATGTTTTGTTGACCTGCGAGGATTACTTTATGCTTATTTCCCTCCTTGGGTAGCCCTTCCGTGCTTTATGTTTTGGGCGTGTCCAGCAGATCTATCTGGAACACTTACATCAGAGTGGATGAGAACACCAGTTCAACAATTCTGCTCGCTCTGCATTTGTAAGATCGCAGTACGTAGCCTTTTCTCTGCATCCGCTGACAAAGTGGTCTATGGATGCTGCAGGCTCTTGTCAAACTGACATCAACTCTAGCTGATAAATACGGAAGTTTAACTTGCTTTTGAACCAGTATTCCAATGCAATCCATATCTTCTAGGGATCCTTTACCTCTTCTTTCATTAATCCTGATGTGTTCAGCCTATGTAGAACTTAATTCCCAATTAGGATCATAGATTCATAGTGCAGAAGGAGGCCATTTGGTCTATTGAGTCTGCACCGACCATCTGAAGGAGCATCCTACTTAGGTCCACTCCCCCGCGCTATTCCCGTAACCCCACCTAACCTTTGGACACAAAGGGAATATTTAGCATGGCCAATCTACCTAACCTTTTTTTTTGAGGCATATAGAATTTTTAACAACAACTTTCAGTAGGAAAAAGACAACAGAACAAATAACACCCACCCAAACCCAGCCAACATGGCTTACATGCCCTATCCACCTGTCCCCCTAACTATTTCCCACCTCAACCAACCTACCTCCCTCTTTCCCTTAATGCGCCCCCCCCTCCCCCCCCCCCCCCACCCCCCTGGCTTATATCTGCTGAGAGCTTAATTTCCCCCAAAGAAGTCGATAAATGCCTGCCACCTCCACGCGAACCCTAGCATCGATCCTCTCAGGGTGAATTTGATTTTCTCAAGCCTGAGGAACCCAGCCATGTCACTGACCCATACCCCCGACTTCGGGAGTTCCGGGTCCCTCCACGCCAATAAGATCATCTCCGGGCTACCAGGGAGGCAAAGGCCAAAATGTCAGCCTCTGTCGCCGGCTGGACTCCCGGAACCACCCGCACCTTCAAAACCGTGGACTGACATCGGCAAATCCTTGCCAAAATCCTCTAAGCTTCGGACATGCCCAAAACATATGGACATGATTTGCGTGCCCTCCCGCACACCGCACACACCTATCCTCCACCCCTTCAAAGAACCTGCTCATACGGGCTACAGTCATAGGTGTCCTGTGGACCACCTTGAATTGTATCAGGCTAAGCCTGGCACATGACAAGGATGCATTAACCCTACTCAGGGCACCTTTCCACAATCCCGCCTCTAATTCCTTGCCCAACTCTTCCTCCCATTTTGCCTCTCATTCCATGAGTTCTTTATAAATTTCTGAGACCTTACCCTCCCCCACTCCCGTTTTCGACACCGCCTTATCCTGTATTCCCTGGGGTGGTAGGTACAGATAGGTCGAATCCTGCCTCCGTGCAAAGTCCCTCACCTGCAGGTAGTGGGACCCATTTCCACCGGGCAGCTCAAACTCCTGCTCCAAGTCCTCCAAGCACGGAAATTTGCCCTCGATAAACATGTCCCCAAACCGCTCAATCCCAGCTCGCTGCCACCTCCGAAAGCCCTCATCCAGCCCCCCCTGGTGCAAACTGATGGTTGCCATAAATAGGTGTCCATACCAACGCCCCCTCCACTCCCATGTGCTTCCACAACTGTCCCCACACCCTCAAGGCCGCCACTACCACTGGGCTTGTGGAGTACCGAGCCGAGTTACCAGTGCCCCTAAACTTGTACCCCTACATGAGGCCACCTCCACCCACTCCCACACTGACCCCTTCCCCACTACCCACTTCTTGACCATTGCTGTGTTCGCCGCCCAGTAGTAGTTCCTGAAATTCGGTCGGGCTAGCCCCCCCATCCCCTCGGCCCTGCTACAGCAGCACCTTTTTTACCCATTGGGTTTTACCTTCCATACGAACCCAGAGATGACCATGTTCACCCTCTTAAAAATAGCCTTCTGGATAAAAATAGGCAGGCACTGAAATACAAACAAAAACCTCGGGGGAACAGTCATCTTTACCATCTGCACCCTCCCCGGCAGTGACAACTGTGGCGTATCCCACCGTCTGAAGTTCCCCTTCATCTGTTGCACTAACCGAGCCAAATTCAGCTTGCCAATGTACTTAACCTGCACATCTTTGGATTTGCTCGGCAAATTTTCATGGCTTGCTTGTCTGGTTCAAGAAACCATGGGCTGGATTCCTGCCCCACCACATTTCTGTTTCAGCAAGTCGGCGGGATGCTCCATTTCGCCAGCTGGTCAATGGAGTTTCCCATTGCGGGACAGCCCCACGCTGTCGGTAAACCCCTGGGCTGCCGGTGAAATGGACCATCCCGCCGGCGGAGAATCCAGCCCTCGCCACACTGTTTAAACATTCGAAATTTGGATAGGCATCTGCATCCGAATTCAAACTGTGGAATTTTGCAGACTATTTGAAAATATCCCTCTGACCTTTCTTCTTCTGTAGATAAGTGTTATCATAGCCGCTACATGCACTATTCTTCTGTGCTGAAGAGGGGTAGGAATGTGATGGATTATATATTTAGAGAGGGGGATGGAGCAGACTAGAAGGTCAAGAACTCAGGAGAGATTGCCAAAGGTGTCATGGACAAAAGACAAAGGGTGTGTTAAAGTCTAAAGAGAGTGCTAATAATCTTCTGCCCCATCCCCGTCTCCAACAATATAATCCATCACATCACATTCTATCCCTTTTCAGCTCTGAAGAAGAGTCACACGGATTCGGAACGTTAACTCTGTTTCTCTCTCCACAGATGCTGCCAGACCTGCTGAGTTTTTCCAGCATTTTCTATTTTTATTTCAGATCTCTAGCAGACGCAGTATTTTGCTTTTTAATTCTACAAAGCTCAGATCCTTATGTTGTCAGGTAATTTTAAATGGGGCTGAATTCTCCTTTTTGCAATGCTGGAAACGTGAAGCGTGATCGGGCGAAGAATCGCACAAAATTGAAAAATCGAGGTTTGCACCCTGCCAACACCATGCTCCGGGAGTCCCTCGCTGGTGGCGATATCAATGTTTGTACACCGTGCCAGCGGACCCATACAAAACCATTGTTTGAATGGATTTAAATCTCATTAGTGACTTGGACACATTATACTCCACTATTCCGTGATGCTCCACTCCTCTGAGATGGAAGCTTTGCCGGCGCATATTTTTGCAACTTTTGGCAAGCGGGGCCTGGGCACCATGGCTGCTGAGGGGGAGTGGGAGGCTAAACAATCTCTGAAAAACCCCAGAACACTGGGAACCATGGCTGCTGAGGGGGAGTGGGAGGCTAAACAATCTCTGAAAAACCCCAGAACACTGGGCACCATGGCTGCTGAGGGGGAGTGGGAGGCTAAACAATCTCTGAAAACCCCCAGCATATTGTTGGGCTTGTTGGGGGGTTGCTGCCCGGCCGGGGGTGGGGAGTGACTTACTGCCAAGCCCATGGACTTGGGGTGTTTCCCTCAGGATTGGGATGGCCTGGCAGGGATTGCCATTGCTGCAGTCTGCCTTTTAAATGCGCCCCTTTGGTGCTCCTCCTGGTGAGGCTGGCAGCGCTGGCTGCCTCTGCCACCATCTCCCAGTCAGTGTTCAGGAGGGCAGACCTGAGCCTGCAGCCCACTCTGGGAAGAGGATGTCCCTCCACTTCTCACTGGCATGGAGCTGTGGGTCTATCTTATACTCCTGACCTCATAGGGCAGGTCTTCTGTGGACCATGTTCATGGCTGTGTGAGTGTGTGGGTAAGTGGAGCACTTAAAAACAGCTCCAGCTGCCAGGCTCTTCAGCACTAACTCTGGCCCCAACATTTAGAACGCACGATGGGCCGGGAATTGCTCGAAATTTGCGCCGGCAGAGTGCTGGCTCGTTTGTATGTCCTGATTCGCTCCCTGAATAATGCCCCCAACGGGAACGTGAATCGCACACAATTCTGCCCCTGCGGCAACACTTAGGGCGGGATTCTCCGATTGCCGACGCCGAAATCGCATTCAGCGATTGGCCAGAGAATCCCTTTTGATGGCGAAATCGGGGGGGGGGGGGGGGGGGGGTTGCCTATTTTTGAATGCTCTGCCCCCTCCAAAACAACATTATCGCTGAATACGCCGTGCACCATTGGGGCGGCCTCAGGATGTCACCTGAAGGCCCTCCCCCGATGCACCATCCCCAATGGGTCGACTTCCCGACGGCGTGGATCACTTGTGGTCTGAGGTTTCGGCAACCTCGCGTGGCAGCTGCGGACTGTGTCCAGCACCGCCACAGTCGGGGTGGAACCGCTCCGCTGACCAGGGGGTTTCGGTGAGGGCTGGGGGGACTGGTGGGGGGTGGTCCGGGGGTGGCGCCGGCCATACAGGGGGCACTATCTGGCAGGCAGGGTCTGCGCGCGGCCGGTGCCATGGTGTACGGCGCGACTGCTGCAGGTCACCGATGTGCGCCTGCGCATGCGCGACCACGGACCCGGCAATTCTCCGTTCCTATCTGCAGGGAAAGCCAGGGGTTTAACGTGGCGGTGCTGCTAGCCCCCCCACTGGGCAGGGGCATTGGTGAAAGCTGGGGGCGCGGTCGACTTTTTGGTCGGAATACGAGACACATGCTACAGACATAACCTCAGAATCAGAGAATACAGCCCCTCATCTCCCAAACGGAGAATCCTGCCCCATGAAATGAGGAAATGTGGGGCTGAATTCTCCGCCATCGGGATGCTCCGTTTTACTGGCGGGCCAGGGATTTCCCGATGGCGTGGGGCTGTCCCACAATGGGAAACCCCATTCACCAGCTGGCAAAACGGAGAATCGCGACGGCGTGCTGAATGAGAAATCTGGCGTGGCGGGATGATGAAACCCGTCCGTGGTTTCTTAACCATATGGGCTGAGAGCAATCAGGAATATTAGTAAATTCAGTGTGTTTTTCCACTTAATCACCATCTCCAAGAAGAAATTCTTACAGCTTTCAGTCAGGGTAATATATTTGTTTGTGTAACTTCAATTTTTATATTACATTACACATCTCTTTCAGTACTGACTGATGCAGAACAGCAGAGGTTAATATGGGACTGTGAACCAGTATGGCCCACAATGTAATGTAAAAAGACACATGGCCTGAGACTAGAGTCAGTTGTGGAATGGACAGAGACCTAGGTAGAACCAAGCATGAAGTTAGCTCAAAACTTGGGCTATACATGGAATAATGGGGCTGCCCGGCAGCACAGTGGTTAGCATTGCTGTCTCACAGCTCCAGGGACCCGGGTTCAATTCTGGCCTGGGGTGACTGTGTGGAGTTTGCTTTTTCTCCCCGTGTCTGCATGAGTTTCCTCCGGGTGCTCCGGTTTACTCCCACAGTCCAAAGATGTGCAGGTTAGGTGGATTGCCCATTCTAAATTGCCTTGAGTATCCAAAATGTTAGGAGGGGTTATGGGATAGGATGGAGGTGTGGGCTTAAGTAGGGTGCTCCAAGGTCTGGGGCAGACTCGATGGGCCGAATGGCCTCCTTCTGCACTATAAATTCTATGATTCAACTACAGTGCAAAAGGAGGAGGCCATTTGACTCATAAAGTCTGCACCAACACGTCCAAAAAAGCCCCCCACCCAGGCCCATGCCCCGCCCTATCTCCGTAACCCCACCTAATCTTTGGACACAAAGGGGCAATTTAGCATGGGCAATCCGCCTAACTTGTACATTTTAGACTGTGAGAGGAAACCGGAGCATCCGGAAGAAACCCATGCAGACACAGGGAGGACGTGCAGACTCCACACAGTCACCCAAAATAAGAATCATACCCGACCCTGGCACTGAGAGGCAGCAGTGCTAATCACTGCGCCACATTCCAGCTATGTGTTATCAATACACACTTAATATTCAACCATACAAGACTCATAACTGCTTTGTGAGACTGACTGAATACACAACATACAACATCCTCCGGTTGGAAAAATATAATAGATTTCTTGGGGTTGTGCAAGTGTCCCTCAAGCTCCTATATAAGAATGATATACCACTTATTTGCTTTGTGTTACAGCAAAGAGTGAAGTCCCTTCAATGATTATCACACTTGGGGAGACAAACATGCAAGTGGAGTAGCTGTACACTTGATAGAAATTGACTTTTCTAGTCAGCTATAACCATGAGAGTAAGGGAAGATGATAGAGGGTTAATTGAGAACTCATTAAGAATAATTAACTATAATCGTATTAAGCATTACGTCAGTGCAACAATAGCTGGGAATCCACTAAGGGTTAATCCAGATAATACTCTTTAATTCAATTTCTTAGGTTTCACATTTTGCAAGTGCCAGGTCAGTGACATCAACTAGCTAAAAGGCCCCATTTTATGGTAAAAACTGTGCGACTGTCCAGTACGAATAGTTCCGTTTCTATAGTAACAGCCAGTCTAGGGCAGGTAATTTCTTAACAAAAACTGTGTTTTTCTAATTAAATTGGAAAGTGATGGAATGGGAAATCGGCACCAATATATTTAAATACATTTATCTCTTAAATTGATGGACAGACAGTTCGGCCGAATTGAGCAAATTATAAATTAGTTAAAGTCAATCAGAAGTAAAAAGAAGGCCGGACCTTAAGAAAATAATCTGCTTAAGAATCACTTACCAGGATGGAAAAACTCATTCCGGAATCATCCCATCTATATTTCTGAAATCGATTTCTTTGCTCCTTGCTTTTGCTAAGTGCCATCTTTCTTTTGTTTAAATCACTTAGTTATATTATCCTGTGTATTATGATCTGAAGAATTACCACGATCTGTAATTGAATGAAAACTCAATTACTGTATTCGCTAAAGACAATCAATCTGACTAGCTTGCTGCAGGGCTAGTCGGAACTTCCTAAATGTTGTATTAAAAATAAGGTTACCAGTAGCACAGCTGACAAATAAAGTACAAATAAAGGACTTTGCCAAAAAGAACCGACTTGACCTCTGTTATTTGGGAACTGAGAAGGGATAACGGATATCCAGGGTTCCGAATAGACACAGAGATCGGTCAGAAAACTAAAACTTCATTAACTGACTCGGACTCCAGAGTTCAACAATTACTATCACAAATTGATGAATTGCATTCCCAAAATGCGGGGCTACAAAAGGGAAATACCCAGTTACTTAAAGAAAATCATACTCTGGAGACTGAAATGGACGACATAATGAGTCATAACAGATTGCTGAGAGAAAATCTGGTGGCTCTGAAGCCGGCAAATCCGCTTTTAAACCCTCAGCTATTTCTCAATTCTCCAGCCCAAACAATTCCGCCATAGGCGGAGTCAGGATTAATTCTGACCCCGACTATACCTACACCTAGTCAACCAAATTAAACCGTCATCAGCTCCAGCATTGCCGCCGCTGCCATGGCGACTATGAATCCTCTGACACAGACTCCACAGGTGTGGTCCAGCCGACACAACCCCATGTCCGTGCCGGGTTCAATGGCCCTTGTCCCTATGAACGCTCAGCTTCAGCTAGTCCCCACACCCGCTCACAATGAGAGTGTGGTCGGCCAAAACACCCAGCTAACCCCGATTCAAGTGCCTCCCCGGGGCAGCTTCGGCAGTCTCTGAGATTATTATCACTACACGAGGCGCTGAACAAAGGGAACCAGTCAGCTCGGACAATGACAGTGACGCAAAAAACGAGCCTAGTGGTAGGACTGGAATATTACGACTCGCCCCATTACGCACCAAACGGGTTAAGGTTGAAGTGATCGAAACAACCGAAAACGGTGTAACAATCACTAATTCTCAATACACCCGACATTGGGTCCATGATCCAGCAGACCCCGATAAAGTTGATCGATGGTCCAAAGCACCCCAAGAAGGGGGGGGGGGTTAGCCACCTGGTATCAGCTACAGTGCTTACAGAATATTTACGGTCTCCATGCGTTAGATGGTGTACAGTCCTGACTGTGATGGTTAATCCACGCGATAGTAAAATACTCTCAATGGAAGTTCAGTCAGCCCTAAACAACGATTTACAAAATCTGAAAGAGGGATGGCAGGCAATTAAAGATTGGCTATTAAGATTCAACCCACCTAAAACTGACTGGGGAAGAACAACAGCCTGTGTGCAAAAGCATTTGGAGGATCTCACAGACTATGAGGAAAGGTTTGGAACAGTTTGAAAGAAGCATTCCGGAATGGAACTCCAGGCAGTAGAGAGGAATTGGGATGCGAGTACCCAAGGACCATTCCAAACCGCTTTTGTCGCTGGTTGGAGACCAGGGGCGAAATTCTCCCGAAACGACGCGATGTCCGCCGACTGGCGCCCAAAACGGCGCCAATCAGACGGGCATCGCGCCGCCCCAAAGGAATGCTCTGCATCTTTGGGGGCCGAGCCCCAACATTGAGGGGCTAGGTCGACGCCGGAGGAATTTCCGCCCCGCCAGCTGGCGGAAACGGCCTTTGTTGCCCCACCAGCTGGCGCGGAAATGACATCCCCGGGCGGCGCATGCGCGGGAGCGTCAGCGGACGCTGACAGTTTCCCACGCATGCGCAGTGGAGGGAGTCTCTGCCGCCTCCGCCATGGTGGAGACCGTGGTGGAGGCGGAAGGGAAAGAGTGCCCCCACGGCACAGGCCCGCCCGCGGAGCAGTGGGCCCCGATCGCGGACCAGGCCACCGTGGGCGCACCCCCCGGGGCCAGATCACCCCGCGCCCCCCCCAGAACCCCGGAGCCCGCCCACGCCGCCTTGTCCCACCGTTCAAAAGGTGGTTTAATCCACGCCGGCGGGACAGGCAATTTATCGGCGGGACTTCGGCCCATCTGGGCCGGAGAATCGAGCAGGGGGGCCCGCCAACCGGCGCGGCCCGATTCCCGCCCCCGCCGAATATCCGGTGCCGGAGACTTCGGCAACCGGCGGGGGCGGGATTCACGGCAGCCCCCGGCGATTCTCCAACCCGGCGGGGGGTCAGAGAATGACGCCCCTGAAGTGTCTAATGCTCTAAACGTGTTTTTTCCTGACTGGGAGCTAGTGGGTACTACCATCAGGGCCTTAATAGAATGATGCATTCAACTGGACTGTGGCTTGGAGGTTAAAGTCCGAGCTCTCCGTCCTAGCCCTCAGCCCGACGCAGCAGCCGCTGCAAGTAGCGCAGAACACCAGCAAAAATGACTACTCCTCCTCCTCCGGTAGCACCAGCCCTGGCCCCTGTTCTTGCTCTGATAAAGGATTTCAGGAAAACGGGAAAATGTCTTTTTTGTGGTAAAGACGGCCATTGGGCAAAATCATGTTGTTTCAGAATACGGGGGGGCCAAGGACATGACCACAATTGGGACTCATACTACCGAGACCCGCCCCATGACTCATACTACAGGGATCCACCCCGAGACATGTATTACCAGGACTCGTACAGAGACCAACTTAGGCCACGCCCACTTTCACCACGAAGAGACAAACTCAATTATGATGCGCTTTTGTCGACAGGTTCACCAGATTAGCCCCACGACACAAGAGGGCGCTGCTCGACGCAGCAAAAAACGAACTGATCCCACTCTCAGTGAGTCCATTCACGTAGCTCGAGTTTTAATTGAGAACAGAAAGGATGAACTATATGTATCATTGAGAGTGGGAGGCCAACAAATAGAATTTCTTTTTGATACTGGAGCTGAATTACCCTATCTTCCCCAAAAATATGCTAACTTGTTTCCCTTAAAAAGACAGGTGATTGAAGCTTATGCAGCAGGAGGTGATCCATTAACCCTTCAAAAACAGAGCCCATGTTGCTTGAATTTGGCCCACATGAACTGATGGCCTTCAGTTGGGTAGGCCCAGTAACCCAGGCCCTTCTGGGCATGGATATACTAGCCCAATTAAATTGTTCTCTTAATTTTGAGAATGGAAAAGTTACATGGTCCATCAGACACCTCAAAAAGAGCCAACTGGAGCATCACCCAATTTGGGCCAAGGACAAAAATGACTGTGTGGCCTATTAAACATGGAACCAGCATCCTTTATTGGAGTAGCACGACCATGTACCAAACAGTAATCCATTAACCCCTCCTCAATTGAGGGAATACTACCTGTAGTGAAGCAATTGGAAGACAGAGGAGTAGTGGTGCGCGTTCATAGTTCATCAGACAGTCCAGTGTGGCCTGTAAAGAAGGTTAATGGCACATGGCGCCTGACTATTGACTATTGAAGGGCCAACCAATGTATTGTCAGAAAAGCTCCTTTGGTAGCCGATCCATCCACCAGACCTTCAATGGTTTTCAGTTATAGACATGGCCAAAAGCTTTTGGTCAGTACCACTGGCAGAGGAAGTTTGCTTTCACCATCAGGCAACAATACACATGGACCAGATTACCACAAGGATTTCACAACAGCCCTACTGTTTTTCACATGGCTCTACAGGACCACTTGAGGGAACTGCCTGATATGCCCTCCACCATTATCCAGTACGTTGATGACATTCTGGTGGCCTCCATTGATGAAGAAGACCATGAAAGAGACTTACGTGTCCTTTTAGACAACCTTAGCTACAATGGACACAAAGCACAAATTTCCCAAGGTGAAGTTGTCCACTTAGGTCAGACAATATCGAAAGGCAAAAGTGAACTTACCCAGAACAGAACGGCTGTAATCAAAGCTGCCAAAGACAAAGAACAAAGAACAAAGAACAAAGAAACAAAGAACAAAGAAATGTACAGCACAGGAACAGGCCCTTCGGCCCTCCAAGCCCGTGCCGACCATACTGCCCGACTAAACTACAATCTTCTACACTTCCTGGGTCCGTATCCTTCTATTCCCATCCTATTCATATATTTGTCAAGATGCCCCTTAAATGTCCCTATCGTCCCTGCCTCCACTACCTCCTCCGGTAGTGAGTTCCAGGCACCCACTACCCTCTGCGTAAAAAACTTGCCTCGTACATCTACTCTAAACTTTGCCCCTCTCACCTTAAACCTATGCCCCCTAGTAATTGACCCCTCTACCCTGGGGAAAAGCCTCTGACTATCCACTCTGTCTATGCCCCTCATAATTTTGTATACCTCTATCAGGTCGCCCCTCAACCTCCTTCGTTCCAGTGAGAACAAACCGAGTTTATTCAATCGCTCCTCATAGCTTATGCCCTCCATACCAGGCAACATTCTGGTAAATCTCTTCTGCCATGAAGAGTGAAGTCCCTTCAATGATTATCACACTTGGGGAGACAAACATGCAAGTGGAGTAGCTGTACACTCCAAGTGATGGAAAGGTATTGATTCTCACAATTTTCCAAATATATGAAAGTCATTGTTGGTTTATGCAAAAACTGATGATGGATAGGTGGTGATTGGAATATTAAAACTACCCACATTGCATTCAGTGAATGGGAACCCACGCTATCATCTGTCTTAACATAGAGTCTGTATCATTTACAGTCGTATAGAATCTGCGACCCACAGCTTCCTCATAGTGGGTGTTTCCAGCGGATTGCCCCTCTGGTCAGACCTACCCAGGTTGATCTTCCAGAGCCCACTGTCCTGCCCAACCTTGCTCACAGGCTGGGTAGGACTGGAGCAGCAAAAGGCGCCCCTGCCCATATCGAACAAAGAACAAAGAACAAAGAAAAGTACAGCACAGGAACTGGCCCTTCGGCCCTCCAAGCCCGTGCCAACCTTGCTGCCCGACTAAACTACAATCTTCTACACTTCCTGGGTCCATATCCCTCTATTCCCATCCTATTCATAAGACCATAAGACATAGGAGCGGAAGTAAGGCCATTCGGCCCATCGAGTCCACTCCACCATTCAATCATGGCTGATTTCAACTCCATTTACCCGCTCTCTCTCCATAGCCCTTAAGTCCTCGAGAAATCAAGAATTTATCAACTTCTGTCTTAAAGACACTCAACGTCCCGGCCTCCACCGCCCTCTGTGGCAATGAATTCCACAGACCCACCACTCTCTGGCTGAAGAAATTTCTCCTCATCTCTGTTCTAAAGTGACTCCCTTTTATTCTAAGGCTGTGCCCCCGGGTCCTAGTCTCCCCTGCTAATGGAAACAACTTCCCTACGTCCACCCTATCTAAGCCATTCATTATCTTGTAAGTTTCTATTAGAGCTCTCCTCAACCTCCTAAACTCCAATAAATATAATCCCAGGATCCTCAGACGTTCATCGTATGTTAGGCATACCATTCCTGGGATCATCCGTGTGAATCTCCGCTGGACCCGCTCCAGTGCCAGTATGTCCTTCCTGAGGTGTGGGGTCCAAAATTGCTCACAGTATTCTAAATGGGGCCTAACTAACGCTTTATAAAGCTTCAGAAGTACATCCCTGCTTTTATATTCCAAGCCTCTTGAGATAAATGACAACATTCCATTTGCTTTCTTAATTACGGACTCAACCTGCAAGTTTACCTTTAGAGAATCCTGGGCTAGGACTCCCAAGTCCCTTTGCACTTCAGCATTATGAATTTTGTCACCGTTTAGAAAATAGTCCATGCCTCTAATTTTTTTTTCCAAAGTGCAAGACCTCGCACTTGCCCACGTTGAATTTCATCAGCCATTTCTTGGACCACTCTCCTAAACTGTCTCAATCTTTCTGCAGCCTCCCCACCTCCTCCATACTACCTGCCCCTCCACTACCTTTGTATCATCGGCAAACTTAGCCAGAATGCCCCCAGTCCCGTCATCTAGATCGTTAATATATAAAGAGAACAGCTGTGGCCCCAACACTGAACCCTGCGGGACACCACTCGTCACCGGTTGCCATTCCGAAAAAGAACCTTTTATCCCAACTCTCTGCCTTCTGCCTGACAGCCAATCATCAATCCATGTTAGTACCTTGCCTCAAATACCATGGGCCCTTATTTTACTCAGCAGTCTCCCGTGAGGCACCTTATCAAAGGCCTTTTGGAAGTCAAGATAGATAACATCCATTGGCTCTCCTTGGTCTAACCTATTTGTTATCTCTTCAAAGAACTCGAACAGGTTTGTCAGGCACGACCTCCCCTTACTAAAACCATGCTGACTTGTCCTAATCCAACCCTGCACTTCCAAGAATTTAGAAATCTCATCCTTAACAATGGATTCTAGAATCTTGCCATCAACTGAGGTTAGGCTAATTGGCCTACAATTTTCCATCTTTTTCCTTGTTCCCTTCTTGAGCAGGGGGGTTACAACAGCGATTTTCCAATCCTCTGGGACTTTCCCTGACTCCAGTGACTTTTGAAAGATCATAACTAACACCTCCACTATTTCTTCAGCTATCTCCTTTAGAACTCTAGGATGTAGCCCATCTGGGCCCGGAGATTTATCAATTTTTAGACCTCTTAGTTTCTCTAGCACTTTCTCCTTTGTGATGGCTACCATATTCAACTCTGCCCCCTGACTCTCCGGAATTGTTGGGAAATTACTCATGTCTTCTACTGTGAAGACTGACGCAAAGTACTTATTTAGTTCCTCAGCTATTTCCTTGTCTCCCATCACTAGATTACCAGCGTCATTTTGGAGCGGCCCAATGTCTACTTTTGCCTCCTGTTTGTTTTTAATGTATTTAAAGAAACTTTTACTATCATTCCTAATGTTACTGGCTAGCCTACCTTCATAATTGATCCTCTCTTTCCTTATTTCTCTCATTGTTATCCTCTGTTTGTTTTTGTAGCCTTCCCAATCTTCTGACTTCCCACTACTCTTTGCCACATTATAGGCTTTCTCTTTTGCTTTGATGCATTCCCTAACTTCCTTTGTCAGCCATGGCTGCCTAATCCCCCCTCTGATAACCTTTCTTTTCTTTGGGATGAACCTCTGTACTGTGTCCTCAATTACTCCCAGAAACTCCTGCCATTGCTGTTCTACTGTCTTTCCCACGAGGCTCTGCTCCCAGTCAATTTTCGTCAGTTCCTCCCTCATGCCCCTGTAGTTACCTTTATTTAACTGTAACACCTTTACATCTGATTCTACCTTCTTTCTTTCAAATTGGAGATTGAATTCTACCATATTATGATCACTGCCTCCTAAGTGTTCCCTTACTTTAAGATCTTTAATCAAGTCTGGCTCATTACATAACACTAAGTCCAGAATGGCCTGTTCCCTCGTGGGCTCCATCACAAGCTGTCCCAAAAAGCCCTCCTGTAAACATTCAATGAATTCCCTTTCCTTGGGTCCACTGGCAGCATTATTTACCCAGTTCACCTGCATATTGAAGTCCCCCATGATCACTGTGACCTTGCCTTTCTGACATGCACTTTCTATTTCGTGGTGCATTTTGTGCCCCTGGTCCTGACCACTGTTAGGAGGCCTGTACATAACTCCCATTATGTTTTTTTTGCCTTTGTGGTTCCTCAAATCTACCCACACAGACTCCACATCATCTGACCCTATGTCGTTTAGTGCTATTGATTTAATTTCATTCCTAATTAACAAGGCAACCCCGCCCCCTCTGCCCACCTCTCTGTCTTTTCGATAGGTTGTGAATCCCTGGATGTTTAAATGCCAGTCCTGAACCCCCTGCAACCACGTCTCTGTGATGCCTACCACATCATACCTGCCAGTCACAATCTGGGCCATAAGCTCATCTACCTTGTTCCGTACACTGCGCGCATTTAAATATAGCACCTTTAATTCTCTATTGACCGTCCCTTTTTGTTTTCTTAGTGTGGTGGACCTTGGTTTACTGAGCCTTTCCATACACTGTGTCATATTTTGTGGGATGGGGCGATCGTAACCTCTCCTGAGTTCTGTCTTTTCATGCTTTTGTGTTTTCCTAAGCAGCTACACTTCCCACTGATTACTTCACCTCTTGGTTCCCTGACTTTCCCTTCCCCCCCAATCTCTAGTTTAAAGTCCGATTGACCACCCTATTTACTCTTTTCGCCAGAACACTGGTCCCAGCTCGGTTCAGGTGGAGACCATCCCAACGGTATAGGTCCCCCCTGTCCCAAAACTGATGCCAGTGTCCCATGAAAAGGAACCCCGCTTTCCCACACCACTCTTTCAGCCACATGTTAACTTCTCTTATTCTTGCCTCCCTATGCCAATTTGCACGTGGCTCGGGCAGTAATCCGGAGATTATGACCCTTGAGGACCTGTTTTTTTAATTTGAATCCTAGCTCTTTATAATCTCTAAACAGGTCCTCTTTTCTAGACTTGCTTATGTTGTTGGTACCGACATGGACCACAACAACTGGATCCTCCCCCTCCCTCTCCAGTATCCTTTCAAGCCGGTCAGAGATGTCCTGCACCCTAGCACCGGGCAGGCAACATACCATGCGGGACTCTTTATCCTGCTCACAAAGGATACTATCTATCCCCCTGATAATAGAATCCCCTACAACTACGACTTGCCTATTTACTCCCTCCCCTTGAATGGCCTGCTGAACCATGGTGCCTTGGTCAGCTGACTCATCCTTCCTGCAGCCCTGTTCGCCATCCACACAGGGAGCAAGTGCCTCATACCTGTTGGACAGGGTCAAGGGCTGAGGCTCCTGAGTTCCTGACTGCTGGTTCCCTTTACCTGCCTGACTTGCAGTCACACCCTGCTGTCCCTGGCCACTGGCAGGATTTAAACTACTTACTCTGACAGATGTGACTGCCTCCTGAAACACAGTGTCCAGGTAAGTCTCCCCCTCCCGGATGTGCCTCAGTGTTTGAAGCTCAGACTCCAGCTCATCAACTCTGAGCCGGAGCTCTTCGAGCAGCCAACACTTACTGCAGATGTGGTCGCTGCCGCTCCCAATGGGATCTGCCAGCTCCCACATCAAGCAGCTCAAGCACATCACCTGACCAGCCATCACTAATTAATTAATTAGTTTAATTTAAGTTTACGAATTTAACTGTGTCTTTTTTTTTTAAATTTGGGGCAGATTTGCTGTCAACCACTCAGATCACAGCTTCCCTCTGACATCACATTTGGAAAAAAAAAAAAATGGTAAACAGGAAGTTACTGTTAGGTTTTTATACTCAGAGACTGCTCCTCCTCCTCCGACCGGCTCCCAAAATTAGGCCCGAAGAAAGAGAGAGAACAAAACAGTCTGGAAAAAGCACCTTCTCCTACTCTGTACCGAACTACCTCACTGCACCAAATTGCCAAGTTTCAAATTCCCACTCTGTCTGTGTCTCTCTCATTCAGGCTGTGTCTCTTTGACCTGCGCAACGCTTCATGTATTTGTCAAGATGCCCCTTAAATGTCACTATCGTCCCTGCTTCCACCACCTCCTCCGGTAGCGGGTTCCAGGCACCCACTACCCTCTGTGTAAAAAACGTGCCTCGTACATCTACTCTAAACCTTGCCCCTCGGACCTTAAAAACCTATAATTGACCCCTCTACCCTGGGGAAAAGCCTCTATCGGTGTGGGGAAACTGGGGCACAGAGAGTATGAGCCGCCCACATTTTACGGCACTCACCATAAAATCGAATGGAATCAAACCTGTGTCCCTGGTGCCCTGATGGAGCTGTGCAACCGCTTGTCAGACAGGGAGGTTCTGTCTGGGAGGGTGGGGTAGTCTGGGAAGAGGGGTTCAGGAAGGGGGGGACTGAAGCAGGGGGCGGAGTCATTCAGGGGCGGGGGTAGAACTGGAGGAATGTGGTCGAACTGGGGAGGGTTTAGACTGGGGGAGGTTAGTCCGGGAAGGGCGGGGATTCAGGTCAATTTGGGGGTGGAAGTGTGGTGGGCGGGGTGAGTCCTGGAGAGGGGGGTCATTGGACTGAAGTGGAAGGGGAGGTCAGTCCGGGAGTGGTCCAGTCCGGGTGCGAGGGTCGGGCCTGGCCACACCAAGCGGGGTGGTCGGATTGGGTTGCACCAGAGAACCGGAAGGCAGGGGTCTGTTCAGACCAGTGGTAGGGGGAAGGGGTGGGGCAGATGTCAGGTTGGGGGGGGGGGGAGTTTGGCCGTCTGGGGTAGTGGGTCCCCTGGGGAGCTGTGTGTATGGGGGCTGGCTGTGTGAGACTGGGTCTGGGTCTTTTAAATGCTTACTCTGGAGTTAGAAGCAATTTTTTCCTCTAACTCTTTCACAATAACTATCAGGATAAAACCAACAGAAGCATCTGAAGTTAGAAATTTAAATCGCTTCTGTCGGATGGTTCCCAGCCAACCATAATTGCCCAGAGGAAGTTAGCACTTCTGACCAATTGCCGGGTAAACCCTTAAGTGGCAACTTCCTAGAGGAATTCCCGAGTGCATCATTAGGATACCCATAAATCCTACACTGGGTGTTGTGTTATGTAATTTGGAATAACACAAGCTGCCACTTGATGCAGTTTTGAGTAAAAGATGCTCCAGACTTTGAAGTGAGTTCAATGTGTTTTATTGAACTATCAGCACAGTTCTCAATGAGTTCGACTCTCTGCTAATCTAATTGTAGTAACTCAGTCTAACTGAACCAGCCTTGCTCTACGTCACGTGCTGGGGTGTCTCACTCTGTAGATGTTGGTCTGTGGAAAGAGGCATCCCTTTTATAGTGAGATACCACCCCGAGTGTCTTGACTGCTCATTGGTCGTGTACTATTCTATGTGTTCATTGGCTGCATGTTTGCATATCATGACACGGGGGATCCAGGTAGTTATGGGTTATTTTACACACAGGATACCGATAGGCCCCTGATTCTCCATACAGATACAATTGTTGGGGAAATTGAGATCCCTGAGTACCAATGGAGCTCCATTAGCAACCAGTCTCTGGCTGTTGACATCTCGGCCCACTGTGCTCAGGAACAGCTCCACTGTAGGACAGTGTGACCAAGGCTCTTAAAGGTTGATGGTACACCCAGGCCCCCCCCCCAACTCTTACATTGAGGAAGTTGAGTGCTATTAAAGGTAACAACTTATAAGCACTTTTTATTTTAAATTGCATTCACATTTGTAGATTTTCCATGTTGTTAATCTAGTTCTTTACATCTCTCTCATTCTACCTGTCATGGATGTCCCTTTGCTACTCTGACTTCAAAAGTTTCTAGTATGTGCCAGGCATGTCTCAGTTGGTGGTCCACTCGCCTTCCAATTACAACTTCCAGTTTCAAGTCCCACCCCAGGGTTTGAGCCCAAAAGTCAAGGCTGACACTGCAGTGCAAGACTGAGGTACGTGCCATACGGTGGCACAGTGGTTAGCACTGCTGCCTCACGGCACCAGGGACCCGGTTTCAATTCCGGCCTTGACTAACTCTGTGTCCAGCTTGCACGTTCTCCCCGTGCCTCTGTGGGTTTACTCTCACAATCCAAAGAGGTGCAGGTTAGGTGGATTGGCCTTGTTCAACGTGTGAGGTTATGGGGATCAGTCGGGGGAGTGGGCCTAGATAGAGTGTTCTTTCCGAGAGTCGGTCAGACTCGAGGGGCCAAATGGCCTCGCTCTGCACTGTAGAGACTCTATCGATTCTCAGTTGGAAATCTTTTCTTAGTTTCCCTCTTCTCTCTACATCAATATTTGTAGCATGTTTCAATCATCTGCTCCAGGAAGAGCTGAGTCAAAAGGCTGTCTTTAAAGAGATTGTGAAACTCAACAATTAAATAACGAGAAGATCTAAGATTTAAATAAAAAGCCCAAAACCCAATGATGTGAATAATAAATATAAATGTATTGTGATGTCTATTTTCAATAGCGATTTTCTGCATTTCTGTTTACCACTACAACATTTGGATAGCTCTTATGCTCAGAGTGTTTGGTCTGGACTAATTATAAAATCTCAAATTCTGTTTCAAAATTATATCCACACGCGTGCACACATTGTTCTGTTCCAGAATGGGGTTTAGATTTGTTTTCACTATCATACTGATGCCAATGATTGATGCTGTATCTGAGGGAACATAACGGATTAAGTGAATTAAGTTTCCCGCTGTCTCGCAAATTAATCACGGATCAAAAACTACCATTTGATTGTCATCCAGCTGGAACTTCACATTTGAGCCTGACTCAACTGAAGCCCCCACAGTCTGTTAAACTGGCCTCAACTGGAACAAGAACGGGTCTGGAACCAAATCAGTTCACCTGGTTCACCAGTTCGATTGGAACCCGTCCAACGGGGTGTGCCAGCTGAGCTGGACTCCATAGCACAGTGGGCTAAACAGCTGGTTTGGAATGCAGAACAAGGCCAGCAGCGCAGATTCAATTCCCGTACCTGCCTCCCCGAACAGGCGCTGGAATGTGGCGACTAGGGGCTTTCACAGTAACTTCATTTGAAGCCTACTTGTGACAATAAGTGATTTTCATTTCATTTCATTTCAACAACTTGTACCAGTCCCACCTTGAATTACCTTAAGAGTTTGTGCTGATATGTTTGATGAAGTAGAGTGAGCGAAGGCTCACATGGAGCTCAAACACTGGTGTAGACCGATTGGGCTGAAAGGCCTGATTATGTGCTGTCAATTCATAGAATGAGAGAATTTACAGTGCAGAAGAAGACCATTCGGTCCATCAAGTCTGCACTGGCCCTTACAAAGAGCACCCTACTCAAGTCCACATCTCTACCCTATCCCTGTAACCCAGTAATCCCCACTTAACCTTTTTTTTTGACACTAAGGGCAATTTAGCATGGCCAATCCACCTAACCTGCACATCTTTGGGCTGTAGGAGGAAACCGGAGCACCCGGAGGAAATCCACACAGACACGGGGAGAGCGTGCTGACTCCGCACAGACAGTGACCCAAGCTGGGAATCGAACGTGGGACCCTGGAGCTGTGAAGCAACTGTGCTAACCACTAGGCTATCATGCTGCCCCTTTGGCAGGGCTGGTGCTGCTTTAAGGTTTCAACTTTGCCTTGCTATGTTGTGCCCTCTAGTGTTTCAAGGACGATCTCTCACTGTTTTATGCTTCATGGATTATTGCACTGATCCCAATGGCTGAGCATCTAGTGCATTGTGTAAGAAGAGCTGGCCTGAGCAATTGTCGATTTTACCCCACATGCAAAGCAATGGGACAAGGTAGACAATTTGCCATCAAGAAAATGCAACTTGGGAGAAATGTAAAATAGATGAAGGAAGGCTGGAGCCTGAATTAAATTAAACTATATTAAACAAGTTTAGTTTCAGTGTAAACCCTAATTCAGACTGAATATGTATGCACATATTTTTCTTCATGATTTTCAAAGAAACTGTTTTCTTGTTTTACAAATGAGCAAACCTAACGCAAAGGGAAACATATTCTGTACCCTCATGTAAAACGTGTTTGAAGATAATGCCAAAGCTGTATTTTAAATTCATTTTTATATTAAATTAAAGAACAGAAAACCCGGTAGTAATTTTTTCACCTGATCTATCTGGTATACATCCAATCTAACAGTGAAAGTAACTTGTGAAGACAGTCTTCCCTGTTTCTTTGCTCCATGATCTGGTTGGCACTGAAGGAGAGGACAGAGAGTTTAAACAAACATTTACAAGGGAGAAGGAGGCGGCGAATTCATAACTGGAGAGGCAACTGAAGGAACCAACCTAACAGTATTTCTTTTTAAGAATATAATCGGCTTCATTGCCACAGTTTTCCCCATGTTCCTGTTGCTCCCCCTCCCCCCCTGTGGCTGACTGGGCGGCAAATGAGTCATAGATTCATTGAATCATACAGCACAGCAACTGCCATTCGGCCCATCGTGTCTGCTCTTTCCAAAACAACCACCTAACTATTCTCATCGCATTTTCCAGCACTTGATCGGTAGGTGCTGTGCTGTGCAAATTCTGTTGACAAAACAGATACAAGCAAACACCTGCCCGTTCTCCACAGTGACATTAATCTTTATAGCAGATAGATTTGCAGCCTTCAACAACCACAATGAATCAAATTCTAAGGCAATACCGGTTTCGTTTAAAATTATTAGTTTGATTAGAGCTGGTGAGATTATTTTAATCACTTCGTAGTCATCCTAAACATTTCTGCCTCTCTCTCCAATGTCCAAATGCCGACACCATTGTTTTGCTCAATGTCAAGTTTTCACTGAACGCCATTTGCTCCATTTCACCCTGTTAAAGGCGCTATGTGAATGCAAGTTGTTCGTGGCATTTGTTTGTCAGTGACCCGGAGGCACCTTCACTGGTCTAATCTAAAACGTCACTAATCGACCCCCTTGCAGTGTTGACTAATTCCTGGAGTTTAATCACCTTGGTCAAGAGGTCCCAACATACTGCCCACTGTGCTGGCTGGCTGCTCGGTTACTGCTGCCACTGTTGGAAACGAGAGACGCCGGGGTATCTGTGAGGATGGTTAATGCTATCAGATTCATACTCAGGAAATATCGCTGGTGGAATTCACTGGCCACCTCGAAGTAACTGATGCCACAAGTGAGGTCTATCCGCTGAGCCCAGAAGCAGAGACTGGTCTTACCCCCCCCCCCCCCCCCCAATCACCCTCCGGATTTCCCCTTCATTCCTTTTAAAAAGCTTTTCAAACAAGGCGTTTTGTCTCAAATCCAAGTTTCTGTTTCTCGGTTAGGCATTTGGAAATAACCCTTGTGTATTTGACATGATGTAATCTCAGACCCGTTGGGGTCGAGGTGGAACAGGTTGTTGAAATCACTTCTCAGAAACGAGTAGGAATTGACGGTGGAAGGTTTCTGATTGGCTCCTTGGCCCGTTGCCGGAGTGTGTGAGCACCGCCTCACTCGCCGGGAGAAGTGTGTCCCTGCTGCCAGGAGGAGTTTGTTTTGGCAAAGTCTGAGAAAAGGAGGTCTTTTTTTAAATTGTATGCTGGCCTCGCCCAGTCTGTGGAGGAGGTTATTTTGTAAGCAGCGTGTCGCTTATCTAAGTCTGCAGCTCCTCTGGGTGACTAATAACATTGTCTTGGGATAAAAGCACATTGAGCTGTTTACAGAGAGACGCGGACTGTATAAAAGGAGACTTGCTGCCCTGTGGTAACGACACAGCAAAGCCAGTCTGGAGTAAAGCACACTGCTGCTTTCAACTGGACCTGAGACTGACAACTCACTTCACTCTGCAGTTTACCCACGGCATATATACTTCTCAACTCCAGAAACGTGCTTGTATCCCAGCCGCACTGAAGAGGATAACGAGGAAACGTACCTGACAGGAACATCCTGGTTTAATTTCGAAAATGGAGTTTAACGTGTTATTTTCCTTGCTCCCTCTGATGTGGGAACTGCACTTTTCCACAGGTAAGTCTGAACTCTCATAGCAACTTTCAAATGATCACTATCTGATCTACAGATAATTCAAAGTCGATATTTGCGTTTAAACACACCACCCAAATAACGAATTCATCACTAAGAGGATTTTAAATTACACTGAATGGTCCAATAATTTGAATGAAGCTACTTTGAGACTAACAGAATGTGCGTGTCTCCCCGTGTATATCTTTACAACTTTTATTTATTTAATATATGCAAAGATTAAAGTTTAAGAATTAAATTCAGTGCTAAATATCTCATCTCAAGGTTTTTTTCTCCATATTCGACCTTTTAATTCAAACTGTTTAAAATTGTAAATCTATAAAATGAGTGTTTTATACAGAATGCAACTAGGTGCAAACCAATGTGTACGGCCATGAGAGTGTCCCCCAAATATATCAGACTCGTCCAATAGTGGTGTGGGTCATGTGGATGACAGACTCCAGAAAGCTGGAAGGAACTTACCTTTGTGTCTGAAATGTGGTACTAGTTGACATAGCAGATAGGTTAAGATTGGAAATGTACGGTGTGTGTGGGTAGATGGGGTCTCGGAGAATTCAGCAGGAGCACCTGTCTCCAGCCACACAGCTTTGTCAGGAGCGCCATGTGAGCCAGTGAGGAGGAAACGCAGCTTTTACTGGGACTCTTCCATCAAGGGCTCTTCTGCAGCCTTTTCGGAATCTGCAGTCCGATTAGGAATGCTCTTCACAAATTGCTCTCAGAGAATTGCTACACAGGTGGAAACTACTCGATTTCCTGTATTATTACTGAGATCAGATGTGGTCCACCTCATGTTCCAGCATTAACTGCGCCATCCGGCTGACATTTACTGTTCATTCCGATCGGCGGATTCGAGATGTACACCGAACCCCAGGGGGCGACACTGCCTCCAGAGAACCGCACTGCCCCCCTGAGGACTGGACTATCCCCCTGAGGACCGCACTGTCCCCTGAAGACCGCACTGTCCCCCTGAGGACCGCACTGTCCCCCTGAGGACCGCAAAGTCCCCCTGAGGACTGGACTATCCCCCTGAGGACCGCACTGTCCCCCTGAGGACCCAAAGTCCCCCTGAGGACCCAAAGTCCCCCTGAGGACCGCACTGTCCCCCTGAGGACCGCACTGTCCCCCTGAGGACCGCACTGTCCCCCTGAGGACCGCACTGTCCCCCTGAGGACCGCACTGTCCCACTGAGGACCGCACTGTCCCCCTGAGGACCGCACTGTCCCCCTGAGGACCGCACTGTCCCCCTGAGGACCGCACTGTCCCCCTGAGGACCGCACTGTCCCCCTGAGGACCGCACTGTCCCATGAGGACCGCACTGTCCCCTGAGGCTCGGGCTGTCCCGCTGAGGACCGCACTGTCCCCTGAGGACCGCACTGTCCCCCTGAGGACCGCACTGTCCCCCTGAGGACCGGACTGTCCCCCTGAGGACCGCACTGTCCCCCTGAGGACCGCACTGTCCCCCTGAGGACCGGACTGTCCCCCTGAGGACCTCACTGTTCCCCTGAGGACCTCACTGTTCCCCTGAGGACCTCACTGTTCCCCTGAGGACCTCACTGTTCCCCTGAGGACCTCACTGTCCCCCTGAGGACCGCACTGTCCCCCTGAGGACCGCACTGTCCCCCTGAGGACCGCACTATCCCCCTGAGGACCGCACTGCCCCACTAATGACCGGACTGTCCCCTGAGGACCGGACTGTCCCCTGAGGACCACATTGTCCACCCAGTGACCGCACTTTCCACCCAGTGACCACACTGTCCACACACTGACCACACTGTCCCTCCCAGTGACCACACTGTCCCTCCCAGTGACCACACTGTCCACACACTGATCACACTGTCCACACACTGATCACACTGTCCAGCCAGTGACCACACTGTCCCTCCCAGTGACCACACTGTCCACCTAGTCACCACACTGTCCACCCAGGGACCACACTGTCCACACATTGACCACACTGTCCACCCAGTGACCACACTGTCCACCCAGTGACCACACTGTCCACCCAGTGACCACACTGTCCACCCAGTGACCACACTGTCCACCCAGTGACCACACTGTCCACCCAGTGACCACACTGTCCCTCCCAGTGACCACACTGTCCCCCCAGTGATCACACTGCCCCCCCCAATGACCACACTGTGCCTCCCAGTGACCACACTGTCTCTCCCAGTGACCACACTGTCCCCCCCCAGTGACCACACTGCCCCTCCCTGTGACCACACTGCCCCTCCCTGTGACCACACTGCCCCTCCCTGTGACCACACTGCCCCTCCCTGTGACCACACTGCCCCTCCCTGTGACCACACTGCCCCTCCCTGTGACCACACTGCCCCTCCCTGTGACCACACTGCCCCTCCCTGTGACCACACTGTCCCTCCCTGTGACCACACTGTCCCTCCCTGTGACCACACTGTCCCTCCCTGTGACCACACTGTCCCTCCCTGTGACCACACTGTCCACCCAGTGACCACACTGCCCACCCAGTGACCACACTGCCCACCCAGTGACCACACTGCCCACCCAGTGACCACACTGCCCACCCAGTGATCACACTGCCCACCCAGTGACCACACTGCCCACCCAGTGACCACACTGCCCACCCAGTGACCACACTGCCCACCTAGTGACCACACTGCCCACCCAGTGACCACGCTGTCCTCCCAGTGACCACACTGTCCCCCAGTGACCACACTGTCACTTCCAGTGACCACACTGTCACTTCCAGTGACCACACTGTCCCTTCCAGTGACCGCACTGTCCACCCAGTGACCGCACTGTCCACCTGTGACCACACTGTCCCTCCCAGTGACCACACTGTCCCTCCCAGTGACCACACTGTCCCTCGCAGTGACCACACTGTCCCACCCAGTGACCGCACTGTCCCTCCCAGTGACCGCACTGTCCCTCCCAGTGACCGCACTGTCCCTCCCAGTGACCGCACTGTCCCTCCCAGTGACCGCACTGTCCCTCCCAGTGACCGCACTGTCCCTCCCAGTGACCGCACTGTCCATCACAGTGACCGCACTGTGCCTCCCAGTGACCGCACTGTGCCTCCCAGTGACCGCACTGTGCCTCCCAGTGACCGCACTGTCCCTCCGATGACCGCACTGTCCCTCCCAGTGACCGCACTGTCCCTCCCAGTGACCGCACTGTCCCTCCCAGTGACCGCACTGTCCCTCCCAGTGACCGCACTGTCCCTCCCAGTGACCGCACTGTCCCTCCCAGTGACCGCACTGTCCCTCCCAGTGACCGCACTGTCCCTCCCAGTGACCGCACTGTCCCCCTAATGACCACACTGTCCCCCTAATGACCGCACTGTCCCTCCCAGTGACCGCACTGTCCCTCCCAGTGACCGCACTGTCCGCCGCAGTGAGTGCACTGTCCCCCCAGTGACCACACCGTCCATCCACTGACTACATTGTCCACCCCAGTGACCACACCTGTCCCTCCCAGTGACCACACCTGTCCCTCCCAGTGACCACACTGTCCACCCAGTGACCACACTGTCCACCCAGTGACCACACTGTCCACCCAGTGACTACACTGATCCTCCCACTGACCACACTGTCACTCTCAGTGACCTCACTGTCCCTCCCAGTGACCAGACTGTCCCTCCCAGTGACCATACTGTCCCCCAGTGACCGCACTGCCCGTCCCAGTGACCACGCTGTCCACCCAGTGACCATGCTGTCCTCCCAGTGACCACACGGTCCTCCCAGTGACCACACAGTCCTCCCAGTGACCCCACTGTCCACCCAGTGACCACACTGTCCACCCAGTGTCCACACTGTCCCCCAGAGATCACACTCTCCACCCAGTAACGACACTGTCCCTCCCAGAGACCACACTGTCCCTCCCAGAGACCACACTGTCCCTCCCAGAGACCACACTGTCCCTCCCAGAGACCACACTGTCCCTCCCAGTGACTGCACTATCCATGCACTGACCGCACTGTCCCTCCCAGTGACCACACTGTCCCTCCCAGTGACCACACTGTCCCTCCCAGTGACCACACTGTCCCTCCCAGTGACCACACTGTCCCTCCCAGTGACCACACTGTCCCTCCCAGTGACCACACTGTCCGGCAAGAGACCACACTGTCCATCCAGTGACCACACTGTCCATCCAGTGACCCCACTGTCCACCCAGTGACCACACTGTCCCCCCAGTGACCACACCCTCCACCCAGTAACGACACTGTCCCTCCCAGAGACCACACTGTCCCTCCCAGAGACCACACTGTCCCTGCCAGTGACCACACTGTCTGGCAAGAGACAACACTGCCCATCCAGTGACCACACTGCCCCCCCAGTGACCACACTGTCCCACCAGTGACCACACCCTCCACCCAGTAACGACACTGTCCCTCCCAGAGACCACACTGTGCCACTGGAAGACTTCCCTAAACTGAACTAGAAAAGCGTTTCCAGTGACAGTACCATACGGCAGAGAATGTTTTTTGTTCCCAGTTAATGACAGGGATATGGATTGGATTGGATGGGTTCTGAACAATATTCCCGCAGTCTGATATCGCTGTCTCTCTCTCACACACAGGCTCCCCCCTATCGGCTGCAGCATTGACCGTCTCTCCCATCACCTCTGCCGGTCAAACTTCCAGCTCGGTTCCCCGGCGGCTCAGCCGCTCCAAGCGCTGTTCCTGTTCCTCATTCCTGGACAAGGAATGCATCTACTTCTGCCACTTGGACATCATCTGGATCAACACACCCGAGTAAGTGGCTCCCAGTGCCTGAGATTTGGTGCGAGAAAAGTGCCTGGTGTTAATCCCAGACACTGGGATAAAGGCAGTGCAAGGGTTGAACAGCGAGAGACCCGTGCTGAGAACGAGATATAAAATATATATTTTACAGGGAATTCCTTAATGCTGTAGTAGCTAACAATACAGAGGGACCGACGCCTGGCGAGGCAAGTTCTAATGGTGTGAATTTATAATGGCAGCTTCTCTACGGGAGGGAGACTCCCACTTCAATAGATTGTCAGCAGTACCATTCGCATGGCCAGTCCAGTGAGGGGAGAGGACTGGGGCTCCGTGTTGCTGAGTTTACTGCGGTAAAGATGGCCTAAATTAGTGTGGGGGGAGATTAACCTCTGTGTTATGGATTGCCTGGCCCTAATAACCTGTTTATTTTTATATCAGTGTGAAGGAATGTTCTCCTGACACTTTAGAACCTTCACACACGCCAAGTGACCATCGCCCTGGGTAATTTCGGATTTGATTTTTTGTTGTTCTTCAGGAGGATTGTCCCGTACGGACTGGGCAATTCCCCCCGGGTCAGACGGTCTGTGAAGAAAAACCTGGCGACGCCACGATGTCAGTGCCGCAGCCAAGAGGACACTGTGTGCTGGCAATTCTGTGAAGGTGGACAACAAACATCGAGGTAAAAACATGACCGATCACCTGGCTTTTCCACAAGGAACCTTAAATCATAATAGCTGGGCCCTATCAACCTGTTTTGTGAGAAAATAAAAATGAAGCCTTGGGTCATAACGAAAATAATAGTTAATCATTGATTAATGCTAATTATATTCATTATTTTGAGCTTAAAGTAATCGGGTCGGTGCCTATTCCCAAGCAATTAATAAGGAAAAGTGGGGGATTCACTTTCCAGTGAATGATTTCCTGAAGTATATGGTTAATGCATGAAGCTCCACCATCCCTAGCATCTATTTATAAAATTTACCCTTACGTAAATAAATAATCACTTTCACAAAAGTAATTATGGTTAAAAGTTGTACTGCAACTTTATCAAGAGCTTCAGGACATATAAATCACAAGAGCAAAACATCTAACATACTGACGTCTTGCATAGATCTATCTCCTGTTCAACCTTTTTTTCATTATAAATCCCCACGACTATGGTTATAATAGAAATTGCCGATGGAAACTTGCCCCACTGTAATTATATCTTTCTAACAGGGGTGGCAGTGTAGTGCTCCAATTTTGAATTTCTCAGCCTCTATCACAGGAAAACCCCAAGCAGATATTCTCAGTTTCCCAAATTGTTGTATGTTTTACTATTTATTCTGTCGAGATGGGGACAAAGTACAATTCACAGCAACAACAAACAAAGAATAATACAGCACAGAAACTGGCCCTTCAGCCCTCCAAGCCTGCGCTGATCATGATCCCTGTCTAAACTAAAACCATGGGTCGAAGGGCCTGTATGTGCTGTATTTTTCTATGTTATATACTTTTTGGGACCGTATCCCTCTATACCCATGCTATTCATGTATTCGGCAAGATGCCCCTTAAACATCGCTATCCTATTTGCTTTCACCACCTCCCCCGGCAGTGTGATGCAGGCACTGCCCACGCTCTGTGTAAAAAACCTGCCTCGCACATCTCCTCTAAACTTTGCCCCTCGCATCTTAAGCCAATGTCCCCTAGTAATTGATGTTTCCACCCTGGGAAAAAGCGTTTGACTATCCACTCGGTCCATGCCACTCATAATTTTGTAAACCCCTATCAGATCGCCCCTCAACCTCCGTCGTTCCAGTGAAAATAATCTTGAGTTTATCCAAGCGCTCCTCACAGCTAATACTCCCCAGACCAGGCAACATCCATATAAACCTCTTCTGTACCCTCTCCAAAGCAGCCACATCCTTCTGGTAGTGTGGCGACCAGAATTGTACACAATATTCCAAATGTGGCTTAACTAAGGTTCTGTAGAGCTGCAAGTTTGACTTGCCAGTTTTATACTCAATGCCCTGACCGATGAAGGCTAGTGGCGGCACGGTGGCATAGTATTTAGCACTGCTGCCTCACAGCGCCATGGGCCCGGGTTCAATTCCGGTCTTGGGTGACTGCCTTTGTGGAGTTTACACTTTCTCCCTGTGCCTGCATGGGTTTCCTCAGGGTTTCCTCCCACAGTCCAAAGATATGCAGGGTAGGTGGATTGACCATAATATAAATTGCCCCTTAATGTCCAGGGATGTGCAGGTTAAGTGAGGTTATGGGGATAGGGAGGGGGAATTGGTCTAGGTAGAGTGCTCTTTCAGAGGGCTGGTGCAGACCCGATGGGCTGAATGGCCTCCATCTGGCCAATGAGGATACAAAGATTTCTGCCAAGCTCCCAGCAGTTTCCACCCTTGCATCCCTCAGTATTCTAGGGTAGATCCCATCAGGCCCCAGGGACTTATCTACCATAAGCTTTTTAGATGCCCAACACCTCCTTCGTTTTGATATTGACATGACCCAAACTATCTACATACCGTTCCCCAGACCCATCATCTACCAAGTCCTTTTCTTTGGTGAACACTGATGCAAAGTGCTCCTTCACTGGTTTAGGAATGCCAGTCAGACTTCAAGTTTATGTTCTGCCCAGCAATGCACTTCACTTCCAGTCACTTATACCAATCACTGTAGCCGATCATTTCCTTTTCTGAATGCTGATATTTGCCGTTTGTCTGATCATCAGAATTCACACCTTTTTATATCTTTGCCATTAAGTCTAACCATTGCAGGCACCCACATTGAAAAGGAATTTCTTTTAAAACCAGATTGAGTAGCTTAAATCCACCTGGTAACAACATCACATTTATATTTCATTGTAGAATAATGCATTTTATTTGAAGTTATTAATAAGACTGTCACTGTAGTATATTTGAGGGTAATTCCTATACAGTTCTACTCCGCTTCTACTTCTTGCACAACAAGTGTGCAGATTAGAACTGGGTACGGTTGATTCTTCAGATTTTCCAAAGATTAATTTTAATGACCAGAAAATTAGGAGCAATGGCTGTTGACCTCTGCAACCTCACCAAGAGTAATTCTGCATTAGGATTGGCACATTTCAAAATAAGCCCTATTACATTTAGTACATGCAAGTCTTAATGTTCTCTAGTTATATTTTAATAGAACAGCAACAGTCACTTTTTCATCTTTGAACATGTGATAAAATTCCAACAGCTGTAAGCATTCCAATACAAATCGCTGAAAAAATTCCTTTACGGGGTTCTCTTATTTTGATTGTTTTTCTAATCGGTAAAGATTTTGAGCTGAGAAACTTTGCTGATAATGTGGATAGTCATTGGGCTGAACTGATATCTTCACATGTTTTCTCTTCTAAGTAGTATTACACTCCGTATGCTTCACCTGATTCCTGCCTCTATGTATTTACATAGTGCATTGATGCATGTCCTATACTGCCTGGACTGTATGCAGAACAATATTTTTCACTGTACCTTGGTACACATGACAATAAAATCAAATCAAGTTCTAAAATCTTTTAAAATTTAAATAGCTACAATATATAATTTAAAAAACAACTATTTATTTTCTTCACAGATTTTCGAGCAAGACCAAAGTACAAAAGAACTACCTGGAAGAAGCATCAGACAGGATGAGTCGAAACAAACAGGACTGCAAGGGATTGAAATGTGTTTATCAACACCTCCTTAACATTGCAAAAAAGTGAGTTTCATTCAATTTCACCTAACATCTGAAAGAACACCCTCATCATATTTCCATGTCAAAACTGGTTGTACAACAACACAATGTGGGAAGATTTTCTCTGGTTGCTATGTTAGTGATAGTGTAAACATCGAGGGATGATTTCCGATGAACAGAATGGTAAATCTGAAAGAACAGGTTTACAATATCACTATAAATGGTGACCAGAGGAAATCCTACCATTTACCCTCAAAATATTTTTCAATGTTCGGAATCCAGATTGATTATTTACAAAGATAAGAGGGTAAATAGGCTAGATTCTCCATTGGGATGCTGTGATTTACCTAATACTCCCACATGGATGAATTCTTACATCTGAAATGAAGTTAGTGCCAGAACTTATATTTATATAATTTATTTCTGACTATTTCATAATATTTATATGCAACACTTCTGTAGAACAATCACTTACAGATCTGTCGTCATGATTTTAATACCAAACAGACGGTGTTCACATAATTTATGCTTTGATTTGAAGGTTGGAGCCGGCAGACAGTAACCATTTACCTACATCAGTGAAATGGATATATACAATAAGGAAAGTGAGACAAGACAGCTACAATAAACTGAAGAGATTACCAGTTTCCATGACAGGCCCTGTGGCAGAATGCAGGGACTGCAAGCGCTGACAGGCTGCCAGTTAACAGGAGCAAAGAAAACAGCACGCGTTGGCTGCTTCCACAGAATGGATTGCCATTCTGCTCTGGCAAGGGACCAGGGTTTGACACTTCAGTGAGGAGCTTGCCAAAGTTGATGGAGTTCAAGCTACAGCCTCGCCTTATGAGAGAAACACTGACCAGCAGAATGGATATTAAATCAAGACATCTTCAAAATTAAAAAAATGACTTCAAGGAAACAATTATATGAAGTTCTGCAATTAGTATGGGTGTGTGTCTACCAAAATGGGCCAAGATGCATTTAACGCACTAACTGAGGAGTTCACACTGAATTGTGGCTTAAGAAGATTGGACAGGATGACCAGAGTAAACTTCAGTCATATAGCCATAAGTTTGCTTTAAAGGGTAGAAAGTGGAATTTAATGCATCAAATGAAGCAATGATATAAAGACACATTCAAAATGTTTATGTATATAAATAAAAGTGCAAAATGCTCAGTTTAATATATTTCACAGACTTATTAAATGGAGTGCTGAAACTGCAGAATAGCCTTCTTAAATTAAATCTACCTCACTTTTTGTAAGTGTTGTTGGCTATAGATATACCCTAGAAATAACATTACTCTCTTCATGAATACATGGTTTGAATACAATATTGTTTGAATTACACTACTGTTTGAATCATATGTCAGTGTTGCTAGTGTTTGTGTATAATAGTTTGGATGTGGAAGTGTGGGTATGTATTTAATGGCAACTTGTTTGGTTACATTGGAAAGTAACAAGGGTCTGGGTATATGTAATTGCCTACATTGTCTGCATGAATAAGTGTCTGAATATATATAATGACACAATGCATGACTTTGTGTGGCTATAGTTGAGTCTTGGTGAATTTGTTGGTGGTTTATGTTTGTACAACCAGATAAATGCTATATAATCTTTATATTTGGTAAAGGATATGATGCAATGCTTCAATGTTTCTCCTAAAAAAATGGTAAGTGGAGGGCAGCGCGGTGGAGCAGTGGTTAGCACTGCTGCCTCACGGTGCTGAGGATCCGGATTCGATCCCGCCCCTGGTCACTGCCTGTGTGGAGTTTGCACATTCTCCCCATGTCTGTGTGGGTCCCACCTCCGCAACCCAAAGATGTGCGGGGTAGGTGGATTGGCCACGCTAAATTGTTCCATAATTGAAAAATAAAATAATTGGGTATGCTAAATTTATTTAAAAAAACAAAAAACTCAAAAAGAAAAGATGGTAAGTATTGACAGCCAACACTGACATGACAAGAACAACTGCATGATTGAAATATTGAAGAAGTTGGTAACAAACACTATTAATAACTCTTGAAAATGAGGCATTAACTTGCTTAAATATTAAAATAATGCTCATATTATTTTGACATTCCTAACTTTGACACTGTTGAAAATATAGTCAGTAACCATGATGTATCATATGGGCCATATTGGTCTTATGTGATTATTAGTTGGTATGTATTTTTATACAGAAATGTGTTCTACTTCATGTTTTTGAAAGTAATTTACCTGGAAATAAAACATTTCTATTTAATACGAAAATATATACTGCTTCTTATTGGAGGGGGCAATGACTAGCTAGTTTTGAAGATGCTCTTGAAACAAAGGTCTCAATTTTTAGGTGTGGATTTGCACAGTTTGGGTGATACAGTCTGTTAGTTCATTATCTGTCACTATCAAAACTTGAATTTGGTGGGTTGAGAATCTTATCAGCTCGCTACCTGTAAAAGTTCCTAAGTGAGGTAGCATTCCAGTACCAAGTTACTGGGAAGTTAGGAATCTTACTCAAGAATCAACAAGGAAGAGAAGTGGGGACATAAAGTATAGCTGGTAAGGAGGGATGTGCGGTTGGGGGTTAAGACAATTTATTTGAGCGGACGAGAGGGAACTTTGCCATTTACCTGGTGAGACATCATCTAACCTGGAACTTCTCAATGCTGGTAGAGGATGCCAAAAATAGAGAGGCATTCCATTCTCTATCATACATTCAACAAACACTCTGAAAATATATTTCAAAGTAATGAGATTTTATGAGGATTGTTAATCTGCATGTTGCAATAATTTTCCAAAAGCTGGAATAGCACAGTTGAGAATATTTCCTCAAGTGTAATGCACTGTAACTGGGGCATTAGTATGAAATTGGTTTGCACCATATCAGAGCCACATTTATTGTTTTGAACCCGGAGTCAGCCTAACTTGACCAAGGAGTGAAGGTACTCTCTGTAAGAGTCTAATTTGCTTCACTTGAGTGTCAGTTCAGTTCTTAACATCTGATGTAAATCTCCTTTCATTTTAATTTTTTTTTTAGAGCATCCAATTCTTTTTTTTCCTTTTAACGGACAATTTTAGTGTGGCCAATTCATCTACCCTGCACATCCTTTTGGGTTGAGGGGGTGAGACCCTTGCAGACACAGGGAGAGTGTGCAAACCGCACACGGACAGTGACCCGGGGCTGAGATCGAACCCGGGTCCTCGGAGCCGTGAGGTAGCAGTGCTGACCACTGCGCCACAGTGGCACCCTAATCACCTTTCATATTGATAGAAAATTAAATCACTTCTGTATTTCTGTGCAGTGACTGGGTGTTTTATTTTGCTGTGTATTTCAGTGTGGCGAATGAATACCCAGTTTGAAACGCACTGCTGTGTGTTTCAACTTAAACCATTACAAATATGTGTGGTTTACAGGTAAACAATGGAAGTCTTGATACATACACATTTACATTACAAATACAGCACAAAATATACCACTGAGATTCTAACAAGCCCTTTTGGGATTTCCATCAATTAATACAAAGTAATCTTTTAGTGGTTCTTTCAGGTTTTATAGCACTTTTGCACTAACTGTGATAACTCCATGGCCATATTTAAAATGGATTTAAATAAGATAGAACACTATCCCGCACAAATCCTCAATTTTCTCCTATGGCTCAGATTGCCCATATAAAACGATGATCCAGCATGTCCTGATTTGAAAGCAAGTGACATCTGGACCATTTCTGACTGTTGCTGTTTTGCAGCATTTTTGTTTGCTTTGTTGGATGGAGTTAGCAAAACGTTTGATTGTTGCAACTAAAATTTTGAATATGAGATTCCATTGGGTTATTTCCTGCTATTTATGTTTTTGAATGAGGAAATAGTAGATGAAAGGAGGATGTGAGGCAGGATTACTTGCTACAAAGGTTGTTTACTCACTAACCATGTCTATGCAGCTGTGTGTGCATACCTAAGAATGTATACTTGGGAATAGCTGAAGAAATAGATCTACAAAGGGTTCTGATTCACCAGAGAAGCAGTAAGAGTCTGCTGGAATCTGGCAGCAGACACTGTCACTGGCAATTAAAGTCACTGGAGCCCTGGACTTTCATTTCTCAGGATCATTCCAAGTTACTGTAGAGACACCAACCTTTTTTATTTTCACCACAAAAAAATGATAGTGAGGTTTTATCAGTGTTGGCTAACAGGACTCCACACGCAATATCATGGTCTTTATGAAATGCAAGGCATTCCATTCCATCAATCTGCAATTGACCAGTTTCTCTGGCAGGACGCACAGCATATTCATTTTAAGTCATTGTTATATTGTCTGAGTTCCGCAAAGAGAAAAGGTATGGAGGTGCCACACGGTTGGATTTCTTACAAACATGATGCGAGGTTTATTAGGTCTGTTGTTCATACAAGCTAAAATGGAGAACTGAAGCCCGTGCAAACACTCTGCTGACACCACTACAGATCACGTGACGCTCCACTAGCAGTGATGTATTTTCTAATACATGACACCCCTCCCCTTTTACTTTAGTACAACAGCTTTCTTAACATTTATACAATAAACCCACTGATGCGTTACTTCGATACATATTTACAACTCAATATGGCAGTCACTGGGGTGGAACTCTATTCATTTTGGGTTGCACTCTATGTTCTGGAACTTTGAAATTTGTACTCTGCTCCTTCAGTAGGTGGTACTCACTGGAAAACTACTCCAGTTTCTGTCACTATAGGCATTGAAAAGTCCTCAGAAACAGAATCTGAACTTCTCTCTGTGTCTGATCTCTGTTCCGAAGTATCACTGTTTTTAGATTTTCCAATGGAAATACGTCTTGAGAAGTTTCAACGATTTAACTTTGTGAAGCTAGTTGTTGGTCAGTATGATGTCATGGTCATAGACTCATAGAGTCATACATCACATAAAAGGCCCTTCAGCCCATCACACCAGCATTGGTCAAAAACAACCATCTAACTATTCTAATCACATTCTCCAGCACTTGTCTGCCTTGGCATAGCACATCTAAATACTTCTTAAATGTTATGAGGGTCTCTGCCTTCACCACCCTTGCAGGCAATGAGTTCCAGTCTCCCACCACCATCTGGATGAAAAGGTTTTTCCTCACAACCCCTCTAAACATCGTGCCCCAACCTTAAATTTATGACCCTGGCCATTGATCCCTCCACCAAGGTGAAAGGTTTCTTCCCGTCTACTCTATCTATGCCCCTCATAATTTTATACATCTCAATCATGTTTCCCCCCCCCCCCCCTCAGACTCCTCTGCTCCAAGGAAAATAACCCTAGTTTATCCAATCTTTCTTCATAGCTAAATCTCTCCAGCCCAGGCAACATCCGAGTCAATCTCCTCTGCACCCTTTCCAGTGCTATCATATCCCTTCATAAATGTGGATTCCAGGACTGTACACAATGCTGTAGCTGTAGCCTAACGTTTTATACAGTTCCAGCATAACCTCCCTGCTCACATATCTTCTTTTTTAAGTGTATTTTATTCCAAACATATTCAAAAGTACAAAGACATAAATCAAAAATATTATCACCACCCCACAGTTCACAGCTTGTGCAAGTTTTTTACCTTTTCACCCCCTCCACACCCCTCCCTCCTCTCCACCACCAACCCACCCCCAACGACAGAAAATTCCTCAAACATTGTCATGAACAGTCCCATGATGTCTCAAAGTTCGAGTACTTTAGATGGGTCCATTTTTGTCCCATGTGTGCAGGAGGGTTTCCTGACACAGTATGTAGAGAGGCCAATGAGAGGCGAGGCCATATTGGATTTGATACTGGGTAATGAACCAGGACAGGTGTTAGATATGGAGATAGGTGAGCACTTTGGTGACAGTGACCACAATTCGATTACGTTTACTTTAGTGATGGAAAGGGATAGGTATATACCGCAGGGCAAGAGTTATATCTGGGGGAAAGGCAATTATGATGCGATACAAAGAACAAAGAACAAAGAAATGTACAGCACAGGAACAGGCCCTTCGGCCCTCCAAGCCCGTGCCGACCATACTGCCCGACTAAACTACAATCTTCTACACTTCCTGGGTCCGTATCCTTCTATTCCCATCCTATTCATATATTTGTCAAGATGCCCCTTAAATGTCCCTATCGTCCCTGCTTCCACTACCTCCTCCGGTAGCGAGTTCCAGGTACCCACTACCCTCTGCGTAAAAAACTTGCCTCGTACATCTACTCTAAACCTTGCCCCTCTCACCTTAAACCTATGCCCCCTAGTAATTGACCCCTCTACCCTGGGGAAAAGCCTCTGACGATCCACTCTGTCTATGCCCCTCATAATTTTGTATACCTCTATCAGGTCGCCCCTCAACCTCCTTCGTTCCAGTGAGAACAAACCGAGTTTATTCAACCGCTCCTCATAGCTTATGCCCTCCATACCAGGCAACATTCTGGTAAATCTCTTCTGCACCCTCTCTAAAGCCTCCACATCCTTCTGGTAGTGTGGCGACCAGAATTGAACACTATACTCCAAGTGTGGCCTAACTAAGGTTCTATACAGCTGCAACATGACTTGCCAATTCTTATACGCAATGCCCCGGCCAATGAAGGCCAGCATGCCGTATGCCTTCTTGACTACCTTCTCCACCTGTGTTGCCCCTTTCAATGACCTGTGGACCTGTACTCCTAGATCTCTTTGACTTTCAATACTCTTGAGGGTTCTACCATTCACTGTATATTCCCTACCTGCATTAGACCTTCCAAAATGCATTACCTCACATTTGTCCGGATTAAACTCCATCTGCCATCTCTCCGCCCAAGTCTCCAGACAATCTAAATCCTGCTGTATCCTCAGACAGTCCTCATCGCTATCCGCAATTCCACCAACCTTTGTGTCGTCTGCAAACTTACTAATCAGACCAGTTACATTTTCCTCCAAATCATTTATATATACTACAAAGAGCAAAGGTCCCAGCACTGATCCCTGTGGAACACCACTGGTCACAGCCCTCCAATTAGAAAAGCATCCCTCCATTGCTACCCTCTGCCTTCTATGGCCTAGCCAGTTCTGTATCCACCTTGCCAGTTTACCCCTGATCCCCTGTGACTTCACCTTTTGTACTAGTCTACCATGAGGGACCTTGTCAAAGGCCTTACTGAAGTCCATATAGACAACATCTACTGCCCTACCTGCATCAATCATCTTAGTGACCTCCTCGAAAAACTCTATCAAGTTAGTGAGACACGACCTCCCCTTCACAAAACCGTGCTGCCTCTCACTAATACGTCCATTTGCTTCCAAATGGGAGTAGATCCTGTCTCTAAGAATTCTCTCCAGTAATTTCCCTACCACTGACGTAAGGCTCACCGGCCTGTAGTTCCCGGGATTATCCTTGCTACCCTTCTTAAACAGAGGAACAACATTGGCTATTCTCCAGTCCTCCGGGACATCCCCTGAAGACAGCGAGGATCCAAAGATTTCTGTCAAGGCCTCAGCAATTTCCTCTCCAGCCTCCTTCAGTATTCTGGGGTAGATCCCATCAGGCCCTGGGGACTTATCTACCTTAATATTTTTTAAGACACCCAACACCTCGTCTTTTTGGATCACAATGTGACCCAGGCTATCTACACCCCCTTCTCCAGACTCAACATCTACCAATTCCTTCTCTTTGGTGAATACTGATGCAAAGTATTCATTTAGTACCTCGCCCATTTCCTCTGGCTCCACACATAGATTCCCTTGCCTATCCTTCAGTGGGCCAACCCTTTCCCTGGCTACCCTCTTGCTTTTTATGTCTGTGTAAAAAGCCTTGGGATTTTCCTTAACCCTATTTGCTAATGACTTTTCGTGACCCCTTCTAGCCCTCCTGACTCGTTGCTTAAGTTCCTTCCTACTTTCCTTATATGCCACACAGGCTTCGTCTGTTCCCAGCCTTTTAGCCCTGACAAATGCCTCCTTTTTCTTTTTGACGAGGCCTAAAATATCACTCGTCATCCAAGGTTCCCGAAAATTGCCGTATTTATCTTTCTTCCTCACAGGAACATGCCGGTCCTGTATTCCTTTCAACTGACACTTGAAAGCCTCCCACATGTCAGATGTTGATTTGCCCTCAAACATCCGCCCCCAATCTATGTTCTTCAGTTCCCGCCTAATATTGTTATAATTAGCCTTCCGCCAATTTAGCACATTCATCCTCGGACCACTCTTATCCTTGTCCACCAGTACTTTAAAACTTACTGAATTGTGGTCACTGTTACCGAAATGCTCCCCTACTGAAACATCTACCACCTGGCCGGGCTCATTCCCCAATACCAGGTCCAGTACCGCCCCTTCCCTAGTTGGACTGTTTACATATTGTTTTAAGAAGCCCTCCTGGATGCTCCTTACAAACTCCGCCCCGTCTAAGCCCCTGGCACTAAGTGAGTCCCAGTCAATATTGGGGAAGTTGAAGTCTCCCATCACCACAACCCTGTTGTTTTTACTCTTTTCCAAAATCTGTCTACCTATCTGCTCCTCTATCTCCCGCTGGCTGTTGGGAGGCCTGTAGTATACCCCCAACATTGTGAC
Organism: Scyliorhinus torazame; assembly: GCF_047496885.1. NCBI lineage: Eukaryota > Metazoa > Chordata > Chondrichthyes > Carcharhiniformes > Scyliorhinidae > Scyliorhinus > Scyliorhinus torazame. The sequence goes on along the minus strand of NC_092712.1, from coordinate 254,171,175 downwards.
TGCACCCTTCTTATTCCTGATCTCTACCCATATAGCCTCACTGCCCTCTGAGGTGTCGTCTCGCTGTATAGCTGTGATATTCTCCCGAACAAGTAGCGCAACTCCACCTCCCCTTTTACATCCCCCTCTATCCCGCCTGAAACATCTAAATCCTGGAACGTTTAGCTGCCAATCCTGCCCTTCCCTCAACCAGGTCTCTGTAATGGCAACAACATCATAGTTCCAAGTAGTAATCCAAGCTCTAAGTTCATCTGCCTTACCCGTAATGCTCCTTGCATTAAAACATATGCACTTCAGGCCACCAGACCCGCTGTGTTCAGCAACTTCTCCCCGTCTGCTCTGCCTCAGAGCCACACTGTCCCTATTCCCTAGTTCTCCCTCAATGCTCTCACCTTCTGACCTATTGCTCCCGTGCCCACCCCCCTGCCATACTAGTTTAAACCCTCCCGTGTGACACTAGCAAACCTCGTGGCCAGGATATTTATGCCTCTCCGGTTTAGATGCAACCCGTCCTTCTTATACAGGTCACACCTGCCCCGGAAGAGCTCCCAGTGGTCCAGATAATGGAAACCCTCCCTCCTACACCAGCTGTTTAGCCACGTGTTTATCTGCTCTATCTTCCTATTTCTAGCCTCACTGGCACGTGGCACAGGGAGTAATCCCGAGATTACAACCCTCGAGGTCCTGTCTTTTAACTTTCTGCCTAGCTCCCTGAACTCTTGCTGCAGGACCTCATGCCCCTTCCTGCCTATGTCGTTAGTACCAATATGTACAACGACCTCTGCCTGTTTGCCCTCCCCCTTGAGGATTCCCCCTACCCGTTTGGAGACATCCTGGACCCTGGCACCAGGGAGGCAACATACCATCCTGGAGTCTCTTTCACGTCCACAGAAGCGCCTATCTGTGCCCCTGACTATAGAGTCCCCTATTACTATTACTCTTCTGCGCTTTGACCCTCCCTTCTGAACATCAGAGCCAGCCGTGGTGCCACTGCTCTGGCTGCTGCTGTTTTCCCCTGATAGGCTATCCCCCCCGACAGTATCCAAAGGGGTATATCTGTTCGAGAGGGGGACAACCACAGGGGATTCCTGCACTGACTGCCTGCCCTTTCTGGTGGTCACCCATTTCTCTGCCTGCACCTTGGGTGTGACCACTTTTACATAACTGCGATCTATGACGCTTTCCGCCACCTGCATGCTCCTAAGTGCATCCAATTGCTGCTCCAACCGAACCATGCGGTCTGTGAGGAGCTCCAGTTGGGTGCACTTTCTGCAGATGAAGCCATCCGGGACGCTGGAAGCCTCCCGGACCTGCCACATCTCACAGTCAGAGCACAGCACCCCTCTAACTGACATTGCGTCAATTAATTAAAATTTGTCTTTTTTTTTCTTTTAAATACTTTTTTTTTAAATTTCAAAGTTACTGTCAACTATCTGTTTCCTAGCACTAGATTTCTAATAGAAATGCGATAGCTAACTATAATACTCTCCGATCTCTGGCTTAGATATCCTCTAAATTATAATTAAGTTATTATGTTTAATTAGTTCCCAAATACTCAAATTTTTTTTAAATTTAGGTTAGAATCCCAACCAGCCACTTTGGCCACAGCTTTTCTGTGATGTCACTTTAGTTTCCCCCCGACACACACAATTTGAAAAAAGGTATAAAAGTAAAAATAACTTACTTACCTTCTTACCTTCTGAGTGTCTGAGATGTTCTCAGGTTCTCTCGCTGACAGAGACTGCTCCTCCACCTCCGATCCTTGACCTGCACAATGCTAATAATATAATAATATAATATGGCACTTACCTTACACCAATGGGTCTTATTATTAGGTTAGAGGAGGAGGGCGGGTGGGAGACACTACACGTGTAGTGTCTCGGGTTTCCTCTCCACCAGAATTTATTAGTTGGGGGGGGGGGGGGACTTCCCAGAGGTCCGCGGGTCGAACTTCCGGTTCCCGCCTTATATAAAAACAAATAAAACAGAAAAGAAGAACAGACACGGGACCAGGCAAGGCTTTTAAATACACTACTCACCTCCAAGAAGGCCCCTGCGCACCGCTGCCGCCGAAATCCGAAGGGCTGCTCCTGTAAAGGTAAGGCTTTTTAAAGTAAGTACTCACCTCCCAGAAGGCCCCTGCGCACCGCTGCCGCCGAAATCCGAAGGGCTGCTCCTGTAAAGGTAAGGCTTTTAAATACACTACTCACCTCCAAGAAGGCCCCTGCGCACCGCTGCCGCCGAAATCCGAAGGGCTGCTCCTGTAAAGGTAAGGCTTTTTAAAGTAAGTACTCACCTCCCAGAAGGCCCCTGCGCACCGCTGCCGCCGAAATCCAAAGGGCTGCTCCTGTAAAGGTAAGGCTTTTAAATACACTACTCACCTCCAAGAAGGCCCCTGCGCACCGCTGCCGCCGAAATCCGAAGGGCTGCTCCTGTAAAGGTAAGGCTTTTTAAAGTAAGTACTCACCTCCCAGAAGGCCCCTGCGCACCGCTGCCGCTGAAATCCGAAGGGCTGCTCCTGTAAAGGTAAGGCTTTTAAATACACTACTCACCTCCAAGAAGGCCCCTGCGCACCGCTGCCGCCGAAATCCAAAGGGCTGCTCCTGTAAAGGTAAGGCTTTTAAATACACTACTCACCTCCAAGAAGGCCCCTGCGCACCGCTGCCGCCGAAATCTGAAGGGGATGAGGCATGACTTAGGATGCATTGGATGGAGAGGAAAACCGCAGGGGATGGGCACAATGGAAATGTGGAGCTTGTTCAAGGAACAGCTACTGCGTGTCCTTGATAAGTATGTACCTGTCAGGCAGGGAGGAAGTGGTCGAGCAAGGGAACCGTGGTTTGTTAAAGCAGTCAAAACACTTGTCAAGAGGAAGAAGGAGGCTTATGTAAAGATGAGACGTGAAGGTTCAGTTAGGGCGCTCGAGAGTTACAAGTTAGCTAGGAAGGACCTAAAGTAGGAGCTAAGAAGAGCCAGGAGGGGACATGAGAAGTCTTTGGCAGGTAGGATCAAGGATAACCCTCAAGCTTTCTATAGATATGTCAGGAATAAACGAATGACTAGGGTAAGAGTAGGGCCAGTCAAGGACAGTAGTGGGAAGTTGTGCTTGGAGTCCGAGGAGATAGGAGAGGTGCTAAATGAATATTTTTCATCAGTATTCACACAGGAAAAAGACAATGTTGTCGAGAAGAATACTGAGATTCAGGCTACTAGACTAGAAGGGCTTGAGGTTCATAAGGAGGAGTTGTTAGCAATTCTGGAAAGTGTGAAAATAGATAAGTCCCCTGGGCCGGATGGGATTTATCCTAGGATTCTCTGGGAAGCTAGGGAGGAGATTGCTGAGCCTTTGGCTTTGATCTTTAAGTCATCTTTGTCTACAGGAATAGTGCCAGAAGACTGGAGGATAGCAAATGTTGTCCCCTTGTTCAAGAAGGGGAGTAGAGACAACCCCGGTAACTACAGACCAGTGAGCCTTACTTCTGTTGTGGGCAAAATCTTGGAAAGGTTTATAAGAGATAGGATGTATAATCATCTGGAAAGGAATAATTTGATTAGAGATAGTCAACACGGTTTTGTGAGGGGTAGGTCGTGCCTCACAAATCTTATTGAGTTCTTTGAAAATGTGCCCAAACAGGTGGATGAGGGTAAAGCAGTTGATGTGGTGTATATGGATTTCAGTAAAGCGTTTGATAAGGTTCCCCATGGTAGGCTACTGCAGAAAATACGGAGGCATGGGATTCAGGGTGATTTAGCAGTTTGGATCAGAAATTAGCTAGCTGGAAGAAGACAAAGGGTGGTGGTTGATGGGAAATATTCAGACTGGAGTCCAGTTACTAGTTGTGCACCACAAGGATCTGTTTTGGGGCCACTGCTGTTTATCATTTTTATAAATGACCTGGAGGATGGGTGAGTAAATTTGCAGATGACACTAAAGTCGGTGGAGTTGTGGACAGTGCGCAAGGATGTTACAAGTTGCAGAGGGACATAGATAAGCTGCAGCGCTGGGCTGAGAGGTGGCAAATGGAGTTTAATGCAGAAAATGTGAGGTGATTCATTTTGGAAGGAATAACAGGAAGACAGAGTACTGGGCTAATGGTAAGATTCTTGGCAGTGTGGATGAGCAGAGAGATCTCGGTGTCCATGTACATAGATCCCTGAAAGTTGCCACCCAGGTTGAGAGAGTTGTTAAGAAGGCGTACGGTGTGTTAGCTTTTATTGGTAGAGGGATTGAGTTTCAATACCATGAGGTCATGTTGCAGCTGTACAAAACTCTGGTGCGGCCGCATTTGGAGTATTGCGTGCAATTCTGGTCGCCGCATTATAGGAAGGACGTGGAAGCATTGGAAAGGGTGCAGAGGAGATTTAACAGAATGTTGCCTGACATGGAGGGAAGATCTTATGAGGAAAGGCTGAGGGACTTGAGGCTGTTTTCGTTAGAGAGAAGAAGGTTAAGAGGTGACTAAATTGAGGCATACAAGATGATCAGAGGATTGGATTGGGTGGACAGTGAGAGCCTTTTTCCTTGGATGGTGATGTCTAGCACGAGGGGCATAGCTTTAAATTGAGGGGAGATAGATATAAGACAGATGTCAGAGGTAGGTTCTGTACTCAGAGAGTAGTAACGGCGTGGAATGCCCTGCCTGCAACAGTAGTGGACTCGCCAACACTATGGTCATTGGATAGACATATGGACGATAAGGGAATAGTGTAGATGGGCTTTAGAGTGGCTTCACAGGCCGGCGCAACATCGCGGGCCGACGGGCCTGTACTGCGCTGTAATGTTCTATGTTCTATGTTCTAAAGCCCTGCGCGGATCTCCTCAACTCAAACTTGATCGTACAGGTATTCCAGCCAGGCTGGCATCAACGGTGGCTTTGCCAATCGCCGTTCCAACAGAATCCTTCATCGGGCGATATGAGAGGCAAAGACGACAAATCAGCTCTCCAGCAGCACCAGATTTTCCTGTACCCCAAAAATCGCCACCATTGGGTCCGGCCCGGCCTCTACCCCACAATCTTCTATCGTGTCCCGAACACCCCCTCCCAGTATCTCTCCAACTTCTCGCAGCTCCAGAACATGTCCGCGTGATTTGTTGGTCCTCGCCCACCCTTCTCACACTCATCTGCCACCCCCTGGAAGAACCCCTCGCCCGGGTCATATGTACTCTATGCAGCACCTTAATCTGAATCAAACTCGTCCTCACACACGAGAAGGTCGAATTCACCCTGCACATCGCCTCACTCCACAATCCCCATCCTATCTTCCCCCCAGCTCCCCCTCCCATTTATTCTTAATCTTCACCAAATGCACTCCCCCCTGCTCCCCAGCCACCCATATATATCCCCAATCCTAACCTCCCTTTCCACATCCGGGAGCAGCAACCGCTCCGCCAGCTTGGGAAACCATCTCCGTTCCTTCCACGCAAAGTCCCTCACTTGCATATACCTGAATACACTTCCCTTCAACAGCTCCACCCTCTCCCGCAACTCTTCTAGACCTGTAAACCTATCCTCCACGTGTATATCTCTCGCCCTCACCAGCCCCACCTCCCTCCACTTCCCATACATGCCACCCGTCTCTCCCGACTTAAACAAGTGGTTTCCACACAACGGTGTCAGAATCGACATCCCTTCCACCCTAAAGTGTCTCCTCAGCTGGTTCCACACCCTAATCATGGACTGCACCATAAGACTCACCGTGTACCTCCCCTGTGCCAGCAGAAGCAACGCTGTCACCATGGCCATCAAGTTGGTCCCTCTACAGGACTCCTCCTCATTTCTAACCCACTCTAATCCCTCTCCTTCCCACACCACCACACCTTCTTCGCAGTCATGCCAAGTAGTAAGGCGGCATGTTTGGTAGTGCCAGCCCCCATTCTGCCTTTGCCTATGTAACCAGGCCCTCTTCCCTATACATATAAACTCTGAAATCGTTGCATCCAATTTCCGGAAAAAAGCCTCCAGGATGAAGATCGGGAGGGTCTGGAATATGAACAGGAACCTTGGCAGAACGTTCAATTTAACCACCTGTACCCTCCCCGCCAATGTCAGGTGTACCATATACCATCTCCTAAAATCCCCCCCCCAACCTCCTCCACCAATGTTGTCAGATTCCACTTGTGCAACATCGGAACACCCCCCCCCGTCACCTGGACCCCCAGATACCCAAACCTGTCCCGGGCTACCCTAAATGGCAACGCCCCCAGATTGGCTCCCTGACCCGCCACATTCACCGAAACATCTCACTCTTCCCGACATTCAGCTTATAGCCCGAGAAGGCCACAAATCTCTCCAGTATGCCAAAATGCTCCCAATACTCGAATAAGAATAATCGCTTTATTGTCACAAGTCGGCTTCAATGAAATTACTGTGAAAAGCCCTTAGTCGCCACATTCCGGCACCTGTTCGGGGAGGCCGGTACGGTCCAGTGGGTCCGACATGAACAGCAGCAGGTCATCAGTGTACAGCGACACCTGGTGTTCCCTACTCCCCCCACAGTCTCCGGCCACTCTACTGACCCCGTAGGGCCATCGCCAAGGGCTCTATCGCCAGCGGAAACAACAGCGGCGACAGCGGATACCTCTGCCTCGTTCCCCTTTGCAACCTGAAACTGCGTGAACTCATGTAATTTGTCCATACACTCGCCACCGGGGCCACATACAACAGACACACCCACGCCACAAACTTCGGATCAAACCCGAACCTTCCCAGAATCTCAAACAGGTACCGCCACTCCACCCGGTCAAAAGCCCCATCCAGAGATCACCACCTCCAGTACCCGCCCCTTCGATGGGGTCACGTTTATCAGCCTCCTGATGTTACTGGAACGCTGCCTGCTCTTTACGAAACCCATTTGGTCCTCTGTGACAACCCCCGGAACGCATCCTTCCTTCCTCCCACCACTAACTTAGCCAACACTTTCACAACCGTGTTTAGCACTGGAATGAGCCTATGTGACCCACACCCCAAAAGGTCCTTCACCTTCTTCGGGATTAGTGTGATTGATGCCTGGGTCAGTGTCTCCAGCAGCTCCCTGTTCTCCAACGCCTCTCTAAACATCCTCAGCAAATGTGGTGCCAAATCCGTCGCAAACTTTTTATAGAACTCCACTGGGTAGCCGTCCGGCCCTGGGGCCTTCTCTGACGTCATCCTCTTTATAGCATCCATCACCTCTCTCAGCCCTAGTGGTTTCTCCAGTGCCTGGGGAATTCCAGTTCATCCAAATACCGCCCCATATCCCCTTCCTCACCACCCAGTTCAGTCCTGCCTCGAGCTAAGTCGAACCTCCAAACAGTGCGATGCATGGTCTGAGAACACAATTCCCGAGAACTCCGCCCCACTACCCCCACCAACACCGCTCGGCTCATTACGAAAAAGTTAATTCTGGAGAAAACCTTGTACTCCCTATCCCCTGGGTTCCTAAGCCTCCACGGATCCACCAGATCAGGTCAAAGGCTGGGAATCCATGGCAGGTAACTCACCTCCTGACCCCCCAAAGCCTGTCCAGCATCTACAAGGCACAAGTCAGGACTGTAATGGAATACTTTCCACTTACCCGGATGAGTGAAGCTCCAACAACACTCAAGAAGCTCAACTTCATCCAGGACAAAGCAGCCGATTGATTGCTCCTCATTCCACAAACATACAAACCTTCGACCACCGACGAACTGTGGTAGTCGGGTGTACCATCTACAAGATGCACTGTAGTAACTCACCAAGGTTCCTTAGACAGCACCTTCCAAACCCATGACCACTGCCATCTAGAAGGACAAGAGCAGCAGAGACCTGGGAACCCCACCACCTGGAGGTTTCCCTCCAAGTCACTCACCACCCTGACTTGGAAATATATCGCCATTCCTTCACTTTCGTTGGGTTCAACACCCTGGAACTCCCTCCCCAACAGCACAGTGGGTGTACCTACACCTCAAGGACTGCAGTGGATCAAGAATGCAACTCACGACCACCTGCTGAAGGGCAAGTAGGGATGGGCAATAAATGCTGGCCTAACCAGCAATACCCACATCCCGTAAATGAATTATAAAAAAATTCCAATCCTTTACATAAACCCTCCGAACTCCATTCTATCCTCAACCTTCCCATTGACTTTGTGCCCGACCCTATGCACCCTCAGTTCCAGCACACAGTTAAAATCACCCTCCATAATTAACTGATGCGTATCTAGGTCCGGAATAGTTCCTAGCAACCCCTTCACAAACCCCACGTTGTCCCAGTTCAGCGCATAAACATTCACGAGCACCAACAGCACCCCATCCAACACCCTTCTCACTATTCCATACCTCCCACCCGGGTCCCGCACTTCCTTGGCCCCTACAAACCCCGTCCTTTTGCTCAGCACGATGGCCACCCCCGTGACTTTGAATCAAACCCCGAGTGGAATACCTAACCCACCCATCCCTTTCTCAACCTCACCTGGTCTTTCACCCGGAGATGCATCTCCTGCAGAAACATTAACCTCGTCTTCAAGCCCCACATGTGCGCAATACTCGAGACTCTTCCCCGGCCCCTTCAGTCCCTGTACATTCCATGTTACGAACCTTACAAGAGGCTTATGCCTCCACTCCCATCTACCATCCACCATCATTCCTTTCCAATTATATCTCCTTTGATTTCGCCCTGAACCGGGCCCATCCAAGATGGCCCCCTTCTCCGCTCATGACCACGCTCATTCTCCAACACTGCCACATCGCATCCCCCCTCCCCCCGTCCCTCCCCAGACCCCTCCTGACCCTCCCCGCCCCCAATTGACCATTCCCTACCGCCATCCCCCCACCTCACTTCCGTTCACCAGCATTACCTGCCAGCATGGCAGCTCCTGCCCGAAGGCCCCTCCTACCTACCCCTCCATCCCTCCCCTCACCCTTCTCTCCTTGGTCTGTGCAAACGGCTCCCTGTGGACCCCACCCACCCCCATCCAAACAAAGACAGATCCAAAACCACAGGTCACCCCCTCCAAAAAGAAAAACACCACAGGCGGCGGGAGACAACCACAATGACAAAATTTCCCCGTCCGAAAAAAGCTTCCTAATCTCTGGCCCCCACAATACCCGCATCTTCCAATCTCTGTTGTTCCAGCTCTCCCCAATCTATGGTCTCTGATGAAGTGATTGGCCTCCTCTAGGTTTTAAAATAGTACTCACCGGCCATCGAAAGTCACCCACAGTTTCGCTGGTTTCAGTACTGAGGTACCCTCAATAATGACGCTTAGAGATTAAACTGTAAAGAAGGCTTTCTTAGACTAATAACTATGCTACAGCTATGGACGAGAGCTGACTGCTATACAGACCATGAAGCAGGCCTTTATGTATGGCTCCCAGATGGGCGGAGCCAGAGGCGGAGTCCCCAGGGTTCCAGGCCCGGTCTTAAAGGGGACATCGCCTTACATGATGATAAGGCAGTAACCGTTCCTCACATTCACCCCCTGTTTAAAAAGGAGTCCGGCGGGGGTGAAGTGCCATCATAGGTCCACCCGTCTCGGTGGCCGGATCGTCCTCCTCGACCTCCTCAATTCGGGCGGTGGTGCGGCGGGCATGGACGCCCCGATTGAGGGCACATCCGGGAGCACAGAGGTCGGAGCTTCGGTCCGGGTCGGGGCAGAGGAACTAGGCAGGGCCGGGGGTAGCGGAGCCGGCGCCGGCGGGGTGTGTAAAGGGGCGCAAGGGGGAGCTCACCAACGGGTGGTAGGGCCGGAAGGGGGTGTGTTGTAGGGGGCGACGGGTCCTGCAGGGGAGCGGCGCGGGAAGGGGCGTCTGTGGTGGAGGATCCAGCGGGCGCCAGATCCCGGAGGGAAACCGTATCTTGCCTGCTGTTGGAGTACTCCACGTAGGCGTAACTGGGGTTGGCGTGGAGCAGTCGGACCTTTTCAACTAGGGGGTCTGTTTTATGGCTCCTCGCGTGCCTCCGGAGGAGAACAGGTCCCGGAGCCATCAGCCAAGGTGGAAGCGAGACCCCGGAGGTAGACTTCCTGGGGAAGAGAAACAATCGGTCGTGAGGGATCTCATTCGTGGCTGTGCAGAGGAGTGACCTAATGGAGTGTAGGGCATCGGGTAGGACCTCCTGCCAGTGGGTGGTTGGGAGATTTCTCGACCGCAGGGCCAGAAGGACAGCCTTCCACACGGTCGCGTTCTCCCTCTCCACCTGCCCGTTTCCCCGTGGGTTATAACTGGTCGTTCTGCTCGAGGCGATGCCTTTGCTGAGCAGATACTGACGCAGTTCATCGCTCATGAACGATGTACCCCGGTCGCTGTGGATATAAGCAGGGAAACCGAACAGGGTGAAGATGCTGTGCAGTGCCTTAATCACCGTGGCTGAGGTCATGTCGGTGCAGGGAATGGCGAATGGGAAACGGGAGAACTCATCGATCACGGTGAGGAAATAGGCATAACGGTTGTTGGATGGGAGGGGCCCCTTGAAGTCCACGCTCAGTCGCTCAAAGGGGCCCGAGGCCTTCACGAGCCGAACCTTGTCTGGCCGATAGAAGTGCGGTTTGCACTCCGCACAGACCTGGCAGGCCCTGACCATGGCCTTGACCTCCTTGGTTGAGTAAGGTAGGTTGCGGGACTTGATGAAATGGACGAGCCGGGTAACCCCCGGGTGGCAGAGGTCATTGTGGATGGCTTGCAGGCGGTCCTCCTGCGCGTTGGCGCATGTGCCGCGGGACAGGGCATCTGGGGGCTCGTTGAGCTCCCCTGGACGATACTTGATATCGTACGAGTAGGTGGAGAGTTCGATCCTCCACCTCAAAATTTTATCGTTTTTTATTTTGCCCCGTTGCGTGTTATCGAACATATAGGCGACTGACCGTTGGTCGGTGACGAGGGTAAACCTCCTACCAGCGAGGTAGTGTCTCCAGCACCGCACAGCCTCCACAAGCGGTGAGGGTTCGGGAGAAGAACGCTACTGGTCTGCCTCCTTGATTGAGGGTAGCAGCCAGGGCGTTGTCTGATGCATCGCTCTCTACCTGGAAAGGGATGGTTTCGTCCACCGCGTGCATGGCGGCCTTGATGATGTCGGCCTTGATGCGGTTGAAGGCCAATTGAGCCTCAGCCGAGAGGGGAAAAGTGATGGTCTTTAGGAGGCTTTGTCCGCATACTTGGGGACCCACTGGGCGTAATAGGAGAAAAGCCCCAAGCATTGTTTGAGGGGCTTGAGGCTGCGGGGGAGAGGGAGTTCCTTAAGGGGGCGCATGCGGTCGGGGTCGGGACCTAGGACCCCATCTTCCACGACATAGCCGAGGATGGCCAGCCGGGTGGTGTGGAAAACGCATTTGCCCTCGTTATAGGTCAGGTTAAGGGCTCGGGCGGTCTGGAGGAACTTTTTGAGGTTAGCGTCATGGTCCTGCTGATCATGGCCGCAGATGGTGACATTGTCCAAGTACGGGTATGTAGCCCGCAAACCGTACTGGTCCACCATTTGGTCCATCGCCCTTTGAAAGACGGAGACCCCATTTGTGACACCAAAGGGGACCCTGAGGAAGTGGAAGAGCCGGCCGGCTGCTTCGAAGGCAGTATAGGGGCGGTCTTTTGGTCGGATGGGGAGCTGGTGGTAGGCAGATTTGAGGTCGACCGTGGAAAAGACTCGGTATTGGGCGATCCAATTTACCATTTCCGCGATGCGAGGAAGGGGGTACGCATCAAGCTGCGTGAATCAGTTTATGGTCTGGCTATAATCCACGACCATCCGTTTCTTCTCCCCGGACCGGACTACCACCACTTGCGCTCTCCAAGGGCTGTTGCTAGCCTCGATGACCCCCCTCTCCCAGTAAACGCTGGGCCTCTGACTTGATAAAAGCCATATCTTGGGCACTGTAGTGCCGGCTCCTGGTGGCGACGGGCTTACAGTCGGGAGTGAGGTTAGCGAATAGCGAGGGGGGTGCGACTTTCAGTGTCGCAAGGCAGCACACCCTGAGGGGGGGCAAGGGTCCGCCGAACTTCAGTGTCAGGCTTCGGTGGCTGCACTGGAAATCCAGTCCGAGCAGCAGGGGGGCACAGAGGTGAGGGAGGATATAAAATTTGAAACGGGTGTATTTGGCACCCTGGATCGAGAGATCCGCAATATAGTACCCCGTGATTTGTACCGAGTGGGACCCAGATGCGAGGGCTATGGTTTGGGATGCGGGATGGGTGCGTAGGGAGCAGCCCCTTACCGTTTCAGGGTGGATATAGCTCTCCGTGCTCCCGGAGTCGAAGAGGCGTGGAGTGTCGTGCCCGTTGACCTAAACCTGCATCTGGAGTTCTGCAGGTGTTTTGGCCGAGTTTGATCGAGGGTGATCGCACCCAGTCGCGGGTAGTCGGAGTCGTCAGCCGAGTCGGACTCGTAAAATGGCCGCTGCAATCGGTCGCACGTGTCGGGTCGAGAAGATGGCCGCCGACCAGATGGCCGCTCCCATGATTCGCACGAGGCTGATGACGCGTCAGAAGAGGGCGTGTCGGGTCTGTGCGCAGCAGCATTGCGAGGCCTGCGGGCCTGATTTTCGGGCCAGCTGTTCTTTGTTTTTCTGGCCCCTGGGTCTGGCCAGGCAGACCCTCGCAAAGTGCCCTTTCTTCCCGCAGTCGCTGCAGATCGCGGAGCGGGCTGGTCAGCGTGGGCGTGGGTGCGGGCCCTGCCCGCAGAAGTAGCAAGGTGTGCCCCCATGGTGAGCGGGTCGCCGCGTGGCGCAGGCCTGTAATACGGGTGAGTCTGAGGAAGTCCGGGGGGGGCTGGCAGAGTCCGCGGGGTACGTACCCAAGTTATGTCGGGCCACCTCCAGCGAGGAGGCGAGCGTTAGCGTCTCCTGGAGGTCTTTTGCCCCGTTTTCGAGCAGCCGCTGCCGGATGTAGGTCGAGCGGATTCCGGACACGAAAGCATCCCTGGTGTGCAGGTTCATATGGACTTCCCCTGTCACATCCTGATGGTCACAGTCCCTGGCAAGCGCGGTGAGTTTCTCAACAAACTCGTCGAGCGATTCCCCCGAGCGCTGCCGGCAGGTAGAGAGCAGATGCCGGGCGTGCACCTCATTGACGGGCTTGACAAACCGCTTGCGGAGAAACTCAATCGCTTCCTCATAAGTTGTCGCCTTTTCGAGTGTGGCGGAGATTCTGTGACTCACCCAGGCGTGGAGTAGACGCAGCTTGCGTAGCCCTAGGATGGGAATCTCTGCGGAGACCAGGTAGGCCTCGAAGCACCGCAGCCAGTATTTAAAAATTTCCTTTGCCTCCGGCGTTCGTGCTTCCAGATTGAGCGTCTCTGGTTTTAGGCCTGCGTCCATCCTGAATCTAGTTTAGTCTAATAAATTGAGGTACCCTCAATAATGACGCTTAGAGATTAAACTGTAAAGAAGGCTTTATTAGACTAATAACTATACTACAGCTATGGATGAGAGCTGACTGCTATACAGACCATGAGGCAGGCCTTTATGTATGGCCCCCAGATGGGCGGAGCCAGAGGCGGAGTCCCCAGGGTTCCAAGCCCGGTCTTAAAGGGGACATCACCTTACATGATGATAAGGCAGTAACCGTTCATCACAAGTACACTAAACTGGATCTGACTTCGGTATAAAACCGTTTTGGCCTTGTTAAACCCAGTGCGCCTCTTTGTCAGCTCCGCTCTGATATCTTGATAGATTCAGACCCGGTTTCCCTCCCATTTGCAGTTCCGCTTCTCCCTGGCCAATCGCAGGATCTTTTCCTTCTCCACAAACTTATGGAGCCTCACAATCACCGCCCGCTCTTGGCTTGAACAGCACCCCCTCCGCCACGAGCCCCATCAGTATCCTTGAGACGTATCTCATAGCACTCGTACCTTCCACACCCTCTGGCAGGCCAATGATACGCAAGTTCTGCCTTCTGGATCTGTTCTCCTGCTCCTCTATCTTTGCACCCGCAGGACCCCCACCTCCACCTCCAATGCCACCACCACTATGGTCGGACATCACCTTCTCCATCTCCCAGGTCTGCGACCCCTGCACCTCCACGCACTTCTCAACTCTCTCCATTGATCCTTTCAGGGGTGCTACTGCTCCCTCGATGGCCTTCGACCAATCCTCATGCATCTTTTTTCGCTGCTGGCGGTACTCTTCTCTAATAAACGCCATCAACGGCTTCATCTGGCATTTTCCAACTTGTGACAATCCTTCCCCCTCCACCATCTTCACAACTGCTGCTGTGCACAGCTCTCCTCCAATTCCTTGGCCAGGTCTTTTTTTAAATATAAATTTAGAGTACCAAATTCATCTTTTCCAATTAAGGGGCAATTTAGTGTGAACAATCCACCTACCCGACACATCTTTTGGGTTGTGGGGGCGAAACCCACGCAAACACGGGGAGGATGTGCAAACTCCACACGGATAATGACCCAGAGCTGGGATCAAACCTGGGACCTCGGAGCCGTGAGGCAGCAATGCTAACCACTGTGCCACCGTGCTGCCCTTCTTGGCCAGGTCTTTAACCTGTTTCTGCTGGGTCTGGTAACCAACAGATCTGCTGTTCACAGAGGGAACTTCTCCTCCACACCTTCAGCTACATTTTCCTGTTGAAATTACCCCACTTTCGGGTAAAAAGCGCTCAAACCAACACCTTCGAGCCAGAGCTGCCCTGTGTGTGACCACTCACTCCATGGCCACCACCGGAACTCCCTACCATATGCCTTCTTAACCACTTAATCCACCTGCCCTGCTGCCTTAAGGGACCGGTGTATATGCACACCAATGTCCCTCTGATCCTCGGTGATTCCCAGGGCCCTGCTGTTTATAATGCATTCCCTTGCCTTGTTTGTCCTGCCCAAGTGCATCACTTCACACTTATCTGAATTAAATTCCATTTGTCACAGATCAGCCCGTTGATATCTTCCTGTAATCTAAGGCTATCCTCCTCACTATCCTCACTATTCTCCTCACACTCCACCAATTTTTGTATCATCTGCAAACTTACTGATTAACCAATAACTCTGACTTCTTTAAAGCATCTTTTATCTTGTTATAGGCATTTCTGTATTCTTCTAACTTGTGGCATGCCTGTTTGGCACATAACACAGTGCGTAAAGACTTCAATCGTGTTGTTAAATTCAGTACCAATTGGCCATAATAATTGATTAATCCGAAAACCGACTTCAATTGTGTCACATTTTGAGGAGGTGGTGCTTCTAAGACCACTGTCATCTTTTTTGGCTCCTTGTCTTTATCAATGATGTGACCCAAATAATTTAGGGATATTTTGAAAAAGTCACACTATTCTTTTTTAACTCGGCGATTATGGTTTTGTAGACGTTTCCGTGTAAATTTCAAGTTCTTCAAATGTTCTTGTTCGCTTGAACTGGTGATGAGAATGTCATCTAGGTAACATTGCACCCCATTTACCCACTCAGAATATTTGATCCATGGACCTCTGAAAAAGAGCAGGAGCAGATGTTATTCCAAATGGAGGTCTCCTGTAATGGAACAGATCTCTCTGTGTCACAATTGTGAGTAATGACTGTAATTTTGCAGCCACATTCATTTGTTAATACGCCCGTGATAGATCAATTTTACTGAATTTCTGTCCTGCACAATACCGGGTTAATAGTTGTTTTAAAATCTCCACATATCTTCACTGAGCCATAACCTTTCCGCACAGGAACTATTGGTGTTGCCCAATCACTTGTAGCAACCGGTTCAATGACTCTTGTTTAAGAACAAAGAACAAAGAAAATTACAGCACAGGAACAGGCCCTTCGGCCCTCCCAGCCGGCGCCGATCCAGATCCTGTATCTAAACCTGTCTTCTATTGTCCAAGGATCTACTTCCCTCTGTTCCCCGCCCGTTCATATATCTGTCTAGATGCATCTTAAATGATGCTATCGTGCCCGCCTCTACCACCTCCACTGGCAAAGCGTTCCAGGCACCCACCGCCCTCTGCATAAAACACTTTCCATGCACATCTCCCTTAAACTTTCCCCCTCTCACCTTCAAATCGTGACCCCTTGTAATTGACACCCCCACTCTTGGAAAAAGCTTGTTGCTATCCACCCTGTCCATACCTCTCATAATTTTGTAGACCTCAATCAGGTTCCCCCTCAACCTCTGTCTTTCCAACGAAAACAATCCTAATCTACTCAACCTTTCTTCATAGCTAGCACCCTCCATACCAGGATACATCCTGGTGAACCTCCTCTGCACCCTCTCTAAAGCATCCACATCCTTCTGGTAATGTGGCGACCAGAACTGCACGCAGTATTCCAAATGTGGCCTAACCAAAGTTGACAAGATGCTGTAATGGAGGCCGTATAGGAGGCTGCTAAAGAAGATAAGAGCCCATCGTTTTAGGGGCAAGGTATTGCTATGGATAGAGGATTAGCTGACTGGCAGAAGGCAGAGAGTGGGGAAAAAGGGGTCTTTTTCAGGATGGCAGCCGGTGACTAGTGGTGTTCCGCAGGTGTCAATGTTGGGACCACAATATTCACACTAACAATCTGGGGGGATTGTTGCTAAGTTTTCAGAAGATTCAGAGATACTAGAGGGGAGGGTACTGTTGTGGGAGTGAGAAGACTGCAGAAGGACTTGGACAGGCTAGGAGTGTGGACAAAGAAGTGGCAGATGGAATACAATGTGGAAAAGTGTGAGGTTATGCACTTTGGTAGGAAGAATAGAGGCATAGACTATTATTTAAATGGGGAAAGGCTTTGGAAATCTGAAGCACAAAGGGACTTAGAAGTCCTGGTTCAGGATTCTCTCAAGGTTAACAAGTGGGTTCAGTTGGCAGTTAGGAAGACAAATGCAACGTTAGCATTCATGTCGAGAGGGCTCGAACACAAGCGCAGGGATGTACAGCTGAGGTTGAATAAAGATCTGGTCAGATCCCATTTGGAATACTGTTATAACCTGCCTACTGACGATTGTCTGGGGACTAATGACTATCCCACAATCCTATGGGAGTATGAACTTCCCCAATGAGGGGGGCGGAGAAACTCCTACTATAAATAAGCTGGCCAGTCCAGGAACCAGGAGGAAGGAGAAGGTAGCAAGGGAAGTTACTGCTACTGCTATGTATATATTGTTATAGTAAATAAACTTTATTATTTTGTATCCTTAAAACTCGTGCTGGATTCTTCGGGGCCCTTACAAAACTGGCGACGAGGGTTAAAGTGAATAGCTGTCTACACTGCTGAAGCCACCTCCCTGGATTTTTGTTGGATACAGGTTGGAAGTTGTTTTCTATTATACCATGCCTCTGTACGGACGTTTGGATGTTTTTGATGCTGCGCTGGAAAGCTGGAACCAGTACACGCAACGAATGCGTTACTATTTCCGGGCAAACAATATCACTGAAAACGAGTGCCAGGTGGTCATATTGCTCACCGCCTGCGGGCCGCATTCGTTTGGGGTGATTAGGAGCCTTACGTACCCAGCTGCGCCGGATACCAAAACGTTTGACGAACTTGTGAATATAGTGGGGCAACACTTTAACCCAACCCCGTCCACGATAGTCCAGCGTTACCGGTTTAATACCGCTGAGAGGACCCCTGGAGAATCCCTTGCCGATTTTTTATCCAGGCTACGCGGGATTGCGGAATACTGTGACTATGGTGAGACCTTGTCAGAAATGTTACGCGACCGTTTGGTTTGCGGTATTAACAATGCGGCCTCCCAGAGAAAGTTGTTAGCGGAGCCAACATTGACTTTTCAACAGGCAATACAAATAGTCTTGTCCCGAGAGAGCGCAGAGCGAGGAGTACAGGAGCTACAGGGAATGGAAGTGCATGCCTTGGGGCGAAACCCTTTCCGCCCAAAAACGTCCCCCCGCACTCCTGCGGTACCTTGGGCGAGGCAACGACCAGACCGACGCCAGTGGCCATCGGACATTCCTCCCCGAAGGGAGCCTTCTCCAGAGCCAATGGATGAGGAGCCATGTCCGTGTCAGACTTGTAGGCGCCGACCCCGTCGCGGACGGCGGTCCTGGGGACGCCAGAGGCGCCGTCGTTCCGACCGTAACTGGGACCAGCCCAGAGGCCGTACCTTCCATGTGGATGAACCTGCGGCGACCACTCCTGAGGACGTGGAGACGGAGGACGACTGCCTGCAGCTGCATTGTGTGGCAGCTCCCCGTGTGGCCCCCATTAAGGTGACAGTACGGGTCAATGGCCACCCGCTGGAGATGGAGTTGGATACTGGCGCAGCAGTCTCCGTGATCGCCCAGAGGACATTCGACCGCATCAAGCAGGGTATACAGACCCTTACACTAACTGACTCACAGGCCAGGTTGGCCACCTACACGGGGGAACCACTGGACATTGCAGGAACTACAATGACCCCTGTTGTCTACGGACGCCAGGAGGGGCGTTTCCCACTTATCGTAGTGCGTGGCCATGGGCCCAGACTGTTGGGTCGGGACTGGTTGCGCCATTTGCGGTTGCAATGGCAGCACATCCTCCAAACAGTTACTGGAGGGTTGACTGAGGTGCTAGGACGATACCCAGAGGTATTCCAGCCTGGTCTGGGGAAAATAAAAGGGGCCGTAGCCCGTATCCAAGTTGAACCAGGAGCCACACCGCGCTATTTCCGGGCGCGCCCAGTGCCTTACGCTTTGCTCGAGAAGGTAGAAGGGGAGCTCACTCGTTTGGAGAGTTTGGGTATTATCAGGCCCATCCGTTTTGCTGACTGGGCAGCACCAATTGTGCCAGTAATGAAGCCAGATGCCACAGTTCGCTTGTGTGGCGACTATAAACTTACAGCGAATACGGCTTCCCGACTCGACCGATATCCAATGCCTCGCATAGAGGATCTCTACGCGAAACTTGCAGGCGGACTCTCATTCACAAAATTAGATATGAGTCACGCCTACCTGCAGTTGGAGCTGGACCCTGCCTCCCGACCATATGTAACAATTAACACACACCGGGGCCTGTATGAATATACACGGTTGCCCTTTGGAGTATCCTCTGCCTGCGCAATTTTTCAACGTGTTATGGAGGGCATTTTGAGAGGTTTACCACGTGTGGCTGTCTACCTAGATGACGTGTTGATTACAGGGACGTCGGAGCAAGAGCATTTGGAAAATCTGGAGGCTGTCCTTAAACGCCTATCGGAGGCTGGAGTCCGTTTACGTCACACAAAGTGCGTATTTCAGGCAAAAGAAGTAGTCTACCTAGGTTATCGGGTGGACCGCAAGGGTCTGCACCCCGTCGCAGAGAAGGTGCGTGCAATTCAACATGCCCCCACCCCGACTGACACTTCGCATCTTCGTTCTTTTCTCGGTCTCGTAAACTATTACGGGAAGTTCCTCCCCAATCTGGCAACTACGCTGGCCCCCTTACACCTGCTGCTAAAGAAAAATCACACCTGGGTTTGAGGTCAGCCGCAAGAAACCGCTTTCCGGCGGGTAAAGCAACAATTGTCGTCGTCTGGGTTACTAACCCACTATGATCCGGGAAAGCCTTTGCTCGTCACATGTGATGCATCCCCGTATGGTATTGGGGCTGTCCTGTCCCACAAGATGGAGAACGGGGCCGAGCGACCGATAGCTTTCGCCTCCCGCACATTGACTGCAGCGGAGAAGAAGTACGCGCAGATCGAGAAGGAGGGCCTGGCAGTGGTTTTTGCGGTGAAACTCTTCCACCAGTATGTGTACGGCTGCCATTTCACTATCGTGACTGATCATAAGCCCCTGCTGGGACTCTTCAGGGAGGATAAGCCGATACCGCCCATTGCTTCTGCACGGATCCAGCGCTGGGCTTTGTTGCTTGCTGCATATGAGTATTCTCTGGAGCACAAACCAGGTACGCAGATAGCAAATGCCGACGCACTGAGCCGATTGCCTTTATCGACCGGCCCCATGTCGACCCCCACGACCGGTGAGGTGGTCGCAACCCTAAATTTTATGGACACCTTGCCTGTCACGGCATCACAGATCCGTGAGTGGACCCAGACGGAGCCAGTCCTGTCAAAGGTTCGGCACATAGTCCTGTATGGTGGGCAGCATAGACAGCTCCCAGGCGAGTTACGGGCATTTTCCTCCAAGCTGTCAGAGTTCAGCGTGGAAGACGGCATCCTCTTGTGGGGGACGCGTGTGGTTGTCCCGAAAAAAGGCCAGGAGCTGATATTATCAGACTTGCACAATGGGCATCCGGGCGTGGCCAAGATGAAAATGTTGGCCCGGAGTTATGTCTGGTGGCCAGGCCTCGACACCGACATTGAGAAGGTGGCCCAAAACTGCTCCATTTGCCAGGAGCATCAGAAGCTTCCGCCGGCCGCGCCCCTACATCACTGGGAATGGCCAGGGCGGCCTTGGGCACGCTTACATGCAGATTTCGCAGGCCCTTTTCAGGGATCCATGTTCCTTCTACTAATTAACGCCCAGTCCAAATGGCTGGAGGTGCATAAGATGCAGGGGACAACGTCCTGCGCAACAATTGAAAAAATGCGTTTATCATTTAGCACGCATGGCCTCCCCGAGGTGCTGGTCACGGATAATGGCACTCCATTCACGAGTGAGGAGTTTGCTAGGTTTACAAAGATGAATGGCATCCGCCATATCCGCACTGCCCCTTACCACCCGGCTTCAAATGGGTTGGCAGAGCGTGCAGTGCAAACATTCAAAAGAGGCCTAAAGAAGCTGTCTTCCGGATCAATGGACACGAGACTGGCTCGGTTTTTGTACGTACAGGACCACCCCCCACACAGTGACTGGGGTAGCTCCCGCAGAACTCCTAATGGGCCGGAGACTTCGCACCCGCTTTAGTATGGTCTTCCCGGACATTGGCGCAAAAGTACGCCGCACACAAGAACGGCAGGGACCGGGATTGTCTCAGCATCGTCCGATTCGGCAGTTTGCGCCCGGTGACCCAGTATTCGTGCGGAATTTTGCTGGTGGTGCCCAATGGGTTCCTGGGGTAATCTTTCGCCAAACGGGCCCTATATCGTACCAAGTGCAAGCCCAGGGTCGTCTCCAGCGAAAACATGTAGACCACGTCCGGTCCAGAAGATCATCCCCGCAAAAGATTCCCCGCCCCCGGAGCTCAGTTCAACAGCGGCAAAGACCAGAAACAAGGGAAGGTAGTCCTCCAAATCTTCCACTGGTGCCTCACTCAAAGCCTGCGCAGGTCATGACGGGACCGAATGGGGACAGAGACGCTGACATGACGGAGGCAGCAGACTCTGACTCCGAGATGGAGACACAGGATGAATCAGAGGGGGAATCCTCGGTCCACAGGCCGTGGATGTACAACCGCGCCGTTCATCACGGAAGCGCCGGTCTCCGTCTCGTTATACGCCGCCTGATCCAGCGCCGCGTGCAAATGGCGTCCGGCCTGCGGCCAAACGAGTTCGACGCCTTCCTTCGCCAGGGCCTACGGTGGATTCCTTGGACTTTGGGGGGGAGGGATGTTATAACCTGCCTACTGACGATTGTCTGGGGACTAATGACTATCCCACAATCCTATGGGAGTATGAACTTCCCCAATGAGGGGGGCGGAGAAACTCCTACTATAAATAAGCTGGCCAGTCCAGGAACCAGGAGGAAGGAGAAGGTAGCAAGGTAAGTTACTGCTACTGTTATGTATATATTGTTATAGTAAATAAACTTTATTATTTTGTATCCTTAAAACTCGTGCTGGATTCTTCGGGGCCCTTACAAAAAATACTGTGAGCAGTTTTCGTTCCGTATCTATGGATGGATGTGCTGGCCTTGGAGGGGGTCCAGAGGAGTTTCACAGGAATGATCCCGGGAATGAAGGGCTTGTCGTATGAGGAGAGGTTGAGGACTCTGGATCTGTACTCAATGGAGTTTATAAGGAAGAGGGGGGGATCTCATTGAAACTTACAGAATACTGAGAGGCCTGGATAGAGCGGAGGTGGAGAGGAAGTGCTGGATTCTCCGCAGCCCCGTGCCACAATCACATTGGCGCTGGGGCGTAAAATCAACTTTCACTCCGAAATCGGGCCTGGCGCCGGTCCGGCGATTCTGCAGGATGCGAGAATCGGCGTGTTCGCGGAGTGATGCGGCTGGGAGGCCATTGCCAGAGGCCCGACCAGTGATTCTCCGCACCCAACCGGCTGAGTTCCCGGCGGCATGGTTCTAACCACCTATCGCCATTCGGGAACCTCGCGTGGCGGCGGCGGACTCAGTCCGTGGTCGCCCTGGGTGGGGGGGGCGGATCAGGCACCGGGGGAGGCATTATGGGCGGCCGGGGGACAGATCGGGTCGGATGGATCTTCGGGCAAGCGGTCGATACATTCTTCAGCTGCCTCCATGGTCCGAGTCCGCCATGATGCTGAGCACGGCCGCTGGAGGCTGCCAATGTGCGCATGCATGGACTCCAGACCGGAAGTGCAGGGGCCCGTATCCGCAGCTAAAGCTGCGTGAATCACTCTGGGTCACTACTAGCCCCCTGCAGGTGAGTGAATTGACTAATCTTTTTTACTGGACACTCGGGAGTGAAACGGCAGCGTTTTTACGCTGGCATGGGGACATAGTCCCATTTTGGGAGAATCCAGCCTGATGTTTCCACTAGTTGGAGAGATTAGAACCAGAGGGCACAGCCTCAGATTGAAGGGATTATCCTTTAAAACTGAGATGAGAAGGAATTTCTTCAGCCAGAAGATAGTGAATCTGTGGAACTCATTGCTACAGAAGACGGTGGAGGCCAAGTCACTGAGTGTCTTTAAGACAGATAGATAAGTTCTTGGTGAATAAGGGGATCAGGGCTTATGGGGAAAAGGCTGGAGAATGAGGATAAGAAAAATACCAACCATGATCGAATGGCGGAGTAGTCCCATTGGGCTAAATGGCCTAATTTTGCTCTTATATCTCATGGTGTTTTACTGGATGAACTATGCAGCAGCATAAAAGCTTTATGCCCTACCGAACTGAGAAATATTGCAACCTTCAGGCCCTCCAATATTTGATTTGCAATGCAATGCAATCTCTCTTCATATGAATTCCAAGTATCTCAGTCTTCAACAAATGCATCCATGGCATCTGTTATTCCCGCCATTCCGTATACTGGCTCCTAAGATCTATACTTTAACCAACTGCCTTCCTTCCATTTTTTTTGATGTATTGAACAAGCAATCCCCATATCCACAATGCAACTTTGAAATTTTCGTTTTGCCTGACTGTGGTTTGACTTTCCCCAGAGTCGTCGCCTGCACAGTCGGAAGGTTTTTGAATCCCTGTTTCCACATCATCATAGAATTTACAGTGCAGAAGGAGGCCATTCGGCCCATCGAGTCTGCACCGGCCCTTGGAAAGAGCACCCTACCCAAGGTCAACACCTCCACCCTATCCCCATAACCCAGTAACCCCACCCAACACTAAAGGCAATTTTGGACACTAAGGGCAATTTATCATGGCCAATCCACCTAACCTGCACATCTTTGGACTGTGGGAGGAAACCGGAGCACCCGGAGGAAACCCACGCGCACACGGGGAGGATGTGCAGACTCCGCACAGACATTGACCTAAGCCGGAATCGAACCTGGGACCCTGGAGCTGTGAAGCAATTGTGCTATCCACAATGCTACCGTGCTGCCCTTTCATCCCGTTTCACTTTGCCACATGCATGATCCCTGCAGCCTAGATTCTACCCACTTCCTGGACAAGCAAGTTTTTGAACTTTTGTTCTGCTTACTCACAGTTGTGTTCCATTTTATTTTCTAAAACCTTCAACATTGGCGGCTTTTGCTTTGACCGCTGTGTAAGTCCTGTCCGGAGGATCCTTTCTCCACTCTCGACGCCATCTCCACTTTTCTCAGTTGATGATTTTTTTCTTCTTCAGCAATTGTGGTTTCTTGTCTCAATCCTCATCGCCAGTTTCCTCTTTTGTTATATTCTCTAAGTGTGCGAAGAAAAAAAGGTATGGAAGTGCCACACACTTGGATTTATTACAAATACGATGAGAGGTTTATGAGCAATGTTGATCATACAATCTAAGTGAAGAACTGGAAGCCCGCGCAAAACACCCTGCTGGCGTCGCTACAGATCACGTGATGTTCCATCAGCAGGGATGTATTCCCTAATACAGAACAGTCATCCTCTCTACTGTGACTGTTCAAAAGAGAAGACAGTCTGGAAGGGGTGGCTCTTTGAGGACCAGGTTCACTCTCTTCAACTTTGGCTTATCATATCACTGATCCATGCGCATACTGCAATGGAATGACAATATAAAGCCATGTGACCATCAGGGCCATACTGAATACACTGTAGGCATTTTGAAGCAAACAATACCTGCTGTACAATTTTGTCACCAATGGAGTCTAACCATGGTGCAAGCACAGAATATCCACCTGCATTCAAAGCAAAAGCTACATTTTCAGACAGTTCTCACAGACGCGATCTTCAGCTAAGTGCCAGGAGCACCCAAAACGTATAGATCAAGATACTCTCAGAAACATTGTCCTCGGCTCAGCTACCACAGACGTTCATTTTTGGGGCTGCAATTTTATTCTACACAAGTAATTTTCAAACTCAAAGTCATGACCCATGGGTGGGTCCGGATGGGTGTCAGGAGGGTTGTGGAGCGATTGGTCATGGTGTTCCCGATCGCAGGAAGAAGTGCCCAATGGCCGTGGCCGGCTTTTTAAAATGCCATCGCGAATGGCTTTCAAGAATGCCGGCTGTCCTGCACTGCATACCCACTGAGCGGATCTAGCAGTGCGCAGGCCCAGAGCTCAGCGGGACAGATTATCATGGAGGAGGTGTTGTTGTTAATTATTTTTGATTGTGGTCTATGGGTCAGGAAGTCGAGGATCCAGTTGCATCAGGATGGAAAGCCCCTTGGCATCCCCCCTCAGCAACTGAATCCTCGACTCCCTGACCCATAGACCATAATCAGTGAGAATAAACAACAACACCTCCTCCACGATAGTCCTCAATACCGGGGCCCCATTAATGGGGCCGAGGTGGAGGTTGACTGAGACTGAGGTTGACAGCTTCAAATTTCTAGATGTGCACATCACCAAAAATCTGTCCTGGTCCCCCCACTTAAACAGGAGGGACGGAGTCTGAGGTGTTGTGGAGTTCTGGCACCTCCACTGTGGGAGTAATGGCATGGGCCCCACCACTTCCTCTTCCTTCAGGGTGCCCGATGGTCCTCAGGCTACTCCATGGGATGGGAGTGGGAGAGGAGCCATCTCCTTCGGTTCCCCCACCACCTGGTGCTGCCAGTCCTAGAGGTACGCTGTCATGTCGACCAAGGTCTGCATGATCGAGGCCATGGAGCACCAGGACTGGACCACCTCCATCTGGGACTGTGCCATATCATGCTGCGACTGTGCCACCACCTTCTGGCTCTGTGTCACATCAGCCAGTGACTGCGCCATCCCCTCTGGGACTGGGCCACCTCCCACTGTGCTTGTGCCATGATGGCCAGCCTGGGCAGTGCCACCGTGTTCCCAGCCATGGCTTGCTGTGACTGGGGCGTGCTAAGGAACGCCATTGCAATGTCCAGGTGGCTTCGGCACATGGCTGCTTGTAAGAGGGCAGTCCTGTCCTGCACCTAGGCCAGCGCCTGCATAGAATGTCCCAGGCCTTTGACATGCTGATTCATGGCTAAAGTCCTCGCTCCAAGGCCTCCACCATGGTAGCCATTCGTGGGGCATTGGCCTGGGTGACACGCACAGCCGGCACTACCTCCTGCTGCTGCACACGGTTGGATTCCTCCAACTGCACCTACAGTTACTGGATATTTGGCGACAATCCCATATGTAGTCCCTGGATCTGTGGCTGTATCTCCACAATCATAAAATATGGAACATAGAACATACATTGCAGAAAGAGGCCATTCGGCCCATCGAGTCTGCACCGACCCACTTAAGCCCTCACTTCCACCCTATCCCCGTAACCCAATAACCCCTCCTAACCTTTTGTTGACACTAAGGGCAATTTAGCATGGCCAATCCACCTAACTTGCACGTCTTTCGACTGTGGGAGTAAACTGGAGCACCTGGAGGAAATCCACGCAGACACGGGGAGAACGTGCAGACTCTGCACAGACAGTGACCCAAGCCGGGAATCGAACCTGGGACACTGGGCATGATGACCCCAGGGACTAGCTGTCTTCAAGATGGGTTTCAGGCTTCTGGAATGGACAGTGCCACTTCTGATCCTGTGAAGGTCCCGGTTTTACTCAGCATTCCGAGACACTGGGGAGTCAGTTACAAACTTTTTAACAAGATTAAAGCGATTAGCAGAAGCTTGCGAATTTGACCTGGCGCTAAATAAAATGCTCCGAGACCGTTTGGTATGTGGAATAAATAATTTAGCAATACACAAACGTCTGTTAGCAGAGGCCGAGCTAGTTTTCAAACAAGCATTGCAGCTGGCTTTGTCCTTAGAAAAAGCGGCAAGCGGAGCGCATGAGTTACAATGTACTCCGATGGAGGTAGACGCCCATACCAGTGAAACTGAGTAAGGGACTATCGCTGGGGGATAGGCAACTGCATAGCCACCCTCAGGAACAACTCGGATACTAAGTTAACCAGGCTCACTCGCAGAAGCCCCCCCAAGCAAGGAATAATTAGGTCCAGACAGACGGCAGCCCCTGCAACCTTTCGCCCGGTAAAATATTATAGTTGTGGCCAGTGATCGGAGCCAGAAAGGAGAAATAGAAGCGCAAAACCATCATCTTGGAGAAGGTTGCATAGGCTGGGGTACAGGAAAATGCATACCCTAGAAGCCCCACCAACCTCCGATGAAGACCAACTAAATTGCATAATAATGGTGAAATAAAAACCCATTAAGTTATCCATAAGGTTGAATGGACATCCCACACTGATGGAAGTCAACACTGGAGCAGCCGTATCAGTGATAGGGGAAACAGTATTCAATAAAATTTGCACTGGACTCCAACCCTTATTCCGAACAAGGACCTCGGCAAAACTGAGGACATACACCGGGGAACCACTGAGAGTGTTGGGGACAACGCAAATAACTGTGGCTTATGGAGAGCAACTGGTTAGGCTGCCTTTAATGGTAGTGAAAGGTGTGGGGCCAAGCTTATTGGGATGAAACTGGCTAAAAGAGATCCAGCTGGATTCGGTAAACATTTTCCAGCTGGAAAATGGCCGCCTGAGCCAACTCCTGTGCAAATACCCAGAGGTTTTCCGAGAAGGGCACGGAACAATAAAGGGAGCAAAGGCAACATTGCATGTAGATCCAGAGGCAGTCCCAAAATTCTACAAGGCCCAAGCACTACCCTTTGCATTAAGGCAGAAAGTCGATATGGAAATAAAATGATTAGAGCATGAGGGAATAATAAAACCGGTCCAGTTTACAGAGTGGGATGCTCCCGTGGTGCCTATCCTTAAGCCGGACGGCTCGGTGCGCCTTTGTGGAGATTTCAAACAAACGATTAAGCGCTACTCACAACTGGACAAATACCCAATTCCCCGGATTGAGGATTTGTGTGCAAAGCTGGCTGGAGGACTCTATTCTCAAAGCTGGATATGAGCCACGCATATCTACAGCTGAAGCTGGATGAAGAGTCCCAAAAATTCTCAACGATAAACACCCTGAAGGGCCTTTTTTAGTATACAAGATTACCCTTCGGGGTATCGTCAGCTTGTGCGATATTCCAGAGGACAATGGAGGATATATTGCAAGGGCTACCACAAGTCTCCATTTACCTGGACGACGTCCTCATTACAGGAAAAACAAAGGCAGAACACCTGCAAAACCTGGAGGAAGTCCTTAGGAGGTTTTCAGCAGCAGGCGTGCGCCTAAAGAGGGAGAAATGTGTTTTTCTAGCACCTCAAGTAACTTATCTGGGGTACAAGGTTGACAAATCAGGGCTACACCCTTTGGTGGATCGGGTGAGGGTGATTAAAGATGCCCCGGCCCCCACCACGATCCAGGAGTTAAGGTCTTTTTTAGGACTGGTGACATATTATGAAAAGTTCATAGAACATAGAACATTACAGCGCAGTACAGGCCCTTCAGCCCTCGCTGTTGCGCCGACCGGACCAGTACGGGCTGCGGGCCACGTTCCCGTACTTAGATAATGTCACCATCTGCGGCCATGACCAGAAGGACCATGATGAAAACCTCCGGCACTGTGCCTTGCTGGCCGTCAGGGAACGCCACGTAGGTGTACTGGGGGTTAGCGTGCCGCAGGTGGGCCCTCTCGACCAACGGGTCCGACTTGTGCGCCCGCACATGCTTCCAAAGCAGGATGGGTTCGGGTGTGGCTAGCCAGGGTGGGAGCGAGGTCCCGGAGGTGGACTTCCTGGGGAAAACAAGGAGACATTCATGAGGCGTCTGATTTGTGGTTGTACAGAGCAGCGACCGGATGGCATGGAGGGCCATCGGGAGGACCTCTTGCCAGCGGGAGATTCCTGGACCGTAGGGCCAGTAGAACGGTCTTCCAGACTGTTCCGTTCTCCTTCTCTACCTGCCCGTTTCCCCTGGTCGTCCTGCTCGAGGCAATGCCCTTGCTGAGCAGGGAATTGACGCAGTTCGTCGCTCATAAAGGAGGACCCCCTATCACTGTGAATATATGCGGGGAAACCAAACAGTGTAAAGATACCCTGGAGGGCCTTGATGACGGTGGTTGTGGTCATGTCTGGGCAGGGGATGGCGAATGGGAACCGGGAGTACTCATCAATCACGTTCAGGAAGTACGTGTTGCGGTTGGTGGAGGGGAGGGTGCCTTTGAAATCCATGCTGAGGCGCTCAAAGGAACGGGAAGCCTTTATCAGGTGTGCCCTCTCTGGCCGGTAGAAGTGCGGTTTGCATTCCGCGCAGATTTGGAAGTCCCTGGTGATTGTCCTGACCTCCTCGATGGAGTAGGGCAGGTTGCGGGTCTTGACGAAATGGAAAGAACAAGTGAACCCCGGGTGGCAGAGGTCCTCGTGGAGGGCTCGGAGGCGGTCCACTTGTGCAGTGGCACAAGTGCCGCGGGACAGGGCATCAGGAGGCTCGTTCAGCTTCCCCGGACGGTACAAGATCTCGTAGTTGAAGGTGGAGAGTTCTATCCTCCACCGCAAGATCTTGTCGTTTTTAATCTTGCCCCGCTGTGCATTATCAAACATGAAGGCAACCGACCGTTGGTCCGTGAGGAGAGTGAATCTCCTGCCGGCCAGGTAATGCCTCCAATGTCTCACAGCTTCAACTATGGCTTGTGCTTCTTTTTCGACCGAGGAGTGGCGAATTTCGGAAGCATGGAGGGTACGGGAGAAGAAAGCCACGGGCCTGCCCGCTTGGTTGAGGGTGGCGGCCAGAGCTACGTCCGACGCATCGCTCTCGACCTGGAAGGGGAGGGACTCGTCGATGGCGCACATCGTGGCCTTTGCAATGTCTGCTTTGATGCGGCTGAAGGCCTGGCGGGCCTCCGTCGACAGGGGGAAGGTTGAGGACTGGATCAGGGGTCGAGCTTTGTCTGCATAATTGGGAACTTACTGTGCATAATAGCTGAAGAACCCGAGGCAGTGCTTCAGGGCCTTGGGGCAGTGAGGGAGGGGGAACTCCATAAGGGGGCGCATGCGCTCAGGGTCGGGGCCTATGACCCCACTTTGCACTACGTAACCTAGAATGGCTAGACGGTCGGTGCTAAACACGCATTTATCCTTATTGTATGTCAGATTAAGGATTTTCGCGGTCTGGAGCAATTTGCGGAGGTTGGTGTCGTGGTCCTGCTGGTCATGGCCGCAGATGGTGACGTTATCCAGATACGGGAACGTTGCACGTAAGCCGTACCGGTCAACCATTCGGTCCATCTCTCGCTGGAAGACCGAGACCCCATTAGTGACACCAAAGGGAACTCTTAAAAATTGATAGAGCCGCCCATCTGCTTCGAGGCAGTGTACTTGCGGTCACGAGTGCGGAGGGGTAGCTGGTGGTAGGCGGACTTGAGATCCACCATGGAGAAGACCTTGTATTGTGCGATCCTGTTTACCAGGTCAGCTATACGGGGGAAAGGGTACGCATCCAGCTGCGTAAACCTGTTGATGGTCTGGCTGTAGTCTATGACCATCCAATGCTTCTCCCCGGTCTTTACCACCACTACCTGAGCTCTCCAGGGACTGTTGCTCGCTTCGATGGCCCCTTCCCCAGCAGCCTTTGGACCTCTGACCTGATGAAGATCCGATCCTGGGCACTGTACCGCCTGCTCCTGGTGGCGACGGGTCTGCAATCCGGGCTGAGGTTCGCAAACAGGGAAGGCGGGTCGACCTTAAGGGTCGCGAGGCCGCAGACAGTAAGAGGAGGTATAGGGCCGCCGAATTTAAAAGTCAGGCTTTGCAAATGGCATTGGAAGTCCAGCCCCAGGAGGGTGCGGTGCGGCAGGACGTACAGGCGAAAATTGTTGAATTTCCTGCCTTGGACAGTGAGGTTCGCTCGGCAGAACCCCTGTATCTCCACCGAGTGTGACCCGGAGGCCAGGGTTGGTTATAAGTGAACAGCGCCTTACCGTGTCGGGGTGAACAAAGCTTTCCGTGCTCCCAGAGTCAATCAGGCACGACGTCTCATGGCCGTTGATGAGGACCGTCGTTGTAGCCGTTGCGAGTGTCCGGAGTCGACTTTGGTCCAGTGTCACCGAGGCCAGATGAAGCAATTGCGAGTTCTGGTCGGGCAGTGTGTAGCCGGCCGTGCTGGGGGCCTGGGGCCCCATCCAAGATGGCGTCACCCATGGGTTGCACATGGTGTCCGGGGATGAAGAAGATGGCGACGGCGATGGACAAAATGGCGGCGCCCACCCGTCCAGCGTGGAGTCCGGGGGGCAAGATGGCCGCCCCCGTGGGTCACACGTGGCGCTAGGATAGGGGGGTGGTGGTGAGCGCTGGCCGGTCGGGGCCTGAAGGGGGGGTTGCCGCGGCGGTCCATAGTCGCTGGAGACCGCGGCCACGGCATGGGCCTGGCAGACCCCCACAAAGTGGCCCTACTTGCCACACCCTTTGCAGGCGGTGGTGCGGGCCGGGTGGGGATGGTTCGCCTGCCTGCAGAAGAAACAGCGGGGCCCGGCGGCGTTAACGGGTCATCTCGCCGTGCAGGCTTGCGGGGTCAGGGGGAAGGTCTGAGGGGCTGCCGCTGTGGGGTGCCACACAGCCCAAGGGGCCGCCGCGCGATCGGGTGCAAAAGACAGCGCGTTTTTGTAGGCAACGTCTGTGGACTCTGCCAGGGCCCGTGCCTCTGTAAGTCCCAGAGTGTCCCTTTCTAGGCGTCTTCGGCGGATATCGGGGGAGCTCATACCTGCAACGAAGGCATCCCTGATTAGAAGTTCCGTGTGCTTGCTCCCCGAAACTTGTGGGCAGCCACAGTTTCGGCCCAGCACCAGTAGCGCCCGGTAGAAATCTTCCAACGTTTCCTCGGGGCTTTGCTGCCTAGTCGCAAGCAGGTGACGAGCGTAGACCTGGTTTACAGGGCGGATGTAATGTCCTTCTAGCAGTTCGATAGCGGCAGCATAGTTCTCCGCCTCCTCGATGAGGGATTAGATCCCAGGGCTGACCCGGGAGCGCAGTAGATGCATCTTCTGTCCTTCCTTGGGGGAGCCTACGGCTGTGTCGAGGTAGCCCTTAAATCACGCCAGCCAGTGTTTAAAAATAGCAGCAGAGTTATCCGCGTGGGGGCTGAGCTGGAGGCACTCCAGTTTGATTCGGAGATCCATCCTTCCAACTTAAGTTGTAGCAGATTAAATTGATGCGCAATCAATTACACTCAAGACGAAGTGATTCCATAACTGAAGTCTTTAATCTGCTAGAACCTTTTCCCCAGCAGCTTCGATACAGAAAGTGAAGGCTGCTGGGACGGCACCATCTCTTATACCCCGCCTTCAGGGCAGAGCTATGTAATACAGCCAATGGTAGACTCCTGGGTCTAACCACTGGTCATCAGCCTCTCAGGTACCGCAATACCTGGTACTACCACACATGGGTTCCTCACAAACTATACAGCTCAGGCTCACTGCCCATGCCGCACATGCATGGAAGCAAATCTATTTTCTGGAACCTTAACAAACATTCATTCCTCGACCTAAACCAGCAAAACAAATTCATTGCTGATTTGTCTCATTATTTGTGGGATCTTGTGTGCAAATTGGATGATATGTTTGGCAGTATGACAACAGTTTAAAAAGCAAATAATTGCTTATGAAAGCTTTTTGAATGATCTAAAGACACAAAAGATGCTGTAAGTCTTTCTCGTCGCTACTTTGTAATACTTGAAGTTGTGCTCGAAACAGCGAGGGCACAGGGGGGGGGGGGAGAGGTTCTTGCCAAAGTGGCGTGACACACCTACAATAATTCCCTGAGAGCAGACAGCACCGGCCTAACACCTGCATAACTACATAGCGTTCTTCATTGGTATGATATCATTGAAGGAACTCACGGGCCGCTAACGTCATGCACCTCTTTCTACCTTCAGGGAATCAACAGAGTCTGGGTTTCTCCTCCATAGTGCTTAATGGAACATGCACTGGGGCAGAGGTTAACAGCAGCGTGCGTACTAAGAGTTCAGAGCTTTCTGCTACAATGTACACGGCATGCACCTTGACCAGTTAGGCATCTCCTTGCTCACTCAAGCAGTCAATTTTCGTTATAGCAATGTATATTTCAACCAGAAACTTCTCATCCTTATTTGTTGACATTTTAAATGCATGAGAAGTTTACATGACAGCACTGGTATCTTAAAGCAGCTTATTATTGCATGAGTTGGCTCCTGAAA
Organism: Scyliorhinus torazame; assembly: GCF_047496885.1. NCBI lineage: Eukaryota > Metazoa > Chordata > Chondrichthyes > Carcharhiniformes > Scyliorhinidae > Scyliorhinus > Scyliorhinus torazame. Next base: position 254,138,558 of record NC_092712.1, on the reverse strand, counting down.
CATCCATTGAATTACAAAATCAAAGTAGCAATTTAAAAAATATAATTTGCTTCCAACTCACATCACAAAGCAGATAACCCATGTTTCACAAACTAAATTTGGTTCTGACTTTGAATGTTCTGGTTGCATTCTATGTACTAGTGTGCTCGGCTCAATGTTACCGGGAACTTGATAAGTGATGTTTAAAAGCAATGATTGGGATATATTGTAAAGCTACTTCAGAGGATGCAGGCTTACCAACTTTGAATTCTATTCCGTGGCACAAAGAAAGGAAATGTTACTGAGTTGAAACATCCGTTTTATTTGCTTTTGTGCTATCAGTAATCACAATCAAGTAGGAATCACACAGAGACCTCTTGAAAGCATGAACTCCAAATGAACTGCTTGATAGATTTGGTAGGAAGTGTCGGAGAAGTCACAGGACTTCAAGAAGAGCACAAAGGCAAGGCATGAATATTATAATCAATGAATAGAACACTACATATATCAGCATGAAGGGAGGCAATAACACTAAAACATATGTGCCAGAAAGTTAGATGCTAACATGTCTGTGTACTGATAGTTATAGCGAGTACAACCTGGTTGCAAATAAAGTAATGCAAGTGCAAACAACTAGAAATTGCAAATTATTTTGCATTCATCTGATCAGTATCCACTGATTTGACGTTGAAATGCAAAACTGGCTTATCAGATTATACATGATAAAGCAATAATTGCTTGTTCTGCTTATTGCAGAATATTTTGGATGGATTTGAGCATATCGGCTAGAGCTACTGATACATACCATTTTATTCATACAATTTGTACAATGTGTGAAATCAACTTGTTGATATATGCTAATTGTTTATAAGTGCATCTCATTGTATATAAATGCATAATAATGCAGATTCAGGGGAATTTCAGAAAAGCTGTGATGTGTTGGGTGTTCTGGATCACATACAGGTCACCAACACGTGAAATAGTGCAACACTATTTTATTGAATCATTAACTGTTTAAACACACTCAGACTGTGGGTTAATACAATACTAGCTTTAACTAAAGACCTTTGCCTTGGTCCTAACCAGTTGATGCACTCAGCACATGTTGAATGTTTGTGTTACAGGCTGTGAGCTCTGTCCTCCTAGCTATCTGCAACTTGAATGAGCGGGAACTCTGATGCCCCCTGTCTTTATAGTGCGTGTGCTCTCACTGGTGATTGGCTGCGGTGTTGTGTGTGTTGATTGGTCCCACTGTGTGTCCATCAGTGTGTGGCTGCACCATGATATACTGGTGTGTATTATGACATCCCCCTTTTATTAAAAATGTACCTGCGTGACAATAAATAGTGTATGGTGAATGTTCCTGACTATGTGTGTGCAAGATATTGACAGGACTATGTACATGAAAACTAAGCTATATACATGGGAAGGTGCCTGGTGCATAAAAACAGTGTGTCACAAGAATAACGAGATGAACACTATATACAAACCATTTGAACGATTAAACGGAAGAACAGAACAAATCAGAAAGTCCATTAGTCCACACAGTTCACAAATTAAGTCTCTGAGGTGGGCGACGAATTCTGGTTGTCCGCCTCAAGGGTGGGTCGGGAGCCACCAGCTGAGGAGCGGGCTGGACTGGTCAGAGTGAGGAAGATGCAGAGTGACCGGAATCTCTGAATAGTTCAGGTCAGGGTCAACAGGAGGGCATGGCAATTGTGGAGGATCATGCAGCGAGCGCGGAACGAGACGAAGGGCGCCGATTGCAGCGCAGAATGGAACCATCCGGTAGATGAACCAGGAACGAGCGGGGGGCCACCTGCCAAAGAACCACAGCAGTTGCAGACCAGTCACCATCCGGAAGATGGATGCGGATGTCGTCATCTGGAGCCAGAGCAGGGAGATCAGCTGCACGGGAGTCATGAGCCGCCTTGTGCTGTGCACGAGACAGTTGCATTCGTTGAAGGACCGAAATGTGGTCGCGATCTTGGACATGAATGGACGGCACCGTCGTCCTCAGGATGCGATCCATGAGCAGCTGGGCTGGCGACAGGCCAGTGGACAGTGGGGCCGAGCGATAGGCCAGCAAGGCGAGGTAGAAATCGGACCCAGCATCTGCAGCCTTGCAGAGGAGCCGTTTGACTATGTGGATGCACTTCTCCGCTTTGCCGTTGGATTGGGGGTACAGGGGACTGGATGTCACATGCACAAAGTTGTACCTCCTGGCAAAGTTGGACCATTCCTGGCTTGCGAAGCAAGGGCCATTGTCCAAAATCACAGTGAGTGGGATGCCGTGTCAAGCAAGGGTGTCCTTACAGGCACGGATGACGGCAGACGATGTGATGTCATGTAAACGTACCAACTCCGGGTAGTTTGAAAAGTAGTCTACAATCAGGACATAGTCCCTGCCCAGCGCATGGAACAGGTCGATGTCGACCTTGGTCCAAGGTGACGTGACCAACTCATGGGGCTGCAGGGTCTCACGTGATTGGGCCGGCTGGAAGCGCTGACAAGTGGGGCAGTTGCGCACTGTGTTGGCTATGTCGCCATTGATGCCGGGCCAGTACACTGCCTCTCGGGCCCATTGGCGGCACTTTTCCACGCTAAGATGGCCCTCGTGTAGCTGTTCCACGACGAGCTGGCGCATGCTATGCGGGATGACAATGCGGTCCAGTTTCAGGAGAACACCATCTACTCCCGCCAGATCATCTCTGACGTTATAGAACTGTGGGCATTGGCCCTTGAGCCACCCATCTGTTAGGTGGCACATGACACGTTGTAGCAAAGGGTCAGCCGCCGTCTCGCGGCGAATTTGGACGAGGCGTTCATCCGTGGCAGGTAGATTGGAGGCCACGAAGGCCACATGGACGTCAACCTGGCAGACGAATCCCGCTGGGTCACACGGAGTGTTGACAGCCCTGGAGACAGTGTCAGCAATGATGAGGTCTTTGCCTGGGGTATATACCAGCTGGAAGTCGTATCGCCGGAGCTTGAGAAGAATACGCTGGAGGCGACTGACATGCTCCTGCATGTCAGTGGTCATTTGGTGGTGGACCAAATGATTATGTTGTCGACATAGATGCGAACACTTTCAATGCCTTCCACCATTTGTTCCGTGATCCTGTGGAACACTTCTGAAGCAGATATGATCCCAAACGGCATCCTGTTGTAACAATATCTGCCAAAGGGGGTATTAAATGTACACAGTTTCCTGCTGGATTTGTCGAGCTGGATTTGCCAGAATCCTTTCGAGGCGTCGAGTTTGGTGAAGAGCTTGGCGCGAGCCATCTCGCATGTGATCTCTTCATGCTTGGGAATTGGATAATGCTCCCTCATGATATTGCGATTCAGGTCCTTGGGATCAATGCAAATTCTCAGCTCACCGGAATGCTTTTTACACACACCATGGAACTGACCCAGTCGGTTGGTTCCGTAACTCCGGAGACCACTCCTTGGTCCTGGAGGTCCTGCAGCTGCTGCTTGAAGTGGCCCTTAAGGGGTGCAGGACCCTGCGAGGTGCATGCACCACAGGCATGGCGTTCTGTTTTGAGTAGGATCTTGTAAGTATATGGGAGCATGCCCATGCCTTCGAAGACGTCGCGGTGCTGGTCGATGATGGCGTCGAGTTGGTGCGCACAAGCGTGGGAGTCCGCGAAAAGCCCGTGAAATGGCCGCCCTCATCCAGGCTGTGGCCCTGGAAGTGCTCAATCACTTGGACCCGTTCCGCCTTGTGGGGACCTTGCCGCGCCATTTCAGCCGCTTGTATATGGGAATACCGGCTCGTGGCGTTTTCATGTAAGACACAGATCTCGATGGCGGTTGCTAGGGTGAGTTGCTTTACTTTGAGGAGCTGCTGACGTAGGGGGTCCGGCTGAACACCGAAAACGATCTGGTCGTGTATCATGGAGTCGGAGGTGGGCCCGTAGCTGCAAGACTGCGCAAGGGTGCGGAGTTGCGTGAGAAAGGATTGGAAAGGTTCATCCTTACCCTGCAAACGCTGCTCGAACACATAGCGCTCGAAACTTTCATTCACCTCTACGCTGCAGTGAGTGCCAAACTTGAGGAGGACCGTCTTGAACTTTGTTTTATCTTCATCATCCGCAAAGGGGAGAGAGTTGAAAATGTGGATGGCATGGTCCCCGGCAGTAGAGAGGAGAAGAGCAATCTTTCAGGTATTCGAGGCACCCTCAATGTCTGTGGCTTCGAGGAAGAGCTGTTTGAAAATCTTCCAGTTGGCCCCGAGGTTGCCAGCGTTGCGGAGCGGCGGTGGCGGGCTGATGTTGTCCATATTGCAGGGTGACGGAATGCTGGCAGAAGGCAGATCACTTGCAGGTAGGTCTAAGAAGTGCTAATATCCCTCAACTCCTGGTATCATGATGTGTTGGGTGTTCTGGATCACATACAGGCCACCAACACTTGAAATAGTGCAACACTATTTTATTGAATCATTAACTGATTAAACATACTCAGACTGTGGATTAATATACTAGCTTTAACTAAAGACCTTTGCCTTGTCCTAACCAGTCGATGCACTCAGCAAATGGTGAATGTCTGTGTTACAGGCTGTGAGCTCTGTCCTCCTAGCTAGCTGTAACTCGAATGAGTGGGAACTCTGATGCCCCCTGTCTTTATAGTGCGTATGCTCTCACTGGTGATTGGCTGCGGTGTTGTGTGTTGATTGGTCCCACTGTGTGTCCATCAGTGTGTGTCTGCACCATAATATACTGGCGCATATTATGACAATCTGTACTCTTGAAAACATTTTAAACCCATCTGATCTGAATTTAAATGGATAGAGAGAGCAGGTGGTTCTCTCTTTCTCGTACTCGAAACATTTCAATTTTGAATTTTCAATAATCTTCTGCTGAGGTTACCCTGGCTGACTAGCCTTGTGGGAATTTCCAACAATGATTTTTGTTCCTTAACTCTGCTATGCACACCTGCAACCCCTCCCCCCTTCAAAGAATTTTAATAAATTTGTAAGATATGACATGGACCAAACCTTGCTGGAAATAAAAGTGTGCTAACAATACAATTAATACTGCACAAATTGATCAGCTCGGGGGATTAATACTGGGTATTGAGAATCTCCTGGACTTGTGGGTTGATTTAGTTCTGTTTACATTGTACAAGTTCCCTTAGCTTTGCCATTATTTATGTCACAAGTAGGCTTACATTAACACTGCAATGAAGTTACTGTGAAAAGCCCCGAGTCGCCACATTCTGGAGCCTGTTTGGGTATACAGAGGGAGAATTCAGAATTCTCAGCTGGCACGGGAATTGAACCCACGCTGCTGGCCTTGTTCTGCATCGCAAACTAGCTTTTTAGAACAGGCTTACGCATATTAATTGTGCATGAAATTTGCCACAGGAAATTTGGGTTGTTTGTTAAGAAGATAACTGGTAGCACAATTTATTTTTGAGCTGAAGGGTGCAAGGAAAAGTCTAATGAAACCCAGATACCTTGAGATGCCTCAATTCTACAAGATTGAATCTATTATGTTGGAAAAATGGGACCCAATATTTCAAACAGCTGAGAAATGCTGTGGAGAAAGGTGAACAGCAGACATAAGCATTTTAAACAAACAAAAATACAAAGCTTACAATTGTGTGGGATAGGCTGGATGGACCAGAAGGTCTTTTCCTGTCTGTCATTGTTTATGTGTAAAAGAGGGAAAGGTCGAACAGTTAATCCCACTTCACGTTCTTCTGAGTGTCCATTTGGAGAAGTGCCAGTTGCAGCACTTGAATAGATCCTTCTCAGATAGGAGGAACTGATGGTGGCAGATCGCAAGGCCATGGAGTTGTAAAACAGGAGTCCCTCCTTTTCCTCACAGTATGATGTGAAAGGGAGGATTAGGTATGAGGATATTGTGATCTTCGGTAGTCTCAGCCCAGCCTCCGACCATGGCCTCAGTACTCATCATCCCAATCATTACCAGCACTATCTCCTTCATGAGGGTGGGAACATACAGGTACGCCTGATCTCTCCAATTAGCTCTTGCTACCTTCATCTCACATCCCAGTTTCCTCTCATCCGATACTCTAATCTGATTTACAAGTTTCAGATGGTGTAAGCTTTCTTTTTCAATTTCTTTCTGTGCCACAATCTTTGCTGCCAAAGCATTGGTCGCTCTATGGAGTCGCGAGGATACAGGAGGCGAGTGGAATGGTGTCAGAGGGAGGCTTTTGCACATGGTTCTCATCATCCTGGCCAAACAGCGAAGTCTCCATATGCAGTCATGCATGAACAAGAGGAACACCCATCTCTGGTTCTTCAGGGTGTCCTTTACCTGGAAGAGATGGAATGAGGAATTCTATGTCTAGATGGAGGCTAGGCAAATGGCTTAACAATGTCCTGCTGGTTTTGAGATGGAGGAAACCTCTGATGGGCCTTCTCATTAAATGTATCACTTAAATTCATTCAGACATCCACTGAGGCGTGGATGAAGCAGGCTACAGGCAACCCTGACTTGGTATTGGTTCTCACCCAGTTGAGGAGGAGGAGGGCCCTTCGCAGATTGGCAGGGCCATGAGGAACAAGGGCCTGAGCAGCAAGAGGCAGTAAGGGCTTCTATAAGTTCAAGATGCTGGTGAATATGGACCAGTGTAATGGCAAGCATTGGCCCAGCCATGGGTTTATCATTGATGTTGCCCTTATATGGAGATAAGTGAAAGGCAAAGTCGGTGGCACTATGGTATGTCCCAGCACATGGTTTCTCACATATGACAGCTTCTCCAATATGAGCTATGTCTGCAGGGTGTAGTGATATTGACACAAGGCGTTAATGTAAATACACTACAACTAAGTAACCACGAGAGGGAGCACCAGAGATGTATATAATAGACAAACAGGAAGTCAAGGGCACTCTTCACAGGAACGGCAGCTAGTGAGCAGGACACAGGCAGACAGCTCTCATGTAATAGCTAATATAAGCTCTGGAGAGAGAACAAACTCACACAATAAAGCATCTACTTCAACTGTAAGACTACGAGTTTTATTCAGACACAAGGAATAATACATGGTACCAGGAGACTTCCGAACGCTTACTAGAAGATTACACAAGATGCAGACAAAGAAAGATCGAAAAGACAAGAAAACTCGTACTGGAGATTTGACATGGGGAGACTTCGCTGATTCAATGGAACTTGTTGGAACTCCACCGCAGCTGTAAACAACTGGTAATTTAAATCATATATGGAAAATTTTTAAACAAATGTTCGAAATATATATCGTAGCTAATGATTTGAGCACAGCCTCTGAAGAAATGAAAATAGCACTGCTACTAGCAGGACATGAAGCTCGAGAAATCTATAACAGCTTTAATTACTTGAAAGGTGAAAACAACACCAAATTAGAAGTAATACTCAAAACATTTGAAGATCACTGTAACACCAGTAACAATGCTGCTTTAAGACATTCAATGCTCGGAGACCAAATTGCATAGGGAATGAGTGATGCGAAACTCAAACAATCATTATCAGAACAGAAAGGTTTAATGCTAGAAATTGCGATTGAAAAAGATCGCAAGAAAAAAATAACATTTAGTGTTTACCTAGAAAGAACACCGAAAAAGCTCTTCTCCATGGGTCTAAAGAAGTTAAAATGGCGTCTGAGCACATTTTAAACTGCCGGGGAACAAAAAAACGCAAATCTGCTTCTGCGCATGTGCAGCAAGCCGTGCGTGCGCAATTGAAAAAAGACGTTTTGGATGCAGATCGTTCTGTGCATGTGCAAGATGCGCATGCGCAGTCAGAAGAAGATCGAACACTGTTCGAAGATGGATCTGTGCATGCGCAGTTTACAAAAAAGCGCACAGTAAAGGAAAATCGATTTGTGCTTGCGCAATCGATTCCCTTGCTTTACGTCACGAGCGTCAGAAGACTCAGACCATGCCCACTTAAAGCAACACTGCCCGAAAATTTAAAATAAGAGTTTAAAAGCTACAAAACCCAATTTTTTTTACCTCAGAAGAGAGAACAATGCCTGACTTTCAACCAACGGTTGAAAATAACCTCTGCAGCACCCTGGAACAAGCAGCACCACCCAAAGTGAAGAGCACAATGACAATTCCGAAACCAAAGAAGATGATTTGTCATTGAACATGAAGAGCACAACAACAAATCCGAAACAAAAAAAGATGATTTGTATATTGAAGACTACTACTCAGACATGGCTGAGTTGTTCAGATATGATCATAAAAGCATCAGCGACACGGTGGAAAAGCTCAACACGACTCTACTCATGGTGGATAAATCCAATACCGTGATGCAATGGCAGATCATTGATACATTGGATAACAGCAACCTGTCAAATACCCAAGAAGAAAACGATGCCACACAGCGAGTACTGACTGACTCCGTTGAGAGAGCACAGATCGACTCCACAGAGAGAACACTGCATGACTCCATACAGAGAGCGATGAAAGGCTCCGCATAGAGAGCGACGCAAGCCTCCACAGAGAGCTCGTTGGCAGACTCCAAAGGGGAAGCAACTAAAGACTCCATAGCAAAATCCATGCATGAACAAGACCATGCAGGTCTATCCACCTTATCTGAGCAACCAGAAGCAGACAATGAAAGTCTACCAAGCTCACGTGAACAACAAAAAGCAAATTATGAAAGTCTACCAAGCTCACGTGAACAACAAAAAGCAGACTATGAAAGTCTACCAATCTCAGGTGAACAACAAGAAGACAATGTAAGTCTACCCACTGTATGTGAGAACAGTGACAATGTCATCACAATCGACAAACAAGATGTGCAAGCTCACAGCGAGACTGACAGATCTCAGCTTGTCTGTACAGAAGCACTCAACAATCAAAGTCAAACTACTCATGCGTCCAGTGAGACCATGTCAATTGAAACCTCATCTACTCTAAACTATCCACCAGAAAATGAAATTGTGAAGATATTGACTCCAGAAGGGGAGCACCAAGAAACCAAAGATGATTCAAATGAACCAGAAATGACTCCAGAAGAGGAGCACCAAGAGATCACAGATGAAACAGATCAACCAGAAATGACTCCAGAAAAGGAGCACCAAGGAAGCAAAGAGGAATCAAATCAACCACAAAGGAGTGATGTCACCAAGATCAATGCAACATCAGATCATTCTCACAATCCTCAAGAGGAAACGCTCAATGAAACATCAGCTACCACAAAGGACATTGACACCAATAACTTGAGAATTACTCAAATTATCCTCATGGAACAGTTATTGGGCGCAACAGAAACCACAAGAAGCACAACAGAAACAAGGACAACAACAGCAACAACAAAAACAACAAGAAGCACAACAAGAACAACAACAAAAACTACAGCACAACAACAAAAATTACAAGAACAACTACAAGAAGCATAACAAAGACAACAACAGCAACAACAAGCATGACAACAACAACTAGAACAACGAAAACAACAAAACTAGAAACAACAAGGAAGACAACAACAAGAACAACAATGAAAACAACAAAGACAGAAACGACAAAAAAAACAACAATGAAACAACAACCTGTAGAACATGGTACAACTCTGCGCATGAAGGACATGCACACTCCAAACAGCAACAGCACACTCCAAAACAATGACAAGAGTACAAAAATACCATGGCATGACAACTCTCACAAATTCACATTTGCTCCAGAACAAACAAGCACACCAGCTTTCAAGGCAGATGACACACTAAATCAATACCACAAGCACAGAAAAGATTCCATGTCAGTCAACATCAGTGGTTCGACCATTCGAATGGCGCGTGATGGCTTGTTGGTTACTTAAACACAAGAACACTGACAACATTCACAAAGAAATTACAATATCAACGTCAACAACAGAAGAAGAAAAAGAAAACTCAACCGAATAAATTCATAAAGTTGGACTCATAATTTTTTAAATTAAGATTGGACTCATAAATATTAATTGGCTTTGTATAATAATCAATATCATCACAACTTGGACATATCATCTTTTATCTACCTGTTTTGTACAATTTTCTGAAACAAAGTAGAGAAAATATGTAAAAGGAAAAAAGGGGGGATGTAGTGATATTCACCACTGTATAGACACATGGGTTAATGTAAATACACTACAACTAAGTAACAACTAGAGGGAGCACCAGAGGTGTATATAATAGACAAACAGGAAATCAAGGGCACTCTTCACAGGAATGGCAGCTAGTGAGCAGGACACAGGCAGACAGCTCTCATGTAACATCTAGCATAAGCTCTGGAGAGAGAACAAACTCACACAATAAAGCATCTACTTCAACTGTAAGACTACGAGCTTTATTCAGACACAAGTAATAATACACAGGGAATCTGGAGGAGTGATATGGAGCTCATGGTCTGCAATGAGCAAATGTTTGTCCAGGTGCCTTTTAAATATGGCACCAGGATCTTCAACCTTGTGAGGTGACAATGGGGTGAGCAAAATCCTGACTGCCCCACCACTAGATTCGCTGAGCTCCTCCCTGATGCATAATTGATGAGCTGACAGCGGAGGATTGTGCATGTTCAGTTGTCATGCCAACCAAGTAGGAAAGCCAACATTCCCGTCCACCACCAGAACTAGCCTACATAATGGAAAATCCCACCTCCACAATCTGCTTGTCATCCCTAATGGATTAGCAATCCTGGAGTTGGCCTCTTAGTTCAATGCTTCCCGTATAATTACTCCAAGAGGTGTGTGGCTGCTATGAGCAAGGTCAGGACCTGACCTGGTCCTGTTTGCCAGAATGCTCAAAGTCTGGAGGATATTCAGCTCACAGAGGATATGCAGCATAGCGCAGAGTCCCTCCTGACTTATCAAAGAAATAAACATCCTTGCAAACTCTGCTTGACTAACACTGCATTTGCAGCAGATGTACCTCTTCCCTCCTGCAAGCGTCATTTTCAAATCACTCATGTTCCAATTTTCTTGCCCCAAGACAAAAAAATGCTCAATTTGAATTTGAGAATTGCTGAAAAAGATGTGGGCCGGGATTCTCCAGTCGCCGACGCTGAAATCGCATTCGGCAATCGGCTGGAGAATCAAAGTTCCCGACCAAATTGGTGGCGGTGCCGCTTTCATGATGCTCCGCCCCCGTCCGGCCGAGTTCCCAAAGGTGTGGGTCTCTCATGGTCTCATCCGTCGGAAATTCGACTCAGTCCAGCACTGCCACAAATCAGGGGAGGGCCGATCTGCAGGCAGGGGGGACTTTATCAGGGGCTGCGGGCACTGTGGGTGGGTGGTCCGGTCGTGCGAACTGGCCAATGGGGGGGCACTATTTCGCAGACCGGGTCCGCGAGCGGCCGGCCCCATGTTGCACGGCGCGGCCGCTGCAGGCTGCCGCGGTACGCATGCGTGGCCACGGACCCGGCAATTCTCCAGGCCGTATCGGCAGCTAGAGCCGCATGCTAGTCCCCAGCGGCACGGAGGATCGGTGGCCATTTTGCGCTGAATTTTTGAGCGCAAAACGCCACCATTCCCATGTCGACATAAGGACATTGTCTCAAAATCAGAGAATCCAGCCCATGGCATTTCGGGCCTGATACATTTTGGGATAAATAGCATACAGAATGACTGATTACTGTCAAAAGTATTCAGTAGTTTCCCCTCATCTATATTGTTCCAACCCTGATTCAAATTTGCTCTGAGTCCCGAAAGCATTTTGAATAAACTGTATATTTCTTTATTCTCTGGCCAATGCCAGCAAACTTACCCATGTTAATTCAGTTACAAGGCTGAACTTCAAGATCCAACCTTGCAATAAGGGTAGGATGTTTTCCAACAAGAATCCTATGCACTGGCTGATTGCAATAACTCAACCATCACTTCACAAGTTACAGCATCTGAGGAATTATTCTATATTGTTCATAGCACGAGCCCGTGAAACAAGAGTCTTTGACCAAATAAATTTCCCAGATCTTTGAATAAGGTAATCTTTCTGATCTGTATTGAATGAAGGAATCTTTGATTGAAAGCAGTTGTGTGTCAGCATTTCAGGTTTAAACGGGGCATTCAAGCCTGGCAAGAACATCTACCTGCATTAGATCAACAAAGAGCAAAGAAATGTACAGCACAGAAACAGGCCTTTCGGCTCTCCAAGCCCGACCATGCTGCCCGTCCAAACTAAAATCTTCTACACTTCCGGGGTCAGTATCCCTCTATTCCCATCCTATTCACATATTTGTCAAGATGCCTCTTAAACGTCACGATCGTCCCTGCTTCCACCACCTCCTCCGGCAGCGGGTTCCAGGCACCCACTACCCTCTGTGTAAAAAACTTACATCGTAACTCTCCTCTAAACCTTGCCCCTCGCACCTTAAACATATGCCCCCTAGTAATTGACCCCTCTACCCTGGGAAAAAGTCTCTGACTATCGACTCTGTCTATGCCCCTCATAATTTTGTAGACCTCAATAAGGTCGCCCCTCAACCTCCTTCGTTCCAGTGAGAACAAACCAAGTTTATTCAACCTCTCCTCATAGCTAATGCCCTCCATACCAGGCAACATCCTGGTAAATCTCTTCTGCACCCTCTCTGAAGCCTCCACATCCTTCTGGTAGTGTGGCGACCAGAATTGAACACTATACTCCAAGTGTGGCCTAACTAAGGTTCTATACAGCTGCAACATGACTTGCCAATTTTTATACTCAATGCCCCGGTCAATGAAGGCAAGCATGCTGTATGCCTTCTTGACTACCTTCTCCACCTGTGTTGCCCCTTTCGGTGACCTGTGGACCTGTACACCTAGATCTATCTGACTGTCAATACTCTGGAGGGTTCTACCATTCACTGGATATTCCCTTCCAAATTAGACCTTCCAAAATGCATTACCTCACATTTGTCCGGATTAAACTCCATCTGCCTTCTCTCCGCCCGGGTCTCATAATGATCTAAATCCTGCTGTATTCTCTGACAGTCCTCATCGCTATCCGCAATTCCACCAACATTTGTGTCGTCCACAAACTTACTAATCAGACCAGTTACATTTTCCTTCAAATCATTTATGTATACTACGAACAGCAAAGGTCCCAACACTGATCCCTGCGGAACATCACTAGTCACAGCCCTCCAATCAGAAAAGCACCCTTCTATTGCTACTCTCTGCCTTCTATGACCAAGCCAGTTCTGTATCCATCTTGCCAGCTCCTGTGTGACTTCACCTTTTGTACCAGTCTGCCATGAGGGACCTTGTCAAAGGCCTTACTGAAGTCCACATAGACAACATCCACTGCCCTACCTGCATCAATCATCTTTGTGACGTCTTCAAAAAACTCTATCAAGTTAATGAGACACAACCTCCTCTTCACAAAACCATGCTGCCTCTCGCTAATATGTCCACTTGCTTCCAAATGGGAGTAGATCCTGTGTCGAAGAATTTTCTCCACTGACGTAAGGCTCACCGGCCTGTAGTTCCCTGGATTATCCTTGCTACCCTTCTTGAACAAAGGAACAACATTGGCTATACTTCAGTCCTCCGCGACATCACCTGAAGACAGTGAGGATCCAAAAATTTCTGTCAAGGCCTCAGCAATTTCCTCTCTTGCCTCCTCTCTTGTATTCTGTGGTAGATCCCATCAGGCCCTGGGGACTTATCCACCTTAATATTTTTCAAGACGCTCAACACCTCGTCTTTTTGGATCTCAATGTGACCCAGGCTATCTACACACCCTTCTCCAGACTCAACATCCACCAATTCCTTCTCTTTGGTGAATACTGATGCCAAATATTCATTTAGTACCTCACCCATTTTCTCTGGCTGCACACATAGATTCCCTCCCCTGTCCTTCAGTGGGCCAACCCTTTCCCTGGCTACCCACTAGCTTTTCATGTACGTGTAAAAAGCCTTGGGATTTTCCTGAACCCTATTTGCCAATGACTTTTTGTGACCCCTTCTAGCCCTCCTGACTCCTTGCTTAAGTTCCTTCCTACTTTCCTTATATTTCACACAGGCTTCGTCTGTTCCCAGCCTTCTAGCCCTGACAAATGCCTCCTTTTTCTTTTTGACGAGACCTACAATATCTCTCCTTATCCAAGGTTCCTGAAATTTGCCTTCTTCCGCACAGGAACATGCCGGTCCTGAATTCCTTTCAACTGACATTTGAAAGCCTCCCACATGTCAGATGTTGATTTACCCTCAAACATCTACCCCCAATCTAGGTTCTTCCGTTCCTGCCTAATATTGTTATAATTAGCCTTCCCCCAATTTAGCACATTCCGCCGAGGTCCAAACTTATCCTTGTCCACCAACACTTTAAAACTTACTGAATTATGGTCACTGTTCCCGAAATGCTCTCCTACTGACACTTCTACCACCTGGCCGGGCTCATTCCCCCATACTAGGTCCAGTACAGCCCCTTCCCTAGTTGGACGATCTGCATATTGTTTTCAGAAGCTCTCCTGGATGCTCCTTACAAACTCTGCCCCGTCTAAGTCCCTGGCACAAAGTGAGTCCAAGTCAATATTGGGGAAGTTAAAGGGCGGGATTCTCCGCCCCACCACCGGGCTGGAGAATCGCCGGTGGGCGGCGTGAATCCTGCCCCGCCGCCCCGACGTCGGCTGCCAAATTCTCCAGTTTTTTGCCCCGGGCGGGAATCGCGTCGCGCCAGTTGGGGGCAGTTGGCAGCGGCCACCCCCGGCGATTCTCCGCTCCGCGATGGGCCGAGTGGCACCTGCTTTCGGCCTGTCCCGCCGGCATAAATTGCACAAGGTTTGTACCGGTGGGACCTTGCTCTGTGGGCGGCCTGCAGAGGGATCTGGCCACAGGGGGCCCCCACGGTGGCCTTGCCCGTGATCGGGGCCCATTGATCTGCGGGCGGGCCTGTGCCGCGGGGGCACTCTTTCCCTCCGTGCCAGCCACTATAATGCTCTGCTATGGCGGCGTGGAGAAGAAACCCACTGCGCATGTGCAGGAATCACGCCAGCGATTCTGGGAAGACGCTGGCGCTCCTGTGCAAGCACCAACTCGCGCCGGCTGGCGGAGGCCCTTCCGTGCCGGTTGGCGTGGCGCCAATCACTCCAGCGCCGGCCTAGCCCCCGAAGGTGCGGAGGATTCCGCACCTTCCGGGCGACCCGACGCTGGAGTGGTTCACGGCACTCTTTGGCGCCGGTACGGCCCGCCCGCCGGATACCGGAGAATCCCGTCCAATGTCTCCCATCACAACAACCTTGTTGCTTTTACTCCTTTCCAAAATCTGTCTACCTAGCTGCTCCTCTATCTCCCGCTGGCTGTTGGTGAGTAGTAAACCCCCAACATTGTGACTCCACCCTTCCTGATCCTGATCTCTACCCATTTTACACATGGACAAAATGAAAATTTGTAAAACGTTATGAGGAAATCATTTTTTGTAGAAAGTTTAATATAAACAAAAGATAAATGCCAAATAGTGTCATAGTTATCAGGATAAAGTAACCTATTAGAGTGAATAATTAATCAATAATCAGTTAGTCATGGTCACTTAATGCTTCTCAGTATTTAGTTAGCCATGAGTCAGTTAATCAGCAGTCAAATTGTTGTGCTTATTGGACAATATGTGATCAACAAGAAGCAAATGAATAAACGCTCTTGAAATGAGAGACAAAGGGGGCGGGATTCTCTCAGCCCATGCCTTGCCGGGGAATCGCCGGGCCGGGCACGAATCGCGCGACGCTGTCCCGATGCTGGTCCGCCAATTCTCCGGAGAGCGAAGAATCGGCTCCATTGGCGCCGGTGCGGTCAGCACGGCGCTGGTCGTGGGCCACTCTAAGCGCCCCCACCCCCGGCAATTCTCTGCCCGGGATGGGCCAAGCGGCCGCACAAAAAATCTGAGTCCCGCCGGCGCTATCCACGTGTGGTCTTACCCGGCGGGATCTCGGTGTGCATGCATCCGGGGGCGGCCTGGTGTGGGGGGGGGGGCGGTCTGACACCGGGGTGGGTGGGGGGGGGGGCTCCGCTGTGGCCTGGCCCGTGATCGGGGCCTACTGATCGGCGGGCCGGCCTGTCGGGCTGGGGGCCTCCTTTCCTCCGTGCCGGCCCCTGTAGCCCTACGCCATGTTGCGTCGGGGCCAGCGCGGCGAAGGGAGCCACTGTGCATGCACGCATTGGCACCGGTCGCATGGTGCATGCGCGCATTGGCGCCGGTCGCAGTGCGCATGTGCAGACCCGCGGCGCCCATTTAACGCCCATCATCGGCAGCTGGAGCGGCGTGGGTCGTTCCAGTGCCGTGCTGGCCCTCTGTAGGGGTCAGAATTTCTGCTCCTGAGGGCATGTTGACGCCGTCATGAAACGTCACTTAGCCTCAGGATTAGAGAATCCCGCCCAGGGTCTCAAGAAAGAAACAGGTTGGGTCTCTAGTTTCAATAATTTAAAAATTCCCCAAATCTTTGGTCCTTGGCTGCTCAATAATTACAGTCACCAGGTTTGTAAGTTGAAAAATAAATACTGTTTATTTATAACAGAAATAAAGATTTCTGTTATAAAGGGGCAGCGTGGTAGCCTTGTGGATAGCACAATTGCTTCACAGCTCCAGGGTCCCAGGTTCGATTCCGGCTTGGGTCACTGTCTGTGCGGAGTCTGCACATCCTCCCCGTGTGTGCGTGGGTTTCCTCCGGGTGCTCCGGTTTCCTCCCACAGTCCAAAGATGTGCGGGTTAGGTGGATTGGCCATGATAAATTGCCCTTAGTGTCCAAAATTACCCTTAGTGTTGGGTGGGGTTGCTGGGTTATGGGGGTGGGGTGGAGGTGTTGACCTTGGGTGGGGTGCTCTTTCCAGGAGCTGGTGCAGACTCGATGGGCCGAATGGCCTCTTTCTGCACTGTAAATTCTATGATAATCTATGAAAGATGGAATGTGCAGTAATTTTAGGCTGCATGACAAGCAAGTTAACCTACTACCACCCTTTCACTGTCCCACCCTTTACCTACTCACACACACAGGACAAACACATAGGGGTGGAAAGGGATAGAAATAATAAGAGTTAAGGGCAAAAAAACAAGAGTCCCTGCTTCCTTTGCAGCAGGTGTTCCTCCCAACATGGTTGATCAAAGCCTCTGATTTACCATGGTTGATGATGTTCTTGCAGAGTCATTCATTCAGTACTCACAAGCAGTCAGCTTTCCTCTAGAGAGACACTTTAGCTTTTATTAAACTGGTCCTTCAACTTGAAGGTTCACCTCCAGGGCTGTTTCTTTCTTGAGACCCTTTGTCTCACATCAAACCCGGATTCCAGCCCTTTATAGTGTTGGAAGAATCATGCCCAGACTTGCTGGAGAGAGAGCTTTTACAGTGGATTTTTAGAGAGAGGGAGACTTAGAGCTGCTTCTTCCAGATTTCGGAACCAAAAGTGAAACTCCAGACCCAGCCTTGTCTCTGAAAAACATCTCAGTGAGATCAGAACCAATCGCCACTAGTTACCGGGCAAAGTACAGCATTTTGAACCAGTTCATTGGCCACCAGCCAAGTCACTCAAAGCGAGTCATCACTTATCTCTCCTGCTGCTGCAATCCTCTGCTTGAATTAAAGGCACAGACCACGTACAAGCTGCTTTGCCTTAAAGTCACAGGACCATTAATCATCCTTGGAGCAAAATGGTAATTGTAAAAATAAAAGAAAGGAAAAAATAAGGGAATAGACAGAAACAAATGGGAGGATCCTTACAAGTAGTCCTCCGAGTTCCAGAGATTTGGCCTGTCGCTGCCTCTGACTGGTCCAGACACGTGTCAGTGAGGTGTTCTTCAGAAAGTGATCTCATCCATACTAGGTTGCTGAGAGAAGCCAATCTGCCTTCTCCACAGGAACAATTCCTGTCCTCATCATCCAGCTTGGTAGCATCCTCCTGGAATTTGAAAAGCTCTACAATGCTGCCCAAATCCTACCATCTGGGATCTTTCTCTTCTGTTGTAGGCAGGCTTTGACTGCAGGAAGACAAAAGGAATGAATGTGATGAGAAGGGATGGAGCAGAGGCTGATAAATGTGCAACGCTCCTGTGTGTGGTGAGCCCTCCTCAGAAAGGGCTGAGGATGCTGTTTGCACAGTATGAGAGATGAGATGATGATGATGTGAAAGTACCTGTGAGACAATCAGTGCTGATATGTGTCCCTCACTAATGTTGTGCGTAATCCTTTGAGTGCATAATGCCACAATGAGAATGTGATATTGGAATGAAGGTTCACTTACCCTGGCGAAGTGGGTGAGATCATTTATCGTCTTCCAGTCCTGGATAGTGTTGCAGGGCCGGGTCCCAGCCATGCTGACCTGACTTGTTATTGCTCTCCAGGTCGGAGATGCAAAGCTGGAATGCTCCCTGGAACCGTGCTTCAGGTACGGCACATCCTGATGTTGGCATATTACTCATATCAAAGTCATGAGGGGATTGCGGTTAAACCTTGGGGTGGTCTTCTTCTTCTGCTGCTGTGTAGATATCTCTACAAGTCTCCAGGAAGCCAGCTGGGCTTGAGCGAGTAAAATGTGTGTGCTGAGGTGGCAGTTAAATGTGGTGCCCAGAATATTGACCCCATTAGAAGCTGGTTTAGCTCAGTGGGCTAGACAGCTGGTTTGTGCTGCAGAACAAGCCCAGCAGTGCGGGTTCAATTCCCATACCAGCTTACCCGAACATGCACTGGAATGTGGCGACTAGGGGCTTTTCATAGTAACTTCATACTTGTGACAATAAAAGGTTATGTTAGGGCAGCACGGTAGCATTGTGGATAGCACAATTGCTTCACAGCTCCAGGGTCCCAGGTTCGATTCCGGCTTGGGTCACTGTCTGTGCGGAGTCTGCACATCCTCCCCGGGTGTGCGTGGGTTTCCTCCGGGTGCTCCGGTTTCCTCCCACAGTCCAAAGATGTGCAGGTTAGGTGGATTGACCATGATAAATTGCCCTTAGTGTCCAAAATTGCCCTTAGTGTTGGGTGGGGTTACTGGGTTATGGGGATAGGGTGGAGTGGTCCTTGGGTAGGGTGCTCTTTCCAAGAGCCGGTGCAGACTCGATGAGCCGAATGGTCTCCTTCTGCACTGTAAATTCTATGAAATTAGGTAATGATGAGATGGCGAATCAGCTCCCGATCCACCAAGCGATTTCTTTTGTTAAACCATGTTGATTCTGCCTGCTTGTATTATGATTTTAAAAATGTTCTTCTATTATCTCCTTGTTAATGGATTCAAGCATTATCCCGATGACAGATGTTAGGCTTAACTGCCTATAGTTTCCTGCTTCCTGACTGTCTCTTTTCTTGAATAAAGATGTAACATTTGTGGTTTTCCATCTGCTGGGACCATTCCAGAATTTACTAATGAAGTCCGTCATCCTTGTAAACCTCCTCTTTACTTTCTCTAAAGATAATCGATAATTTCTTCCACCCCAAAGTGGGGTGTCCAGAATTGTCCACGTTACTTCAACTGATGTCTAGCCAGTGTTTTATAAAGGTTTTGTATTCAGCATCACATTTATAAAGCCAAATACCTTCTTGTGGTAGCATGGCCCCTTAAGGGGTGGGCACCACTGATCACGTGACTGGCTTGGGGCCAATCGCATGGGAGTGCACAAAACCCAGCCAACTGGGAGTTTGCGTGGGACCTTGGGTGCAAGTGCCCATGAGTGCGAACTAGGGAGCCGAAGTGTTCAGACTTGTTGTATAGTGTTCTTTGCCTGTTATTTGATTGTCTTTGACTTTCATCAACAAAACCCTTTGTTAACTATTGGGAGCCTCCAGTTTCTGTCACGAACCACCATACTTCTTAACTGCCGTATCAAATTTCCCTGCCACCTTCACATAACTGTGTATATGTACCCCACCAGGTGACTCTATTCCCGCACTTCCAAATGCCTCCATGCTGTTCCTATCACTTCACACTCATCTGCACTAAAATGCACCTGCCACCTTTTTACTTATTTCTCCAGCCTATCTCACTTACTCTGATGTCTATCATTATTCTCCTTACTATTTGCTGCATTGCCACATTTTGTACCAGCAGCAAACTTCAAAAGTGTACTCCCTATATCCACGTTCAGTTCTTCATATAACAAAAATAATAGTCCTACCATAGACCCTTGGTGAACTCCACCACGTACTCCTCTCCAGTTACAAAAACATCTGTTCATCATTATGCTCTCCCCCCTACTACGTAGCACGAGTACATGCCCAGGTTACTACTGCCTCTTTAATCCCATGTGCTCCTATTTTCCAAACAGGTCTGACTCGTAGTTTCATAGGTGTTTACAGGACAAAAGAACGCCATTCAATCCATCATGTCCATACTGGTCAACAGTGATCTGACTACACTGATCCCATTTTCTTTTTCTTTAAATTTAGAGTACCCAATTATTTTTTTCCAATTAAGGGGCAATTTAGCGTGGCCAATCCACCTACTCTGCACATCTTTGGGTTGTGGGGGCGAAACCCACGCAAAAACGGGGAGAATGTGCAAACTCCACATAGACACTGACCCAGAGCCGGGATCGAACCTGGGACCTCGGCGCCGTGAGGCAGCAGGGCTAACCCACTGCGCCACTGTGCTACCCTCTGATCCCATTTTCAAGTGCTTAGCTCATAGCCCTGGAGGTAATGTGATACTTCATCAAATGCCTTTTGAATGCCCACATATGCAATATCAACAGTTTGGGACTTTTTTCCACATTGTAAATATGTCATGTAAGATTAATATTCTACAAAATATTTGGTTAAATTCAAACATGAATGGGTACATCATGTTGATTATGTAACGGGGCCAATGTAATATTTTTGTCCTGTGTCCATTTGCATGAGCATTTTCGCTGCCATTATGATCCCATCACTTCATCCGTATTCTTCCTTCTCTTTAACATCTTTTCTCTCTACCGTTCTGAGACACCTCTCTCACACATCTTCAGACTTTAATTTCTCCCCTCTCAGGTACTCTGCCCACCATAGGAGTACAGATAAACAGATTAGACAGCATTACATGTGTGGCTGAAGTTGTGGTCTGGGAGGCAGATGTTATGCTTCATGGGCCACGGGCACCCGTGCTGAGGAAAAGGGAACTGTTTGACTGTGATGGGCTCCACTTCAACTGGACTAGGATGAGCCTTCTGATGAATCAGATAACTAGCGCATTATACAGGACTTCAAACTAATAAAGTCTGGAGAGGGTAGGAAGGGAGAAACTGTTGCCATTGATGGAAGGATCAAAGCCAGAGAGAAAAAAATGTAAACATTAATCTGCAAAAGAAGCAATGATGACATGAGGGAAAATGTTTTCACATGGCGAGTGGCTAGGGTCTGGAACGCAGTGCCTGAGTGTGGAGGACGCACGGTCAACTGAGGATTTAAAAAGGGAATTGCATCATTATCTAAATAGAATTAAAAATTGCAGGGCTACAGAGAAAAGGCAGGGAAGTGGCACAAGGTGAATTGCTCCTTTAGAGGGTCAGCACAAACATGGCAGGCTGAATGGTCTCCTTCTGTGCAATGACCATTTTATGATTCTAGTGGGAGGATTCAGGAAAAGATAAATTGAAAGCAATAATGGAGATGTTAAGGTTATCAAGCAGATCAATGTTTTGGGTAAAAGCAAGCAAAATAGGTCAGGAAGCACAGTGAGAGAAACAAAGGGCATGAGTGATGAAAGCGATGTCAGGAAAAATTAGAAAAAAATCAAAGCTGACACCATTATATAAGAACATAAGAACTAGGAGCAGGAGTAGGCCATCTGGCCCCTCGAGCCTGCTCCGCCATTCAATGAGATCATGGCTGATCTTTTGTGGACTCAGCTCCACTTTCCGGCCCGAACACCATAACCCTTAATCCCTTTATTCTTCAAAAAACTATCTATCTTTATCTTAAAAACATTTAATGAAGGAGCCTTAACTGCTCCACTGGGCAAGGAATTCCATAGATTCACAACCCTTTGGGTGAAGAAGTTCCTCCTAAACTCAGTCCTAAATCTACTTCCCCTTATTTTGAGGCTATGCCCCCTAGTTCTGCTTTCACCCGCCAGTGGAAACAACCTGCCCGCATCTATCCTATCTATTCCCTTCATAATCTTATATGTTTCTATAAGATCCCCCCTCATCCTTCTAAATTCCAACGAGTACAGTCCCAGTCTACTCAACCTCTCCTCGTAATCCAACCCCTTCAGCTCTGGGATTAACCTAGTGAATCTCTTCTGCACACCCTCCAGTGCCAGTACGTCCTTTCTCAAGTAAGGAGACCAAAACTGAACACAATACTCCAGGTGTGGCCTCACTAACACCTTATACAATTGCAGCATAACCTCCCTAGTCTTAAACTCCATCCCTCTAACAATGAAGGACAAAATTCCATTTGCCTTCTCAATCACCTGTTGCACCTGAAAACCAACTTTCTGCGACTCATGCACTAGCACACCCAGATCTCTCTGCACAGCAGCATGTTTTAATTTTTTATCATTTAAATAATAATCCCTTTTGCCGCTATTCTTACCAAAATGGATAACCTCACATTTGTCAACATTGTATTCCATCTGCCAGACCCTAGCCCATTCACTTAGCCTGTCCAAATCCCTCTGCAGACTTCCAGTATCCTCTGCACTTTTTGCTTTACCACTTATCTTAGTGTCGTCTGCAAACTTGGACACATTGCCCTTGGTCCCCAACTCCAAATCATCTATGTAAATTGTGAACAGTTGTGGGCCCAACACTGATCCCTGAGGGACACCACTAGCTACTGATTGCCAACCAGAGAAACACCCATTAATCCCCACTCTTTGCTTTCTATTAATTAACCAATCCTCTATCCATGCTACTACTTTCCCCTTAATGCCATGCATCTTTATCTTATGCAACAACCTTTTGTGTGGCACCTTGTCAAAGGTTTTCTGGAAATCCAGATATACCACATCCATTGGCTCCCCGTTATCTACCGCACTGTTAATGTCCTCAACAAATTCCACTAATTTAGTTAGGCACGACCTGCCCTTTATGAACCCATGCTGCGTCTGTCCAATGGGACAATTTCCATCCAGATGCCTCGCTATTTCTTCCTTGATGATAGATTCCAGCATCTTCCCTACTACCGAAATTAAGCTCACTGGCCTATAATTACCCACATTCTGCCTACCTCCTTTTTTAAACAGTGGTGTCACGTTTGCTAATTTCCAATCCGCCGGGACCACCCCAGAGTCTAGTGAATTTTGGTAAATTATCACTAGTGCATTTGCAATTTCCCTAGCCATCTCTTTTAGCACTCTGGGATGCATTCCATCAGGGCCAGGAGACTTGTCTACCTTTAGCCCCATTAGCTTGCCCATCACTACCTCCTTGGTGATATCAATCCTCTCAAGGTCCTCACCTGTCATAGCCTCATTTCCATCAGTCACTGGCATGTTATTTGTGTCTTCCACTGTGAAGACCGACCCAAAAAACCTGTTCAGTTCCTCAGCCATTTCCTCATCTCCCATTATTAAATCTCCCTTCTCATCCTCTAAAGGGCCAATATTTACCTTAGCCACGCTTTTTTGTTTTATGTATTTGTAGAAACTTTTACTATCTGTTTTTATATTCTGAGCAAGTTTACTCTCATAATCTATCTTACTCTTCTTTATAGCTTTTTTAGTAGCTTTCTATTGCCCCCTAAAGATTTCCCAGTCCTCTAGACTCCCACTGACCTTTGCTACTTTGTATGTTTTTTCCTTCAATTTGATAATCTCCCTTATTTCCTTAGATATCCACGGTCGATTTTCCCTCTTTTTACCGTCCTTCCTTTTTGTTGGTATAAACCTTTGCTGGGCACTGTGAAAAATCACTTGGAAGGTTCTCCACTGTTCCTCAACTGTTTCACCATAAAGTCATTGCTCCCAGTCTACCTTAGCTAGTTCTTCTCTCATCCCATTGTAATCTCCTTTGTTTAAGCACAAAACACTAGTGCTTGATTTTACCTTCTCACCCTCCATCTGTATTTTAAATTCCACCATATTGTGATCGCTCCTTCCGAGAGGATCCCTAAATATGAGATCCTGAATCAATCCTGTCTCATTACACAGGACCAGATCTAGGACCGCTTGTTCCCTCGTAGGTTCCATTACATACTGTTCGAGGAAACTATCGCGGATACATTCTATAAACTCCTCCTCAAGGCTGCCTTGACACACCTGGTTAAACACACCATAAAATCCCGCATGATAACTGCTGTACCATTTCTACATGCATCTGTTATTTCTTTGTTTATTGCCTGCCCCACCATAATGTTACTATTTGGTGGCCTATAGATTACTCCTATCAGTGCCTTTTTTGCCTTACTATTCCTGATTTCCACCCAAATGGATTCAACCTTATCCTCCATAGCACCGATGTCATCCCTTACTGTTGCCCGGATGTCATCCTTAAATAACAGAGCTACACCACCTCCCTTACCATCCACTCTGTCCTTCCGAAAAGTTTGATACCCTCGGATATTTAACTCCCAGTCGTGACCATCCTTTAACCATGTTTCAGTAATGGCCACTAAATCATAGTCATTCACGATGATTTGCGCCATCAACTCATTTACCTTATTCCGAATACTACGAGCATTCAGGTAAAGTACACTTATGTTGGCTTTTTTACCTCTGTTCTGAATCTTAACACCTCGATCAGTAACCTCTCCTAAGTTATATTTCCTCTTAACCTTTCTCCTAATTTTCCTTGTCGTCGAACCCACATCTTCCTGTAACAACCTGCCGCATCGCTTACCATTAATGTTTTCACATCCCGTTTTATTTCTTTTAGTATTCCTGGTCCTATTCACTGAGCTCCCCTCAGTCACTGTACCTTGTACTGTCGCCCTTTTTGATTTTTGACTATGGCTTCTCTGCCTTACACTTTCCCCCTTATTGCCTTTTATTTCTGTCCCTGTTTTACTATCTTCCAACTTCCTGCATCGGTTCCCATCCCCCTGCCACATTAGTTTAAACTCTCCCCAACAGCTCTAGCAAACACCCCCCCTAGGACATCGGTTCCAGTCCTGCCCAGGTGCAGACCGTCCGGTTTGTACTGGTCCCACCTCCCCAGAATCGGTTCCAATGTCCCAGGAATTTGAATCCCTCCCTCTTGCACCATCTCTTGAGCCACGTATTCATCCTCTCTATCCTGACATTCCTACTCTGACTAGCTCGTGGCACTGGTAGCAATCCTGAGATTACTACCTTTGAGGTCCTACTTTTTAGTTTAACTCCTAGCTCCCTAAATTCAGCTTGTAGGACCTCGTCCCGTTTTTTACCTATATCGTTGGTGCCTATGTGCACCACGACAGCTGGCTGTTCACCCTCCCCCCCCAGAATGTCCTGCAGCCGCTCCGTGACATCCTTGACCCTTGCACCAGGGAGGCAACATACCATCCTGGAGTCTCGATTTCGTCCGCAGAACCGCCTGTCTATTCCCCTTACAATTGAGTCCCCTATCACTATAGCCCTGCCATTCTTCTTGCTGCCCAGCTGCGCAGCAGAGCCAGCCACAGTGCCATGAACCTGGCTGCTGCCGCCTTCCCCTGGTGAGCCATCTCCCTCAACAGTATCCAAAGCGGTATATCTGTTTTGCAGGGAGATGACCGCAGAGGACACCTGCACTGCCTTCCTACTCTTGCTCTGTCTTTTGGTCACCCATTTACTATCTCCCTCAGTACCTTTCACCTGCGGTGTGACCAACTCGCTAAACGTGCTATCCACGACGTCCTCAGCATCGCGGACGCTCCAAAGTGAGTCCATCCGCAGCTCCAGAGCCGTCAAGCGGTCTAACAGGACCTGCAACTGGACACACTTCGTGCACATGAAGGAGCCAGGGACAGTGGACGTGTCCCAGAGCTCCCACATCGCACACGAGGAGCATGACACGGGTCTGAGATCTCCTGCCATGTCTTAAACCTTCGGTTAACTTCAACAATTTCAATTTCCCCCCCAAAAAATTTAAATAAACAAATAAACAATGAAGAAAAAAATAAATAAATATACCAATGAAAAGAAACAGAAAAACAGAAACACTACTTACCAGTCACTTACCAGGGATAAAAAACACTTCCTCCCCACCCAATTCGAATTCCCACCTCGATTCAAATTCCCAAACTCACTCTTTGCTGTGTCTCACTCCTGGCTCTGTCTTCTCTCTGGCTCACTTGGAGAACTCACTGGGAGTGAGTTTACAAGTGCCTCTTTTTAAACTGTCCTGAATTGACCCCTCCCCCACCTGCTTTCAGATCAAAGTAGATTAAAGTGACTGACACTTAACTGCCAACCAGTTATGTGAGTGGGTGGGACAGCCCCTTGTTAACCTACACTGCCCAATACTAGCTTAATATAAATTAATTTAAACTCCTGAAATTTAAAAGGAGCTGCCTTACTGATTCAATTTAATTCAATTCAATTCCCACCTCGATTCAAATTCCCAAACTCACTCTTTGCTGTGTCTCACTCCTGGCTCTGTCTTTTCTCTGGCTCACTGGGAGAACTCACCTGTACCTTCAATCCACAGAGAGGCAGCGAGAGCGAGTGAACATAAGGCTTTATTAGTCATGAACCTGCCAAGCCAGAGTTAGTAGTACAGATGAATGCCGCCCACAAGAGGCCGGCCTATATATGCCCCGGTGTGGGCGGAGCCAGAGGCGGAGCCATACCGGGGTTACAGTACAGTACCTGGAAGCAGTTCATATCACCACTTCCAGGTCATAGGTCACAGGTTATGGTATCATGCATGCATTATGGTGAATACATTCACCACAATCTGAATTTGTGAAGCATTTATAATAAATTAAATGAATCAATAACAGAGAGAATTTGACAAGTTTGATGAAGGGAAGGCAAATGGATGTTCTCTGTAAGGCCTGTAAGAAAGTGTTTGCCAAAGTCAAAAACTGGACGGGTTACACCTGGGCATGAATGGAACTGATGTCCTAGGGGAGCTATTTGCTGGAGTGGTTGGGGAGTGTTTAAACTAATGTGGCAGGGCGATTGGAAACGATGCAGGAAGTCGGAAGGTAGTAAAACAAGGACAGAAACAAAAGGCAGTAAGGGGGAAAGCCATAGTCAAAAATCAAAACGGGCGACAGTACAAGGTACAGTGACTGACGGGAGCTCAGTGAATGGGCCCAGTAATACGAAAAGGAATAAAACGGGAAGTAAAAACATAAATGGAAAGCGACGTGGCAGGTTATTACTTGAAGATATGGGTTCAACGACAAGGAAATTTAGGAGAAACGTTAAGAGGAATAATAACTTAGGAGAGGTTACTGATCAAGGTGTTAAGATTCCAAACAGAGGTATAAAAGCCAACATAAGTGTACTTTACCTGAATGCTCGTAGTATTCGGAATAAGGTAAATGAGTTGATGGCGCAAATCATCGTGAATGACTATGATTTAGAGGCCATTACTGAAACATGGTTAAAGGATGGTCACGACTGGGAGTTAAATATCCAAGGGTATCAAACTATTCGGAAGGACAGAGTGGATGGTAAGGGAGGTGGTGTAGTTCTGTTATTTAAGGATGACATCCAGGCAATAGTAAAGGATGACATCGGTGCTATGGAAGATAAGGTTGAATCCATTTGGGTGGAAATCAGGAATAGTAAGGTGCAAAAGTCACTGGTAGGAGTAGTCTATAGGCCACCAAACAGTAACATTATGGTGGGGCAGGCAATAAACAAAGAAATAACTGATGCATGTAGAAATGGTACAGCAGTCATCATGGGGGATTTTAATCTACATGTCGATTGGTTTAACCAGGTCGGTCAAGGCAGCCTTGAGGAGGAGTTTATAGAATATATCCGCGATAGTTTCCTCGAACAGTATGTAATGGAACCTATGAGGGAACAAGCGGTCCTAGATGTGGTCTTGTGTAATGAGACAGGATTGATTAATGATCTCATAGTTAGGGATCCTCTCGGAACGAGCGATCATAATATGGTGGAATTTAAAATACAGATGGAGGGTGAGAAGGTAAAATCGAACACTAGTGTTTTGTGATTAAACAAAGGAGATTACAATGGGATGAGAGAAGAGCTGGCTAAGGTGGACTGGGAGCAAAGACTTTATGATGAAACAGTTGAGGAACAGTGGAGAACGAACCTTCCAAGTGATTTTTCACAGTGCTCAGCAAAGGTTTATACTAACAAAAAGGAAGGACGGTAGAAAGAGGGAAAATCGACCGTGGATATCTAAGGAAAGAAGGGAGAGTATCAAATTGAACGATAAAGCATACAAAGTGGCAAAGATTAGTGGGAGACTAGAGAACTGGGAAATCTTTAGGGGGCAACAGAAAGCTACTAAAAAAGCTATAAAGAAGAGTAAGATTATGAGAGTAAACTTGCTCAGAATATAAAAACAGACAGTAAAAGTTTCTACAAATATATAAAACAATAAAGAGTGGCTGAGGTAAATATTGGTCCTTTAGAGGATGAAAAGGGAGATTTAATAATGAGAGATGAGGAAATGGCTGAGGAACTGAACAGGTTTTTTGGGTCGGTCTTCACAGTGGAAGACACAAATAACATGCCAGTGACTGATGGAAATGAGGCTATGACAGCTGAGGACCTTGAGATGATTGTTATCACTAAGGAAGTAGTGATGGGCAAGCTAATGGGGCTAAAGGTAGACAAGTCTCCTGGCCCTGATGGAATGCATCCCAGGGTGATGATGGCTAGGGAAATTGCAAATGCACTAGTGTTAATTTACCAAAATTCACTAGACTCTGGAGTGGTCCCGGCGGATTGGAAATTAGCAAATGTGACACCACTGTTTAAAAAAGGAGGTATGCAGAAAGCGGGTAATTATAGGCCAGTTAGCTTAACTTCGGTAGTAGGGAAGATGCTGGAATTTATCATCAAGGAAGAAATAGTGAGGCATCTGGATGGAAATTGTCCCATTGGACAGACGCAGCATGGGTTCATAAAGGGCAGGTCGTGCCTAACTAATTTAGTGGAATTATTTGAGGACATTACCAGCGGGGTAGATAACGGGGAGCCAATGGATGTGGTATATCTGGATTTCCAGAAAGCTTTTGACAAGGTGCCACACAAAAGATTGCTGCATAAGATAAAGATGCATGGCATTAAGGGTAAAGTAGTAGCATGGGTAGAGGATTGGTTAATTAATAGAAAGCAAAGAGTGGGGATTAATGGGTGTTTCTCTGGTTGGCAATCAGTAGCTAGTAGTGTTCCTCAGGGTTCAGTGTTGGGCCCACAATTGTTCACAATTTACATAGATGATTTGGAGTATGGTGCAGAGGATTGTCATCCAGTACTATGTACCAGTGTAATCAGGCAGCATAACAGAACAGAACCACGTCTTTCTTTCTGTGAAAAAACATTCCTTGAAGTATTCAGTAGTAATCAACCTGGTGCAGTTTTATTAGCATCAGGAGCAGAGGTCAGTTACGCCCACTCTACTTCATAAACAGGGACTGAGGATTTTCAGAGCCTGTCAATTAATCTTACTTAGTGCACTCTTTTAGTGATATCAAGTAATATTATAGAATTATATGGTAAATATGCAAATTAGTTAGCTTTTCTTCAGTTTTATATATTTCTTGACCCTTACTATTAAAACCCACAACCTAAATATAAGCCTTTAGCTCCTCCACATAGTTTTCTTCATTCTAACATTTGGTAATTTCCCCTAATATCTGCTTCTTTGGCCCAGCATTCATCATTATATGTTTTTGATGGTTTTCTATATTAAAGGTGCTATATAACTGCAATTTGTCACTGGATGACATTGAAAGTACAATACAGAAAAAGGCCATTTGGCCAAAATGGTGCATGCCAGAGTTTATGCTCCACAAAAGCTCCTTACACTATACTTCATCTCACTTTATCAATAGATTGTTCCGTTCCTTACTTCCTCATTTCCTTTCCTAGCTTCCCATTAGTCGTCTCAGCTCCAATAATATGATTTCCACCTTGTAACCACTTTCTAGGTGAAGACGGTTGTTCTGAATATCATATTGGTTTTCTTAATCACTGTCTTATATTTACCGTCCCAAGTTTTGGACTCTCCAAAAAGTGGAAAAAGGATTCTCCGTCGGCGGGCTCCCTTCTCCACACCAGCCCCGACACAACATGGTGTCGAGCTACAGGGACCGGCGCAGAGCAAAAGAGGCCCCCAGCCCGAGAGGCCGGCCCGCCCGATCGCGGGTCAGGCCACAGCAGAGGAGGCCCCCCCTCCCCCTCCCCCCCACCAGGCCGCCCCCGGATGGATGCATGCCGAGGTCCCGCCGGGTAAGACCACATGTGGACGGCGCCGGTGGGACTCGCATTTTTTATGCGGCCGCTTGGCCCATCCAGGGCGGAGAATCGTCGGGGGGGGGGCGCTCTCTGACCGGTGCCCCGCCAATGGCAGCGATTCGCCGCTCTCCGGAGAATCGGCGGACCGGCGTCGGGGGGGGGGGGGGGGGGGGGGGGGTGGTCGCGCGACTCGCACCCAGCCCGGCGATTCTTCGGCCCCGTGTGGGCTGAGAGACTCCTGCCCCATAGATCTCACTGCTTCCATTTACACTCTTGTTTTCTGAGGAATAATTTTCCTACAAAAATTCACCACCACACACCCGCCTATTTTGAAACTCATATTACAAGCTGTACAATATGAGCAGGGTTGAAGTTTTATCAGGTTGGGGTTGATGGTGATATTTGATGACTGGCTGTCTAATACTTGGGGGCTAATTCTTGGTTAGAATAAGATTTCGAAAATAACCCAGCCTAAAATGATGTGGGACGCATTCCAGGAAGCTCATGTCGCACAGAGGTCCTGTAAATGTGATCATTTGCATTAAAGGAATGCCGTCTTTTCACCTGAAAACCAATGAGATGGATCAGGTATCGAAGACTGAAGTCGAGTTCTTTCAGCGTGAGACTTTACAAATCAATATCAGTCACGGTTTACTCAAGGGACTACAGCAACTCTGCCAAAGGCAAATCATATCTCAAAATTACCACAGCTAAATGGTGCCTTAACTGACCTTTAGTCTAAAGCAGTGCCACAGCATAAAAGATTAGAAGGAAAGTGTCAGGTCTTTACATTCAGGTCAGTGAACTTCAGTGATCTAAGGTTTCCAAGAATGTCAGCAGGGATTCTTTATAAATTAAGCCTTCCTTTCTCCAAAAGATTGCTGCCATTGTGTGTCAGCCTGGTAGCTTTAAGAAAATAACCAACTTTGGATTTTTTGAAACTCAGAATGTTGTGACCACGGTTGATCTGGCTGACACAAAGAATGGTAAATAATCCCCAAATTAACATTGATAATCTGTGCTAGTTAATGACTTTTCTTTGATGGTCATTTCTTTGTACATGTGGAGGACTAACAATTCCAGCCCATCATTAGTTAAAAGCCTTAATTGTAAAGCAAGACCATCCGGGAACTTTAGATCTTCCACATTTTTACCTGCGTTAATCAATGCAAGGCATCCAGGAGAATTATGCTTGTGCATGTTCATGCAAAGTTCATAATTTATATGTTTCAGAATATAGGGCGGGGTTCTCTGATCCTGGGGCTAAGTGTTGACGCCATCGTAAACGGTGGAGCGTTTTACGACGGCGACATCTGGCCCCTAGCATCAGCAATCCTGCGCCGCACAGGGGGCCAGCACGGCTTCCCGCTTACCAGCTGTCGATATGGGCGTCAGACTGGGCGCCGTGGGTCCGGACATGCGCGCAACGGCTGGCGTGATTTTGCCCATGCACGCTACGGCCGGCACGAGTTTGCACATGCGCGTGGGATGCCTTCTCCGTGCTGGCCCCGACACAAGATGGCGGAGAGCTACAGGGGCCCGGCGCGGAGGAACATAGGCCCCGCCTGCTGATCGGTAGGCCCCGATCGCGGGCCAGGCCACCGTGGAGCTCCCCCCCTGGGGTCAGATCCCCCCTTCCCCCCACCAGGCCACCCCCCACAACCTGAACATCGAGGTCCTGTCGGGTAGAACCATAGGAGAACGGTGCCGGTGGGACTTTGTCTAACTCGATGGGCACTCGGCCCATCGCCCGGTGAGAATCACCATTGAGCGGCCTGTGACCGATGCCACGGCGACCGTGCCGGCGGCAATTGCGCCGATTCTCCGGTCACCGGAGAATCGGCAGACCGGTGTCAGAGCGGCGTCGCGTGAATCGTGTCATCCCCCCCCCCCCCCCCCCCGGCGATTCTCCGACCTGGCGCGTGGTCGGAGAATCCCACCCATAATTTTTAGATTTAGGAATTAAATTGCTCAATGTGAGAAAAATTGAAAAATCTGGTTAAGAAACTGGTGTGCATCTCAAGTGAATGCAATTCAAACAAACTTATAGTTAATTACAAATTAAAAAGCACCTAGTATTTATTTTAATACGTCTGAAAACCCGCACCAACAAAAACAGCTTCTTCCCGCTGTTACCAGACTCCTGAATGACCCTCTTATGGATGAACTGATCTCGCCGCACATATTCTCTACTGAGTAACAGCACATCCCTTATGCTTCACCCGGTGCCTGTGTCTACGTATCTACGTTGTGTATTTACCGCATGTCCTATGTTTCTCATGTATGGAGTGATCTGACTGGTCTGTATGTAAAACAATACTTTTCACTGTACCTCAGTGCACTTGACAATAAATCTAAATTTAATCTTAAAAGGGTCAGAGACAGATATGTAAGAAGTTATACAATCAGTGGAATTTTCCGCTCCGGATCCGGGCTAAGTATGGTGTCGGATGGGAAAGTTGGTATAGTTCCCACTGACTGGGGAGGCAGGTTTCCACGCCAGGTCAACTGTTTCTCACCTCATTTTGTATGCAAGAATGAGCCGTATCTCAGAGGTCAAATCTCGTGACAGGATGGGCTGGGATTCATTTGCCCCTCCATTAGCTCATTGACTCATATTTCTGGGTGCCGTATCTGCAGTCCAAACCTTGTCGTTGCAATCACTGGAATGGCCCCAGAAGAGATGTACGCTGTGCCCTAAAGTTCAGTGACAAAGCAGTCAAGGACCAGCAGGAGGTACATTATGCCTGTGAATGGAGCTGGAGGACCACCAATCTCACCACTATGGCTTCGAAGCAGGTCGCCAGGGCGGTCAGCACCTGTGCTCCTCAGCAGAGGAACGCTCTCCAGTGCAGGAAGAGGATGAATAATCTCATTCACTCGGACAGGTAAGTTTAAAAAAATATATTTTATTAAGGCATTTGTGATTTTATAACAGTAACAGTAAACCATATACAAACAACTATAAACATAGTGCAAAGATCCTCTACCTCCCTCACAGGTCCCACCTTCCAAAAACAGTAATCTAAACTAACCCCCCCCCCTCCCCCCTCCCGCTGACAGTTAATTTTCTCTGAAGAAGTCGATAAACGGCTGCCACCTCTGGACGAACCCTAGCATTGACCCTCTTAGGGCGAACTTGATTTTCTCAAGCCTGAGAAAGCCAGATATGTCATTGACCCAGGTCACTCTGATAAAGGAAGGTTCAGACTTGGAGATAGAACATAGAAAATACAGCACAGAACAGGCCCTTCGGCCCACGATGTTGTGCCGAACCTTTGTCCTAGATTAATCATAGATTATCATTGAATCTACAGTGCAGAAGGAGGCCATTCGGCCCCCTGAGTCTGCACCAGCTCTTGGAAAGAGCACCCTACCCAAACTCAACACCTCCACCCAACACCAAGGGCAATTTGGACATTAAGGGCAATTTATCATTGGCCAATTCACCTAACCCGCACATCTTTGGACTGTGGGAGGAAACCGGAGCACCCGGAGGAAACCCACGCAGACACGGGGAGGACGTGCAGACTCCACACAGACAATGACCCAAGCCGAAATCAAACCAGGGACCATGGATCTGTGAAGCAATTGTGCTATCCACAATGCTACCGTGCTGCCCTTAAGAACAAATAAATAGCTTTAACACATTTATTACTGTTAACGATTCTCCTACTTGGATTCGACTCTCCTGTTAATCCTGCTATAGCTACTCAGACTGACGAACCAGTCTGCTACAATCCACGTGGTGGGTGTGATGTGTTTCAATCAACCCTGTCTGTACTCACTAAGTGTCTCCATTGGAAAGAGACTGAGCATGTGTGCTGCGTCCTTTTATATGGGTTGGTGTAATGCCCCGCTGTGGTAGTGTCACGTCTGGGTGTCTTGATGTCTCTGGTACTCCCTCTAGTGTCTAGCTAGGTGTAGTGTATGTACATTAACCCCTTGTGTATTTGGTGCCCTAAAGTGTCTACATTAACCCCCTGTGTATTCACAGTGATGCATATCACCACACCAGCATCTCTCCATACTCATATATCGCCCCCTCCCCTTCTTCAACTGCTCCATCTCCTTCCCCGTAGATAACAAGCAAAATTCCACCTGTAGCCTCCGTCGTTCCTTCAGTAATCCTACCTCCAGGGCCTCCACATACCTCCTGTCTACCTGAAGTATTTCCCCGACTAACCTATCCGCCTCTGTCCTCTCTTCCTTCTCCCTATGGGCCTGAATGGAAATTAGCTCCCCTCTGACCACTGCCATCAGTGCATCCCAAACCATTGCTGCTGAGACTTCTCCCGGATTGTTAATCTCCAGATGGTTCTGGATGGATTCCCTCACCCGCCTGCACACCCCCTCGTCCGCTAACAGTCCCACATCCAATCTCCATTGCGGGCGCTGACCACCCTCCTTGCTCACCTGTAGGTCTACCTAATGTGGGGTATGGTCCGACACAGCAATCGCCGAATACTCGGTGTCAATCCCGCCAGTAAAGCCCTGTTCAAAATTAAAAAGTCGATCCGGGAGTATACTTTATGTACATGTGAGAAGAAGGAGAACTCCTTCGCTCTGCGTCGTCCAAACCTCCATGGGTCTGCCGCACCCATCTGCTCCATGAATCCCTTCAGTTCCTTCGCCATTGCCGGCACCCTGCCTGACCTTGAACTCGACCGGTCCAGCCTTGGGACAATGGCCGCATTGAAGTCCCCCCCATGATCAGCTTGTGTGAATCCAGATCCCTGATCTTCCCGAACATCCGTCTTACAAACGCCACATCATCCCAGTTGGATGCGTAAGCATTCACAAGCACCACCGGCAATCCTTCCAGCTTCCCGCTAGCCATGATATATCTACCCCCCATATCCGCAACTATTCTTCCCGCCTCAAATGATACTCGCTTATTAATCAGGATCGCGACCCCTCTAGACTTAAGAGTCCAGCCCCGACCCATCGCTTCCTCAGTCTGGTCTGATCAATTATCCCCAGGTGTGTCTCCTGTAACATTACCACATCCACCTTCAATCCCCTCAGATGTGCGAACAAGCGAGCCCTCTTAACCAGCCCGTTCTGCCCTCTGACATTTCACATAATCAGCCTGGTCGGGAGGCTTCTCACTCCCGCCCCCCTGCCGATCAACCATCCCACTTCCTAGGCCAGCCTCCAGCTCGTGCCCTGCGCTCCCTCCGGCCCGCCCATAGGTAGCCTCCGTCCCTGACCTCCCATTTATCTCCAAGTAACCGCCCCTCCCCTGTCAGCAGAGCAATTTCCCCCCCCCCTCTCCCCATTAACAGCACAATAAATGCAACCCGCTTCAACAAACAAAACATCTGCTCACCCTCCACTGCGCTTCCGTGAGCCAACTGCCCAGCTGACTTGGTGACCCCCGCCCCCCACCCCCCCCCCCCCCCCCACCCTCCCCATGGTGCCAGACATCTTATCTCCTATTGTTCCCTCCCCCTCCCACCGCTCGGACATACCTATTCGAAAGGCACGTTTCCACCCAAACTAATCCAAAGAAAAAACATCAAAGATTCACCCACCCTTCCCCCACCAGTGTAAAGTTAACTCACAAAACTTAGCAACAGCCCCCCAAAACATTACAAAAGGCATTTATCATGTAGTGCAAAAGTAAGAACAATTTTAGCAGAATCCCTACAGCAAATATCAGTCACATCAGTCTCTATCGAGCCCTTTGCTTTTCACAAAGTTCATTGCTTCATCCGCCCGACTCGAAGTAAAATTGCCGCTCTTTATAGGTGACCCATAAACGAGCTGGATAAAGTAGACCAAACTTCACCTTCCTCTTGAAAAGGGTCGATTTCACTCGATTGAAACCCGCTCTTCTCTTGGTCTGGTCCGCACCCAGATCTTAGTAGAAGCGCAGAATGTTATTCTCCCACTTAGAGCTCCGTGTCTGCTTGGCCCAACGCAAAATCTGCTCCTTATCCAGGAATCTGTGGATTCGTACCACCATCGTCCTCGGTGGCTCATTCGCCCGCGGCAACCTCGCAAGCGTTCTGTGTGCCCTGTCCACTTCCAGGGGTCTAGAAAATGACCCCTTGCCCATTAACTTTGAGCATGTTCACCACATAAGCCCTTGCGTCCGTTCCCTCACATCCCTCAGGGAGGCCAACGATCCTCAAGTTCATAGAATTTACAGTGCAGAAGGAGGCCATTCGGCCCATTGAGTCTGCGCCGGCTCTTGGAAAGAGCACCCTATCTGAGGTCCACACCTCTACCCTATCCCCATAACCCAGTAACCCCACCCAACACTAATGGCAATTTTGGACACTAAGGGCAATTTATCATGGCCAAACCACCTAACCTGCACATCTTTGGACTGTGGGAGGAAACCGGAGCACCCGGAGGAAACCCACGCACACACGGGGAGGATGTGCAGACTCCGCACAGACAGTGACCCAAGCCGGAATCGAAGCTGGGACCCTGGA
Organism: Scyliorhinus torazame; assembly: GCF_047496885.1. NCBI lineage: Eukaryota > Metazoa > Chordata > Chondrichthyes > Carcharhiniformes > Scyliorhinidae > Scyliorhinus > Scyliorhinus torazame. Next base: position 254,101,971 of record NC_092712.1, on the reverse strand, counting down.
GCTGTGAAGCAATTGTGCTATCCACAAGGCTACCGTGCTGCCCACAAGGCTACCGTGCTGCCCAGTTCTGCCAGCAGGACCTATTCTCTAAGTCCTCCACCTTGTCTTGCAGCCTTTTCTGGTGCTCTTTCATCAGCCCCGCCTGAGCCTCCAGCGCAGTTAGGTGTTCCTCATGCTCAGCCACTGTTTCCTCCACCTTCTGGACCGCTCGAGCTTGGGCTTCCAGCCTCTGCCCCACACGAGTGATCGACTCCTTGGTCGGGTCCAGGCATTCCTTTTTTTGCTTGGCAAAGCCCTCCCGAATAAACTCTACCAGTTAGTCCGGTGTCCACTGGGCCGCCGAGCCAGTACTCTGAAGATCCGCCATGCTTTCCTTTGCTGTAGAATCTGCACGTGTCTGCTCGATTCGGTTCTTCCTTCCCTTACGTCCACTTCTGTACCGTGACTCCATATACTGGGTGGGGTTCCTCCTCACAGTCGCATCCACCACTGGCCCCTCAACAAAATTCCGAAAAAAGTCGGGGAAAAAGGTCCAAAAAGTCCATCACGAGCGGGAGCCACCAAATGTGCGACCTACTCCCTCATGGCAGCCACCGGAAATCCTGATAGGGAAGTTAACCTTCTCCTTAATCTTAACTCACACTCTCACAGGACCATCAGGCATTCCCTGAGTCCACAGGAATCTCACACACTACCAGTAGAAGGGACACTAATTCTCTCACACACACTTTTACATCTTCACCTCTTGTCACATCCTCACAAGTCACGTGTTCAGCCCTTACATAGGCCCACTCAGCACACACATCAGGGAGGCACGCTTACCATCGGCTTTGGCATCCCCCCTGCTCACAGTCTGTCCATCTGTCTTTATGAAGGAAACAAAATCAAACACAACAATAGGGAGTGATCGCAGTTTGGAGGAAGAATGATGGCGCTCAGGCCACTTGCCCCCTTTTAGGAGCAGGTAGGAGAGCCGGCCAGCGAGGACAGGGACCAATCCGATGATGAAGGCAAGATTTGTGTATCCAAACAAGCCAGTGAGGCCCCATCCACAAGCCTTCACCGACCTGAAACTGCAAGTGCCCTTTAATTCAGGTGGCTCTCCAGCCAATCACAAATGACCTCTTCTCTCTATTACAGCCACCAGCAAGAAAAGGAGGGGAACGCCATCAGCCCCAACTCCCAGACCAACCTAGAGGAGGACCCTGAGGACACTAGATATAGACCTAATTAATGTTTCACCTGCATCTTCCACCAGCGTTGAGACATGCACCTCGATTGGTCCTAGTTCTGCAACAGGCTCGGTTTCACCAACTGGTCTTGACAGCCCTGATTTGGGGCCACAGCATACGGAGGCAGTAACAGCCAAGGGTAACAACATTGAGAACACTACTGGAGGCCGGGCTCCCACTGTGTCCAAATCTGGTGACGAACCTCTGCACTCGGCCCTTGGAGTGATTTTGGAGCAGTAAAAACAGACAGGAGCACTGGAGGCAGGGTTGTCAGAGGCCACTACCCGATTAGAATGGAGAGTTGAGGAGACTGTCCACGTTCTGTCTGGTATCATGGCACCGGCATGCGCGTGAATTGAGGTCATCATTGGAAAGCTGGCACCTGCCATGGAGATCTTGGTCCAGCAGAACACTCAGTTTCTTCTAGATAAGTGCCAGAACCTGCATACCATTGCTATAACCATGACAGAACACCAGCAGTGGGTAGGCGAGAGGGGGATGGGGCACCTCGATCTCTCTCCAGGAGACCCTTCTCCTCAAGGAGTCAGGGAGGAGCCCTCAGGCATGCACAGGGAGGGGGAGGATCATCAACCAGACATCCTAGGACAATCCACGCAGGGTTGTAAGAACATAAGAACATAAGAACTAGGAGCAGGAGTAGGCCATCTGGCCCCTCGAGCCTGCTCCGCCATTCAATGAGATCATGGCTGATCTTTTGTGGACTCAGCTCCACTTTCCGGCCCGAACACCATAACCCTTAATCCCTTTATTCTTCAAAAAACTATCTATCTTTATCTTAAAAACATTTAATGAAGGAGCCTCTACTGCTTCACTGGGCAAGGAATTCCATATATTCACAACCCTTTGGGTGAAGAAGTTCCTCCTAAACTCAGTCCTAAATCTACTTCCCCTTATTTTGAGGCTATGCCCCCTAGTTCTGTTTTCACCCGCCAGTGGATAACAACCTGCCCGCATCTATCCTATCTATTCCCTTCATAATCTTATATGTTTCTATAAGATCCCCCCTCATCCTTCTAAATTCCAACGAGTACAGTCCCAGTCTACTCAACCTCTCCTCGTAATCCAACCCCTTCAGCTCTAGGATTAACCTAGTGAATCTCCTCTGCACATCCTCCAGTGCCAGTACGTCCTTTCTCAAGTAAGGAGACCAAACCTGAACATAATACTCCAGGTGTGGCCTCACTAACACCTTATACAATTGCAGCATAACCTCCCTAGTCTTAAACTCCATTCCTCTAGCAATGAAGGACAAAATTCCATTTGCCTTCTTAATCACCTGTTGCACCTGAAAACCAACTTTCTGCGACTCATGCACAAGCACAGGTCTCTCTGCACAGCAGCATGTTTTAATATTTTATTTAAATAATAATCCCTTTTGTCGTTATTCTTACCAAAATGGATAACCTCACATTTGTCAACATTGAATTCCATCTGCCAGACCCTAGCCCATTCACTTAGCCTGTCCAAATCCCTCTGCAGACTTCCAGTATCCTCTGCACTTTTTGCTTTACCACTTATCTTAGTGTCGTCTGCAAACTTGGACACATTGCCCTTGGTCCCCAACTCCAAATCATCTATGTAAATTGTGAACAGTTGTGGGCCCAACACTGAACCCTGAGGGACACCACTAGCTACTGATTGCCAACCAGAGAAACACCCATTAATCCCCACTCTTTGCTTTCTATTAATTAACCAATCCTCTATCCATGCTCCTACTTTCCCCTTAATGCCATGCATCTTTATCTTATGTACGAAGTCTTACAACACCAGGTTAAAGTCCAACAGGTTTGTTTCGATGTCACTAGCTTTCGGAGCGTTGCTCCTTCCTCAGGGGAATGAAGAGGTCTGTTCCAGAAACACATATATAGACAAATTCAAAGATGCCAAACAATGCTTGGAATGCGAGCATTCCAACGCTGGCATCTCCACATCTTTATCTTATGCAACAACCTTTTGTGTGGCACCTTGTCAAAGGCTTTCTGGAAATCCAGATATACCACATCCATTGGCTCCCCGTTATCTACCGCACTGTTAATGTCCTCAAAAAATTCCACTAAATTAGTTAGGCACGACCTGCCCTTTATAAACCCATGCTGCGTCTGTCCAATGGGACAATTTCCATCCAGATGCCTCGCTATTTCTTCCTTGATGATAGATTCCAGCATCTTCCCTACTACCGAAGTTAAGCTCACTGGCCTATAATTACCCACTTTCTGCCTACCTCCTTTTTTTAAACAGTGGTGTCACGTTTGCTAATTTCCAATCTGCCGGGACCACCCCAGAGTCTAGTGAATTTTGGTAAATTATCACTAGTGCATTTGCAATTTCCCTAGCCATCTCTTTTAGCACTCTGGGATGCACTCCATCAGGGCCAGGAGACTTGTCTACCTTTAGCCCCATTAGCTTGCCCATCACTACCTCCTTGGTGATATTAATCCTCTCAAGGTCCTCACCTGTCATAGCCTCATTTCCATCAGTCACTGGCATGTTATTTGTGTCTTCCACTGTGAAGACCGACCCAAAAAACCTGTTCAGTTCCTCAGCCATTTCCTCATCTCCCATTATTAAATCTCCCTTCTCATCCTCTAAAGGACCAATATTTACCTTAGCCACTCTTTTTTGTTTTATGTATTTGTAGAAACTCCTGGGCTGACCAGTTGCTCCAAGCCCCCTTTTCTTGTGACCCCAGCAACTCCAGCTGCTCAAACGAGGAGAATGCACCTGTCCCACGTCAAAACAGCTAGGCCCTCCTGGCCTCGACCTTCCAGAGGATGCCCACCAAGGCAATCTCAAACAACAACATAGCATTCAGCAGGCTGCCTCAACCTCTGCTGTGGACGTTGGGGATCCCCCTAGAGGCAGTGGTAGTGTGGTAAACCACTGTATTGTATTGTATTGTATTGTTACATGCCTGGGCTTGTCCCTGCTGGCTCCAAACCACTGTAGTATATAATATGTGTATTGTGGTAAACTGCCACTGTATAATATGTAATGTGGTAAACCACTGCCAGCTGGCTCCACCTCCCCTCGGGCTCGGTATAAAGGTGGCTGGTCTCCGCTGCTGCCTCAGTTCGGGACCAGAGGCCAGGAGGCTTTCTGTTTAGTTTATTAAAGCCTCAGTTACGTTCACCATTCATCGTGTGTTCATTGATGGCATATCAATTTAATAAACTAAACTACTAAGATGAATTCATCGCTCAAGGCTGATCGCCTGGAGCTGGACCCACAGGCAGCCGACGCCACTGCAACATTCGAGCACTGGCTAAGCTGCTTCGAAGCGTACCTCAGATCCTCCACCGAAGACTTCACCAACCTCCAAAAGATGCAGATCTTCAACGCACGGGTGAGCCCGCAAGTCTTTCGTCTCGTCAGGGACACCCCCTCGCATACGGAGGCGATAATGCTGCTGAAGGGACAATATGTGAAGTCTGTAAACGAGGTGGATGCTAGGCACCTTCTTGCCACGAGCCGACAACGCCCTGGGGAATCACTGGCAGAATTCCTGCGTGCCTTGCGGGTACTCGGCCAGAACTGTGATTGCCAGGCGGGATCGGCTACCCAAAACGCGGAGCTGTTGATCAGGGACACCTATGTCGCAGGCATTAAATCGAATTACATTCGCTCGCGATTACTAGAAGGGGGTATACTCGGCCTCCCAGAGACAGTGCAGCTCTCAAACCCGCTGGAGGTGGCCTTCCAGAACATGGAGGCCTACACCTCCGACCGCGCAGCACCCTCGTGGACCTCGTGGGCGCCGCCATCATCCGACCCGAGTGCGGCGCAAGCCTGTGCCGCGCAGCAGCCCACCAACGTCGGAAGCCCGAAGTGCTACTTTTGCGGCCAGCTGAATCATCCCAAACAACGCTGCTCTGCACGGAGCACGACTTGCAACGGGTGTGATGGAAGGGCCACTTTGCGAAAGCCTGCCAGGCTCAATCTCGCCCTAAAATTTCCAGGCCCAGCAGCGCTACCTGCTGCCTGTCGGGGCCACCCCCAGCTGCTGCGCCACCCTCCATGTGCGACCCATGGGCGCCACCATCTTCGATTTTGCCCGCCACGTGCGACCCATGGGGGCCACCATCTTTGACGCCATCTTGCACACCACCCGCCACGCGCAATCCCGCTCACCCGGCCGTACGCTGGCCTCCGCTACCTCTGACCGGCCTACCCATCACCTTCTGAAGCTCGCCTCCATCACGCTCGACCAGTCCCGGCCTCATCACCTCACAAAATCTACGATGAACGTCCGGATCAACGGGCACGAGACTGCCTGCCTTTTCGACTCCGGGAGCACAGACAGCTTCATACACCCAGATACGGTAAGGTACTGCTCCCTCCCAATGTTACCCGCGACCCAGAAAATCTCCCTGGCTTCCGGATCTCATTCAGTAGAAATCCGGGTGTACTGTGTCGCGACCCTTACTGTACGAGGCGTACAGTACACTAACTTTAAACTCTACGTCCTTCCCCATCTCTGTGCTGCCCTATTACTGGGGCTCGACTTCCAGTGCCACCTCCAAAGCCTTACTTTAAAATTTGGTGCACCCCTGCTGCCCCCCTCACCGTCTGTAGCCTCGCGACACTTAAGGTCGCCCCACCTTCGCTCTTCGCTAACCTCACCTCGGACTGTAAGCCCGTCGCTACTAGGAGCAGACGATACAGTGCCCGGGACAGGGCCTTTATCAGGTCGGTGGTCCAGCGACTCCTATGAGAGGGGATCGTTGAGGCTAGTACCAGCCCCTGGAGAGCCAAAGTGGTGGCCATGAAGACTGGGGAGAAGCACCGGATGGTCATTGACTACAGTTAGACCATCAACCGGTACACGCAGCTCGATGTGTACCCCCTCCCCCACATATCTGACATGGTCAACCAGATTGCGCAATATCGAGTCTTCTCCACAGTTGTCTTGAAGTCCGCGTACCACCAGCTCCCTTTCTGCCCGGAGGCCTTTGAGGCAGATGGCCGCCTCTACCCCTTCCTCAGGGTCCCCTTCGGCGTTACCAACAGGGTCTCGGTCTTCCAAAGAGAAATGGACCGAATGGTTGACCAGTATGGGCTGCAGGCCATGTTCCTGTACTTAGATAATGTCACCATCTGCGGCCATGACCAGCAGGACCATGACGAAAACCTCCGGCACTTCCTCCACACCGCTAAACTCCTCAACCTCACCTATAATAAGGAAAAATACGTTTTCCGCACAACCTGCCTAGCCATCCTTGGCTACGTTGTGGAAAACCGAGTCCTAGGGCCCGACCCCGACCGCATGCGTCCCCTCCTGGAACTCCCCCTCCCCCACTGCCCCAAGGCCCTGAAGAGATGCCTGGGATTCTTCTCTTACTATGCCCAGTGGGTCCCCAATTATGCAGACAAGGCCCGTCCACTTATTAAATCCACCATTTTTCCCCTGACGGCTGAGGCCCGCCTGGCCTTCAACCGCATCAAGGCAGATATTGCCAAAACCGCGATGCACGCTGTGGACGAGTCCATTCCGTTCCAGGTGGAGAGCGATGCGTCGGACTTTGCTCTGGCCGGTACCCTCAACCAGACGGGCAGGCCCGTGGCTTTCTTCTCCCGTACCCTCCGTGCCTCCGAAATTCGACACTCCTCCATCGAAAAGGAACCCAAGCCATTATAGAAGCTGTGCGACATTGGAGGCATTACCTGGCCGGCAGGGGATTCACTCTCCTCACTGACCAACGGTCGGTTGCCTTCATGTTCAACAATACACAGCAGGGCAAAATCAGGAACGACAAGATTCTGAGGTGGAGGATCGAGCTCTCCACCGACAACTACGATATCTTGTATCGACCTGGGAAGCTCGATGAGCCCCCAGATGCCCTATCCCGTGGTACATGTGCCAGCGCACAAGTAGACCGACTTCGGGCCCTCCACAATGACCTCTGTCACCCGGGGGTCACCCGTTCTTTTCACTTTATCAAGGCTCGCAACCTGCCTTACTCCATCGAGGAGGTCAGGACCGTGACCAGGGACTGCCAGGTCTGTGCGGATTGCAAACCGCACTTCTATCGGCCAGACAGAGCGCACCTGGTAAAAGCCTCTCGCCCCTTTAAGCGCCTCAGCATCGATTTCAAAGGGCCCCTCCCCTCCACTGACCGTAACGTGTACTTCCTCAACATTGTTGACGAATACTCAAGATTCCCCTTTGCCATCCCATGCCCTTACATGGCCTCTGCGACCGTCATCAAGGCCCTGCACGGTCTTTTCACCTTGTTCGGGTTCCCCACCTACATCCATAGCGATCGGGTTTCCTCCTTCATGAGCGACGAGTTGCGTCAGTTCCTGCTCAGCAAGGGCATCGCCTCCAGCAGGACGACCAGCTACAACCCCCGGGGCAACGGACAGGTGGAGTGGGAGAATGCGACGGTCTGGAAGGCTGTCCTCCTGGCCCTACGGTCTAGAAGTCTCCCTGTCTCCCGCTGGCAGGAGCTCCTCTCCGATGCGCTCCATTTCATCCGGTCGCTCCTGTGCACTGCCACCAACGAGACCCCTCACGAACGTATGTTTGCCTTCCCCAGAAAGTCCACCTCTGGGGTCTCGCTCCCATCCTGGCTGACAGTCCCAGGGCCTGTCCTCCTCCACAAGCATGCGAGGAACCATAAATCAGATCCCCTCGTTGAGAAGGTCATGCTCCTCCATGCCAATCCACAATATGCCTATGTGGGCAGCACGGTAGCATTGTGGATAGCACAATTGCTTCACAGCTCCAGGGTCCCAGGTTCGATTCCGGCTTGGGTCACTGTCTGTGCGGAGTCTGCACATCCTCCCCGTGTGTGCGTGGGTTTCCTCCTGGGTGCTCCGTTTTCCTCCCACAGTCCAAAGATGTGCAGGTTAGGTGGATTGGCCATGATAAATTGCCCTTAGTGTTCAAAATTGCCATTTGGTGTTGGGTGGGGTTACTGGGTTATGGGGATAGGGTGGAAGTGTGGGCTTGGGTAGGGTGCTCTTTCCAAGAGCTGGTGTAGACTAGATGGGCCGAATGGCCTCCTTCTGCACTGTAAATTCTATGATTCTATGATCATGACGGGCGGCAGGACACAGTCTCCCTCCGGGATTTGGCACCTGCAGGTTCGCCAGCGACCATCACCACCACCCCCGATCCTACACCGTCTCCCTCCACGACTACCCAGTTACTTAAAGGTCTGGCACCCACAGGCCCACTGGCAGCCATCACACAGCCCCCCCCCCCCCCCCCGACTCAACTACTGGGTGAAGAAGTGGTGGACAACACGCTCCCGGACGCTCAGGTCTCGACACCGGTGGCCACACCACAGCCGGGACTGAGGCAATCACGGTGGAAGGTCAAGGCCCCCGACAGACTTGATCTTTAGGTCCACTTCACCCCCGCTGGACTCTTTTTTTAACAGTGGGGGAATGTGGTAAACCACTGTATTGTATTGTACTGTTGTATTGTTTCATGCCTGGGCTTGTCCCTGCTGGCTCCGAACCACTGTAGTATATAATATGTGTATTGTGGTAAACTGCCACTGTATAATATGTAATGTGGTAAACCACTACCTGCTGGCTCCGCCTCCCGTCAGGCTCGGTATAAAGGTGGCTGGTCTCCGCTGCTGCCTCAGTTCGGAATCCAAGGCCAGGAGGCTTTCTGTTTAGTTTATTAAAGCCTCAGTTACGTTCACCACTCGTCGTGTGTTCATTGATGGCATATCAGGTAGGGTAATACAAATTCAGAAATTTTCAGGTATTCACTCACTATACATACTTTGCCACATCTGTAAATATATTTTGTTTCTCTGAAATTCCCATCTAGTGTTTGATTGTTCTCCCTGTAACTGTCCTACCCCTCTTCTTCCTAACTCCCACCCAGTCAAACATATGTCTTCCCTTCCCTTGTCTCTATCTTGTCTCACCCACTGCACCACCTCCCCCAGTCAACTGTGTATCTTCCAACCATTACCCTTGCCTTTGCTTTGTCTCTTGTCTCACGGCACCACAGTCAAGTGTATACTTTCTAGATACCACCCCCACTTGCCTTGTTGCTTGTCTTGGCTGACCAGCCTTGGCACAGAATCAGAGCAGCCTCGAACAGTGAAGGTTAGCATGGTGGAAGGTGTTGTGAGTGAAATGCAGTTTGCTAGGTGCACATTTGTTATATCCAGTCATGATTGATTCTGATCTAATTAGCCACCTGCGTGGCCATTTGATTTGGTGGTGGTGGTGTGATTCTGGTGAGCTGGGTTTTTAATGAGCATTCATGATATGCAAAGGCCAGCAAATGTGTTTTTTTTAACATGGGATACCCGTCCTGCCATAAAAGTCAGGAATGGAAAATTGTAATCCATTTTCACATTAGCGGGAAACTAACTATTGGTCACACTCTGAATATTCCAATCCTGACCACCATGATTGGCGGAACAGAAATTTCCAGCCAATGAATCTCAGCCGATTGTTGAGCTCATAATAGAATTAGTCAGTCTCCATTTACTTCAATAAAATATTGAAATTATGTATGCCGTTCCCAGATGAAAAGAAGTTAAGGCAATTGGTCAACAAAGGAGTTCTTTGACAGGGACAGAAGATTTGGAGAAAGGGTCATAAAACTCAGTTAGATATATGATTTATTCATATGACTCACAGGATCAAAAGGTGTATTGAATATGACTGATAATTAGTTTGTATTTTCGAACATCCCAAAGCATGTCAAATTGCCATGGAGATAGGTTGTGGGCATTTGATAGGTCTTTTGTTTAATTAAGCTGGGTGTTTCTCACAAAAGGGAGCTGTGGTTTGGATTGTTAGTGACTACAGCTCACTGACAGAAGGCAGCTGTGGTTTGGATTGTTAGTGACTACAGCTCACTGACTTGGCCAAAGGATAAAAATGTTAATTGGGCCTGCATCTAAAGTAGAGAAAATACTAACTTTATCATTCACTACATGGAATTCATGTGAGTTCTGAAGCTCAGTCAGGAGATCCTGAAAGGAGAATAAGTTGGAAGATTTGCCTAGCTTGAAGTTAGAGGAAGAAATCTATGGTGGTCTTCACAGAGCCTTGGGGAAGAAAGCAGTTTGCACTTAGTTTGGAAGCAGTGACATTGCCCAGTCAGTTTGGAATAGGCGGGGAGAAAGTATTTACCAGGACCTGGGAAGCAGATGTGGGACCATAAACTGGACAGAAGTTGTTCGGAACCAGGGATGTTCCTGATGTTCGAATCCTTAAGCAAGAATGCTTAGTGAGGTCTTGGTTTGAAATGATAAGTCCACAGTTGTGAGCTTTTGAAGAGAATTTTGACGATCACTTCGCCAAAAGCAAATGGAAAAATCTCCATGAAATTTCATAGCTCGGAAAATAATCTAATTAAGTTACTGTGAAAATCCCCTAGTCGCCCCACTCCAGTGCCTGTTCAGGTCCACCAAACAAGAACATCTTTTGGGATTTGTGGGAGGAAACCGGAGCACCCGGAGAAAACCCATGCAGACACGGGGAATTGTGCAGACTCCGTACAGACAGTGACCCAAGCCGGGAATTAAACCTGGGTTCCTGGTGCTGTGAAGCAACAGTGCGAACCACTGTGATACCATGCCGTCTAGCTAGAACACCAAAGAGAATCGATAAATCAAAGTTAATTCCGGGAAACAGGGATTGGTGGCGGGGGGTAGTCCCAGAAGAAGTGAATGAACCTTTGAGATTCTTGTAATGTATAAAAGAACCCTTGGAGGGAAATAAAAAGTGGAATTGAGTCCACAGTGTAAGTCATTATAAATTGTGGTGTCAAGTCGATAGTGCTTGTTTTGCTTAATTATTTTTACATAAGATAATGTTTTTTTTGTACAAAAATGTGAAATCTTTGGCTTAGTTCTGTTAGGTAATCAGAGGTGTTCGGATTTCTCTTGAAAGATTAATTGTCTCTAACTAAATTGTTACTATATACATGGGTAGTAGCTTAACTTGTTCAGCTGTATTTTTGAAGGTAAACTTTGATGAGTTGCTCAGATGTGTGGTGCTTGTAACAAGTTCTACCTTACAGAAAACAGATTAAATAAAGCTGTGCACTATTGCCAGTGCAATCAAATAATGAAGATATTCCGAGTGCCCCAGCATTAGATTGGGGGGTGTGGGGGAACGCCAAAGGTGAAACTGGAAATCCCTCTCAGAATTGCACAGTGAGGTTTGCACAGCAATTGCCCAGAAGTGCAATTGTCCTCTATGAAATTTATCTGCTCTGAGAACTGTCCGAAAATATGATATGAAATGCAAACTTCAGATTTGACAGAAATCTTTGGGTCCTCACTGTCTTCAGGTGACGTCCCGGAGGACTGGAGAATAGCCAATGTTGTTCCTTTGTTTCAGAAGGGTAGCAAAGATAATCCAGGGAATTACAGGCCAGTGAGCCTTACGTCAGTGGTAGGGAAATTACTGGAGAGAATTCTTCGAGACAGGATCTACTCCCATTTGGAAGCAAAGGGACATATTAGTGAGAGGCAGCATGGTTTTGTGAAGGGGAGGTCGTGTCTCACTAACTTGATAGAGTTTTTCGAAGAGGTCACAAAGATGATTGATGCAGGTAGGGCAGTGGATGTTGTCTATATGGACTTCAGTAAGGCCTTTGACAAGGTCCCTCATGGTAGACTAGTACAAAAGGTGAAGTCACACAAGATCAGGGGTGAGCTGGCAAGGTGGATACAGAACTGGCTAGGTCATAGAAGGCAGAGAGTAGCAATGCAAGGGCGCTTTTATAATTGGAGGGCTGTGACTAGTGGTGTTCTGCAGGGATCAGTGCTGGGACCTTTGCTGTTTGTAGTATATATAAATGATTTGGAGGAAAATGTAACTGGTCTGATTAGTGAGTTTGCAGATGACACAAAGGGTGGTGGAATTGCAGATAGCGATGAGGACTGCCAGAGGATACAGCAGGATTTAGATCATTTGGAGACTTGGGTGAAGAGATGGCAGATGGAGTTTAATCCGGACAAATGTGAGGTAATGCATTTTGGAAGGTCTAATGCAGGGAGGGAATATACAGTGTATGGTCGACCGCTCAAGAGTATTGAAAGTCAGAGAGATCTAGGTGTACAGGTCCACAGGTCACTGAAAGGGGAAACACAGGTGGAGAAGGTAGTCAAGAAGGCATATGGCATGCTTGCCTTCATTGGCCGGGGCATTGAGTATGAGAATTGGCAAGTCATGTTGCAGCTGTATAGAACCTTAGTTAGACTACACTTGGAGTATAGTGTTCAATTCTGGTCGCCACACTACCAGAAGGATATGGAGGTTTTAGAGATGGTGCAGAAGAGATTTACCGGGTTGTTGCCTGGTATGGAGGGCATTAGCTATGAGGACCGGTTGAATAAACTTGGTTTGTTCTCACTGGAACGACGGAGGTTGAGGGGCGACCTGATAGAGGTCTACAAAATTATGAGGGGCATAGACAGAGTGCATAGTCAGAGGCTTTTCCCCAGGGTAGAGGGGTCAATTACTAGGGGCATAGGTTTAAGGTGCGAGGGGCAAGGTTTAGAGTAGATGTACGAGGCAAGTTTTGTACACAGAGGGTAGTGGGTGCCTGGAACTCGCTGCCGGAGGAGGTAGTGGAAGCAGGGACGATAGTGACATTTAAGGGGCATCTTGACAAATACATGAATAGGATGGGAATAGAGGGATACGGACTCAGGAAGTGTAGAAGATTGTAGTTTAGTCGGGCAGCATGGTCAGCTTGGGCTTGGAGGGCCGAAGGGCCTGTTATTGTGCTGTACTTTTCTTTGTTCTTTGTTCTTTATGTTCCTTATTGGGTTACACCAATAGTTACACAGAAAAAAGTGAGAGAAATTGCAACCTCTTCTAATTTCTGGGTACCTATTGTACAGACCCAAACCGGACTTCCACAGGACTCCCCTCCCTATCCCGACTCCCAGGGAATGTTCTTCACCTCAGACTACTCCCCATCAAGGGCAGAGCAAGAGTCTCCTTTGGCCATTCATCTGCAAAACTGGTATACGTCTTTGGATAGTGTTCGGGGGAATGGCCTCTCAGGGGAAATTCATTGCATCACAGTTGGTTCCGCTGCACAGGGAGGAGTAAAAAGTGTGGGAATTCAATAGTTATAGAGGATTCAATTGTAAGGGGAATAGAATGGCATTTCTGTGGCTGCAAACAAGACTCCAGGATGGTATGTTGCCTCTCTGGTACCTCTCAAGGGTGTCTCAGAGCGGCCACAAGACATTCTGGAGGGGTGGGTGAACAGCCAGTGATCATTGGTACAAACAACATAGGTAAAAAAAAGGGAATTGCTCCTATAAGCAGAATATAAGCAGGGGCTGGTTTAGCTCAGAGGCGCTGGTTTAGCTCAGAGGCGCTGGTTTAGCTGAGTGGGCTAGGCAGCTGGTTTGTGATGTAGAACAAGGCCATCAGCGCGGGTTCAATTCCCGTACCAGCTGAGAATTCTGAATTCTCTCTGTGTACCCGAACAGGCGCCGGAATGTGGCAACTAGGGGCTTTTCACAGTAACTTCATTGCAGTGTTAATGTAAGCCTACTTGTGACAATAAAGATTATTTATTTATTTATATACGGAGTTGAGAAGAAAGTACCTCAAAGGCAGTAACCTCAGGATTACTATTAGTGTCATGTGCTATCCCGAGCAGAAATGCAGGATCTATCAGATGTATACGTGACTGAAGAGATGGTGTGAGGAGGAGGATTTCAGATTCCCGGAGCATTGGGACCAGTTCTGGGGGAGTTGGGATCAGTACAAACTGGACGGGTTGCACCTCACGGTACCCTCCACTTTCCTTCTCTTCTTCTTCTTTTTCATGGGAGGGATCTTTTGACTGCGCCCCTTTTTCTTTTTTGCTTTGGTGGCACCTGTCATCCACTGGACTGCGCCATGGGACTAGTTGCTTGTGGATCGTCTGTTGTTCCGGCTGACCCTGGCTCTTCCATCACCGTAGCTGCTTTCGGCGCCTTAGCTGGATCGCTGAGTTTTGGTTGATCCATGGTCACGTCCGCACGCTGAGCTGCATGCCCACCACTTGGTGAAACGTCCAGTGTCGGCTTACTTTTGGATGACTGCGCGGCCGCAGTCAAGTCTGCAACTTCATGAACAATCTGCAAACCCTCGCACTCCGGTGTCTGGGTTGGATCAATGTTCCCAACGTTGGGTACTGCTCCTTCATTTTGTGTTTGAGCCCCAATTGATGGCTCGACCTCACTTGATACGACACTATATGTTTCGTCTGTCATTGTAGAACTGCATGCAGGTTCATCCATCTGCTCTTCTAGCACGTCTCTCAGTGAAGTGGCCTTGGACAGTTTCTCCAGAATGGGGATTATTTCTTCAGTTATCAGTCTGTTCGCAGTTGAGTTGCTGATATCTGATTTCTCTGCTACTGCAATCTCACTTTCAGCCCCTGCATACACCGTCTTAGAGCTTTCACACTTATTGTTGTCCTGCGCACACTGGCCGTCCCTTGTGATCACCTCGCCACTCCCGTCAAATAAAATAAATAAACATTTGTCGTCACCAATGCCAAATAAGCTAAATACAGTTTCTGGGTCTTCTTTTTCTGGCTGATCAGCTGCTTCTTCACCGTCCTCATCGTAATCAGCATTACCGTATGTCGCTTTTCCTGCAAAGTGTGATATTGTTGTTGGAATAATGAGTTAATGGAAACAGTAACTAACTGCAAAGTCGGCAGCAAGTCACCCCACGGAACCTTCATCCAATTTCCCATGCTAGGGAACGTCAGGAGGACTAAAAAGTTTGAAGAAAGAGTCATTTTGTACAGTTTTTGTAACTGTTCTACTAGTTTATGCCTCTGCTTCGTTTTAATGGTTTTCATGGTAACTTTTTTTCTTCCTGCCAATCATTTGGCATTCTGTGCAGCCTGTAATTTGTGGTCCAGCAAACAAGAAAAAAACCTGACACATTAGGCTGGGCCTTCATTGTGGATGTCTTGGTCAATGCTTCATTTGTGAAATCCTCATTTGGGTCAAGCTTCAACTCCAGAGTGAAACTCATTGGCTGCCCTGGAACTGAAGATTTCACCTCTAATTCTTGTAAATGCTTTGGGATGGGCTCATCATGCTCCTGTATATCATGTCACTGAGCACATTCACATTTTTAAAGACTGTTAACCAGAATTCTGGAGTTCCCTTTGGTTCCTCCATCTCTTCATCGGATTTATTTTCCTCCACTTTAACTTTCGCCTGTATCTCTTCGGATAACTGCACCATTATTTCTCATTGCCAGTCGCAGTGACCCTCTGTCGCAGCGCTGTCTGGAATGTAGAGCCGTTCAACTAGGTTCAGGCGTCTGCTCCACTGATGGATTTGCGTTCCGTGTCCACAATGGAAAATTATATTATGTGACTTCTGTTGCGTACCCAGGCTTCGAGTTCACATGCTCCCAGTGTCGCAATCTCATTCCCGTTGTAGTCTTTCAGCAGTCTCATTTGATTGACGACTTTCAGATTAAACCGCAGCCCATGCAAATCGGACAGACTAAGGAGATTGGCCATCGCTCGCGTGTTGAGCTTGCATTTTATCAATGTGTCGTTCAGCATCACTGGAATTGTCCATCTGTCTTTGATGGTATCAGCTTCATCATCACTATTGTTACAACTGGTCAGTAAGACTTCTTCACTTTTCATAGTCGGACTCATCGTGTCCTTGGCTGAAATCAGATCAATAAAAAACAGTTCTTCAAGGGACACCTCATCAACTGCATTGATTGATCCTGTTTGGTCCATTGTTGGACACAAAAAGCATTACTTTGCAAAATGATTTATACGGCCACACTTGGAACATACTTTCCCAAATGCAGGGCATTGCCGTGGCCCATGTCGATTGCTGCATTGCTGGCATAAAATAATCGGCAGCTTAAAATGGCCCCTCGCACAGAGACCATGGGCGGGATTCTCTGATCCTGAGGCTAAGTGTGTGTTTTGCGACGGCATCAACAGTTAGGAGCAGCTATTCCGAGCCCTACAGGAGGCTAGCATGGCACTGGAGCAACCCACGCCGCTCCAGTTGCCGATGCCGGCCTCAAATGTGCGCCGTGGGTCTGCGCACGCGCGCTGCGACCGGCGGAAGAGCGCACTGCGACCGGCGCGATTGCGCGCATGCACGGTGGCTTCCTTCTCCGTGCCGGCCCCGACGCAACATGGCGTAGGGCTACAGGGGCCGGCGCGGAACAAAAGAGGCCCCCAGCCCGGGAGGCCGGCCCCCCCCGATCGGTAGGCCCAGATCGCGGGCCAGGCCACAGCGAGGCCCCCCCTGGGTCAGATACCCCCTCCCCCACCACCAGGCCGCCCCCGAAAGGATGCACGCCAAGGTCTCGCCGGGTAAGACCACACGTGGATGGCGCCAGCGGACTCGGATTTTTTTTGCAGCCACTCGGCCCATCCCGGGCGGACAATTGCTGGGCGTGCGAGCGCCAATGGCGGCGATTCTCCGCTCACCGCAGAATCGGCGGACCGGCATTGGGGCGGCATCATGCGATTCGCGTCCGGCCCGGCGTGGGCTGAGTGAACCCCGCCTCACATATTTTAAGTGCGTCACAGTGCTTATGGCGCTGGCATTCTTCCAGATTGGCACCACACTGTTTCAGGTTGAGCGTACTAATCTGCTGTGCATCTAGCTCACCTGCATGACAAATCTTGATAGGGTTTTCTAATTAAAACTCTTCCTTTTGGATATGCATATAAAATATAAATCGTTCACATGTTTCATTTTTCTTTGGAGAGCAATGCCGATCAAAATACTTTATTACTGCATCAAAGCTCTTCGCTGTCGAAGGCGAAGGTATTGTATATTTCCATTGCTTGACGAGCCTGCTACCGTGAGCAGCAACGCAATACGCCTCCCATCAGGATGTGCCTGCAGGCCAAGGACTGAAACATAGACTCGAAATTACTGCTTGAACTCATGCCAATTTTCATCTATCGTACTCAAGACTTGAAGCTGGGGGGGTGCCTTCAAACCTACCATCTCTAACTCCACAGTCTTTTGCAGCATGGTAGCACAGTGGTTAGCACAGTTGCTTCACAGCTTCAGTGTCCCAGGTTCGATTCCCGGCTTGGGTCACTGTCTGTGCGGAGTCTGCACGTTCTCCCCGTATCTGCGTGGGTTTCATCCGGGTTTCCTTCCACAGTCCAAAGATGTGCAGGTTAGGTGAATTGGCCATTCTAAATTGATCTTAGTGTCCAAAATGTTTGGATGGGGTAACTGGGTTATGGAGAGAGCGTAGAGGTGAGAGCTTGGATGGGGTGCTCTTTCCATGGGCCGGTGCAGACTCGATGGGCCGAATGGCCTCCTTCTGCACTGTAAATTCTATCATCTATATTTTGTTGATTTGAAGATGGCTGTAGTTCACCAGGTCGGCGGAAGAGTATTCTTTTTTCGTTCTTCAGCCTATTTTGTCCTGTCGTCTCCGTTGTTATCTTTAGATGTTCTGCACTCCTGGTACCATGTTGTGTTCTGTTATATAACTGTTGTAATGATGTCCACAGAACTTATGGTTGTTTAACTATAAAAATGATTTATTTATAAACACGTGGAAAAGATAACTAAGGAACTACTGTACAGACGATTGCTACTAAATGAATTCAGTGAATTCTCCTGGAGCTACTCTAAGTGTGACTATTCTCTTGTACGTCTTACTACCAACTGGTGGGTGTCTTGAGTCACGCAATAGATCTCTATCGCCACCAGCTGGCTGGATGTTGCATTGCTAACTATATACAGAACTGTGCACAGGCATATCACCATACCATCTAATAAACCTTTGGTGTTAATTGCGTTCAACCCCCCTGCTTCAGCATTACTTTTAGCCTGCAAGTACAATACACAACTTCCTCAATGGATGAGGTGTGAGGTGCTGTGATGTGGAAAGAGCTGGTTTTGACTCTGAACTGATCTGTAAGACTTGTTCTCAGAAACTCAGCCAGCGGATGTGTTTATCAGAGAATAATACACTTTTCTGCCCATGATTTCCCACCTATTAAAATTACTCGCTGTAAAGTAATCTGGGCACGATTCTCTCAGCCCTGGGCCGGGCCGGAGAATCGCCGTGACTGGAGCAAATTGCACCACGCCGTCTTGACGCCAGGACGCGACTCCCCACAGAGCAGAGAATCGGCGTCATTGGCGCCGGCGTGCTTGGCGCAGCGCCGGTCGAGGGCCACCCTACCGGGGTGGGACGGGCGGCTATAACGAAAATCCACGAGTCCCGACGGCGCCGTTCTAACCTGCTCTTAGCCGGCGGGAGCTCGGCGTGGAAGGGTCCGGGGGCGGCCTGTGGGGGGAGGGAGGGGGGTCCAACCCCGGGGAGCCCTCCGTTGTGGCCTGGCCCGTGATCAGGGCCCACCGATTGGCGGACCGGCCTCTTAGGTTGGGGGCCTCCTTTCTTCCGCGCCGGCCCATGCAGCCCTCCGCCATGTTGCGTCGGGGCCGGCGCGGAGAAGGGAGCCACTGAACATGCGCGCGTTGGCGTTGGTGCCACTGCGCATGCGCGGACCCATGCGGCACCCAGTTGACGCCGGGATCAGCAGCTGGAGCGGCAAGGATCGCTCCAGTGCCGTGCTAGCCCCCTGCACGGGCCAGAATTGCTGATCCTGAGGCCATGTTGACGCCATCAGGAAACGCAACAGCGTTTCCGACGGTGTCAACACTTAGCTTCAGGATCAGAGAATCCCGCCCTCTGTTCTGATATGTGATTTTCCAACAAGCTCTCCTGCCAAGCAAGACTATAAGTCTAAAAGAATAGGGGAGCCTGAACCCGGCAAAGGGGAAGGTGAGCCTTGTAACTCAGTACCTCTGCAGCTATCCAGTTTATCTGCACCTGTGCCTTCTTGCCTCCATATTTGAACATTTCATGATTCATCAGTCCCTGAAAAAATACAAATAGAAATGACACTTTCAGTCATAGCTTAAACTCATATAAAAAGACAGAAATGGAGTATATAAGGGTATAAATATGACCTAAGACCTAACATTTGATTAAATATTATGCACACTAGCACTACTGCCTCACAGCGCCGAGGATCTGGTTTCAATTCCGGCCTCGGGTCACTGCCCATGTGGAGTTTGCACATTCTCCCCGTGTCTGCATGGGTCTCACCCCATGTGCAGGGTAGGTGGATTGGCCACGCTAAATTGCTCCTTAATTGGACAAATTAAAAGATCGCGCACAATTGAAAACAACTAGAGACTGCAGTATGCATAATTAACTGCAAGAAAATTATATGCTTTTTATGAGGTTTTATCTCATTTTAAAAATAAATTTGGAGTACACAATTCATTTTTTAACATTAAGGGACAATTTAGCATGGCCAATCCACCTAGCCTGCACATCTTTGGATTGTGGGAGCGAAACCCACGCAAACACGGGTAGAATGTGCAAACTCCACACGGCCAGTGACCCAGAGCTGGGATCGAACCTGGGACCTTGGCGCTGTGAGGCAGCACTGCTAACCACCGCACCACTATGCTGCCCTTTGGGATTTTATCTCTAATATAAATTACAAGGGAAAAAACTGTAAAGGATACTTGAAAAGTAACGTTTTTCTCAATGGAACAGAAAAGGCTAAGAGAGGTTTTAAAATGTTTTGAGAGCGTAAATAGTGAAAGATTTGGCCGAATTTTCCCATTTTGACATTAAGGCCGGGATTCTTCGCTCTGAAGCCTACTGGTCTCTGCTGGTGCTAAGAGCGGGGCCCGCCATGCGAGTCTGCCTCCTTTACCTTGCTAATTTATGCATGGGGGAGAACTCGTCGGCTTCTGTTGGAATCCAGGGATCGGGCTGCCATTTTTAGCGGGCAGCCAGATATAGAGTTCCGGCGGCACACCTCCCCACCCCGCAACCCAAATACTGCCCACCACCCCCCTGCTAACAAGTAGGGGCACCTCCCCCACCCCCAGCACTGGAATAACGAGTCACCCCCTCCCCCACTGTCATAATATACACCAGTATATCATGGTGCAGACACACACTGATGGACACACAGTGGGACCAATCAATATACACAACACCGCAGCCAATCACCAGTGAGAGAACACGCACTATAAAGACAGGCGGCATCAGAGTTCCCGCTCATTTGAGTAGCAGCTAGCTATGAGCACAGAGCTCACAGCCTGCAACACAGACATTCACCATGTGCTGAGTGCATCAACTGGTTAGGACAAGGCAAAGGTCTTTAGTTAAAGCTAGTGTCGTATTAACCCACAGTTCAAGTATGTTTAAATAGTTAACCGTTCAATAAAATAGTGCTGCACTACTTCAAGTGTTGATGACCTCTATGTGATCCAAAACACCCAACACATCACCCACAGCATGAACTCATGAGGGTGACCCGGCCACCCACCCCCCCCACCCCAACCAAACCCCATCAGACTCCTCATCAGTGATTCCCCCCCAATCAGAGATCCCCCCATCAGTCGGAGCCAGTTGTTCAGGAAGGACCAGGTGGTCAGAGGAGTAGTCAGTGGGGGGTTGGGGGGTGGGCGGCAGTGTTGGATGGTCAGTGGGGGTGTAGTTGGGGGGATGATGAGGGTAGTCGGCAGTTGTGGGGGCAGTCTGAGGCTGGGAGAGGCAGTCGGAAGGTGGGGAGGGTGATTGTGAGAGGGGGTAACAGAGAAAGGAGGGTAATCTAGGGGGGGCGGGGGGCGGGAGGGTTATCTAGTGTTACGGAGAAGTGAGAAGTGGATTCAATTCTTCTAACATTTTCTGGGTAACCATTGCTGTTAGATGGTTGGACCCCTCCGAAGTTTGCGATTTTAATTTCCCAGGCCCGAGCAGAATACAGCCTCTATCTGAATTCAGTAATGCAGAATCTTTCCTCACCATTCCTCACCCCACCCTGATCCATGGGATGAGGCTCAACCTCTAGATTCCATGTCCCACCTGTCACCATTTCCTCAGCTTAATCCGTTCACACCCCAGTTGATGTGAATGAAAATGATGTGAATGGAGAGAACATTCAGAATGAATTGAGCTGAGCAGTGCCGTGTGATTGGCAGTCGCATTAGTCCAATGGGAATTTGAGAAAGCAAGGGCACGTTGTCACTATTTTTTATTGAACGCATGGGAGGAATATTTAAATGGAAAGGTGAGTTGAAATACTTTTCTCTTCAGATAAAGGTCCATGCCAGAATGTGAGCGAGAAAATGTTGTTTTTTGTTTTGTCAAGCAAAATCTTTAGCGGGCCCGTTAGCCTTGGGTGAAATCCCATAATGGCCACTAATTCTCGCGAGAGGCTAAGGGAACAAAGCCCGCTGACCAGCTCCGGAGAGGGGGGAGGGCTCGGGGGTGTCCAGCGGGGAGGGTCGCAGTTAGTGTGCATGGTCTTGCAATCTATTGTTTAACAGTTTTTAGAGGGTTGTGTTAGTCTGCAGTCTGTGTTGGTTAATAGTTTTTAGATTGCCTGTATTAGTCTGCAGTCTGTGGCATGGGGTGTGGGACAGCTGGGCCACATAGGGTGGGGTTGGGGTGTGATGAGAGTCAAAGAGAGTCAAGACCTAATGGTCTGGGCGGGTGAGACCCCAAAAGTGAAGGCAACACGGTGCTCAGCCTGGGGGATTGGGTGATGTGCAAAAACTCTGGAGTGGCTGTACAGGGGTCTTAGGTGTTGAGTTTGACAGCAATGAGATCTCAGAATGATGCAGCCTGAGTAAGAAGGGTGCCTATTAGCTTTGCCTATCCCTGAAGCAGAAAGCAATTGTGCCCTCTAACATTCCAGAGACTCATGTTCGTCAAACCAATTGGCCATCAAGAGTTAACTCTTAACAATATCAGTTGCCCACAGTCTCAAACACAATGAAAATGCCATTAATCGTTCCAGGCTGTTGGCAACCGAGGGGGTCACGCAGCCTGACTGTCTGCCCCTCTTCCGTGACTTCATTGATGGCTGGGTGTCCCTGGAGAGGGAGCATGTGGTGTCCATGGGCCCATTGAGGCCTTCCATGCCCGGTGAACACCACAGGGCCTGGGGTGCTTTATTGGCACTTGTAAGTTTAATTTGCTCTTTGTTTTTGTTTCGGGCAGTGGCCCTTTAAGGAGCATCCCCTTAAAGGAGAGGTCCCTCAGTTTAGTCTAATTGTTACTTGGTTGAATTACAAGATAGTTCAAACTCAAAGAATGGAATGAATACTCGGGGTTCAAGGCTAATCGCTTGAATACATGGGATCGAGGCACACTAGACTTGCTCATATGCCGGATCCCAATGCCTGCCAGTGAGAATCAATTAGCCCCCAAGGCAGTCATCGTTCTCCAGTTGACCCTGCCCATTAGGGATGTGCGAGCATATGAATTTCCTGTCAGAACCCCCAGTGAGGTAGAGAATAAGGGAGGGGAGAGCCAGACAGGGCCAGTGAGAAGAATTGTGTCCCAATGGGGAGAAGCACTATGCCACTGAGAGGCGGGTTCAAGGATGTGTTCCTTATGGTCATGAAGAGCAACAATATTTAATGTCCCTGCTGGACAGCCATGTGCAGATGTTACAAGTGAGATAATGATCCAACTGCCTGTGCCTAACTTCACCTGTGCCCACGCAGTACCCCAACAACCCCTTAGCTTTGCGTACCCTCCCGCTACATCGAAGTGTATTCCCAGGATGCACATCAGAGGAGGTTTCCATGCCGTTTTGCCCGAGATTCCCTTGAGAGGCGTCCTCTGGAGTTCTGGGTCCTGAGGGCCCTGGCCTACTTTCAGGGGCACTGTGCAATTCTGGTCATCACATTATAGGAAGGATGTGATTGCACTGAATGGGTGAAGAGGCGATTCACCAGGATGTTGCTTGGGATGTAACATTTAAGTCATGGAGAGAGGTTTTATAGGCTTGGGTTGTTTTCGCTGGAGCAGAGAAGACTGAGGGGGTGACCTGATCGCGGTGTACAAGATTATGAGGGGCATGGACAGGGTGAATCGGAAGCAGCTGTTCCCCTTAGTTGAAGGGTCAGTTACGAGGGGACACAAGTTCAAGGCAGGAGGTTTAGGGGGATTTGAAGGAAAACTTTTTTACCCAGAGGGTGGTAACGGTCTGGAAAGTACTCCCTGGGAGGGCGGTAGAGGTGGGTTGCCTCACATCCTTTAAAAAGTAGCTGGATGAGTACTTGGCATGTCGGAACATTCAAGGCTATCGGCCAAGTGCTGGCAAGTGGGTTTAGGTCGACAGGTCAGATGTCATTCGATGGGCTGTATTATTCTGCGGTTCCGTGAGGATGACTCATTACCATCTTTTCAAAGGCAGTTCAGGGTCAGCAGCAAATGTTGACCCAGCCAGTGACGCTCAAAACCCATGAAAAAATACCAAGAGTAGGAAGTTCTGGCAAACTGTTATAAATCACTGGTTAGTCCTCAGCTGGAGTATTGTGTTCAATTTTGGGTTGTTACACACAATGTGATGGATGGAATACCTACAACACTTACTTGATGACAACGGACAAGAAGAAAAAACAACAATTGAGAAAAGCATGATGGTCCAAAAACTTAGAAGATTTTGGAACAGACAAACTGACTCTCATCTGAAATGAAATCCAATACACTGAAGAAATCCCAGTCTGCCACTGGGCCCTTCAAGACTTCACCACCATTCAATAATATCATGGCTGATCTGACATCACTCTCGGCACCACATTCTGGCCTACTCTGATAACCTTTATCCTCCTTGCTTATAAAGGACCTATTGGTCTCTGTCTTAGTAATATTCAAAGACTGTGTTTCCACCTTTTGAGAAAGAGAATTCCAAAGCCTCAAGGCCTGTGAGAGAAAAGGTTTCTCCACATCCCTGTCCTACGTAGGTGACTCTTGGGGCTGGATCGTCGTCGGCGGGATCCTCCGTTTCGCCAGCAGCGTACTCTCGGCCACAGATTCCCTGATGGCATGGGGGTGCCCACAATGGGAAAGCCAATTGGCCGGCTGCTGGGACAAAGAATCCAGAAGGTGGGTGCGGCAGGACGGGGAATCCCTCCCCTTTGTTTTAAACAGTAGCTCCTAGTTCTAGATTCTCCCACAAGAGGAAAAAATCTCTCCACATCTTCCCAGTCAGGACCACTCGGGATCTTATATGTTTCAAACAAGTTGCCACTTACTCTTCTAAACACCAGGGGCTACAAGCCTAGCCTGTCCAAACTTTACCTCATAAGACAACCTTCTCATTCCAACTATCAATTCAATAAACCTTCTCTGAACCGGTTCCAATGCATTTGCATCCTTTTGTATGGAAACCAATACTGTACACAGTACTCCAGATGTGGTCTCACCAATGTACAAAGAACAAAGAACAATACAGCACAGGAACAGGCCCTTCGGCCCTCCAAACCTGTGTCGACAATAGTAACTGCCTAAACTAAAACCATATGCACTTATGGAGTCCATATCCTTCCATTTCCACCCTATTCATATATTTGTCCAGATGACCTGTAAATGCCGCTATCGTACGTGCTCCCACCACCTCCCCAGGCAGTGCCTTCCATATATTTACCACCCTCTGTGTAAAAAACTTGCCTCGCACATTAGTTCTGAACTTTTCCCCACACACTTTAAAATTATGTCCACTAGTTCTTGACTCTCCTGCCCAAGAAAAGAGCATCTGACTATCCACTCTGTCCATGCCACTCATAATCTTGCAGACCTCTACCAAGTATAACTGATGCACAACCTCCCTACTTTTGTACTCAATCCCCATGCAATAAATGATAACATTCTATTAGCTTTGTTAATTACTTACTGTAGCTGCACACTAGCCTTTTGTGATTTATGGACGAGGCCATCCAGGTCCCTCTACATCTTGAGCTCTTCAAACTCTCACCATTTCGCTAACGTGCTTCATTTTTATTTTTCCTGCCAAAATTTCCCACTTTCCCACATTGAACTATATTTTCCAGATGTTTGCCCACTATCTTCACCTATCTGTATTGCTTTGCAGTGTCCATGTGTCAGGGAATTCATAGAATTTACAGTGCAGAAGGAGGCCAATCGGTCCATCGAATCTGCACCGGCCCTTGGAAAGAGCACCTCTACTTAAGCCCACGCCACCATATCCCCATAACCCAGTAACCCCACCAACCTTTTTGGACATTAATGGCAATTTATCATGGCCAATCTACCTAACCTGCAAATCTTTGGACTGTGGAAGGAAACTGGAGCACCCGGAGGAAACCCATGCACACACGGGGAGAATGTGCAGACTCCACACAGACAGTGACCCAAGGCGGGAATATAACCTGGGACCCTGGAGCTGTGAAGCAACTGTGCTAACCACTGTGCTGCACTCTTCACGTCTTACTATCCTACCTATCTTTGCGTCAACAGCAAATTTAGTAACCGTCCCATCCACCCCTTCATCCACGTCATTATTATAAATGGTAAAATCTTGGGTCCCAGCACTGATCCCTTGGCACACCACTCATTGCATCTTGCCAACCAGAAAAAGACCCATTTTGCCTATCCGTTGTTTCCTGTTACACCTGTAACACCTACACCATGAGCTTTTATTTTTTTGCAATAACCTTTGATGTGTCACCTTACCAAATGCTTTCTGGAAATCTAAGTACAGTACTTCCACCCTTTATCTACAGCACATATTACGTATTCAAAGAACTCCAATAAATTGGTTAAATATGATCTCCCTCCCTCCTCCCAAAACCATTTTGACTCTGCCTGACTACCTTAAATTTGACTAAGTTGTTCATTGCACCACTTCCCAAGCAAATAGTGCAGAAGGCAGACATTGGGCACGATTCAACAAAACATTTCAATATCCAGTTTCGGGCACATTTAGTGCCTGCAGCGCCAAGAAAAATCCGCTATCCAACGGCACTTTGCTGTTTTTGTTGGCCTCGGTGAGGAATGCCCCGTCGAGGCTGCATTGCATAATTTCCTGCTCAGCTTTCCACAGCAAGAAGACTACTCGTGGATCGGGGCACATCTTTCGACCCCATCAGCCCCCTCACCGTGGCCTTCAGACCTCCCCACTTCACCCTCTCCAGGGACACCCAGCCATGAATGAAGCTATGGAAGGGGGGTTGGACGACACCTTGATTGCTCGCTGCCCGGACCTGTTGATGACGGTTTTAGCCAGGCCAAGGAGCAGGTTCACGAAGAGGTCCTCCTCCTTCCCAGTCCCTACCTTGAGTTTGAACTCTTTTGAGGGTTCAATAAATTGAACTAAATGAAACAAATTGAAGAATAAATTAAAAGGGGCCACTGCCCTGAACAAAAACAAAAATCAACTGAAACTTCAAAACATCAAAGTAAAAGCTGATTAAAGGGGTCGATAAAGCACCGCAGACCCTGCGCTGCCCACCAAGCATGGAAGGCCGTAATGGTGCCAGTGGAAACCGTATGCTTCCTCTCCAGAGACACCTGGTCGCAAATGATTGGCAGACAGTCGGGTTGGATGACCCACTCGATCGCCCGCTGCCTGGACCTGTTAATGGCAAGTCAGCCCATGACTAATGGGCACATTAAATCCTGTCCATACTCTTTTCTCCCTCAAACTGAATGTAAAGTTCCATCATATTAGGATTGCTGCTATCTCAGGATGCTTGCACTATCACAGGCCTTGTATAGCTTGCTATGTAGTTGGCACCAGCATGTGCTATTCTAAGAAACTATCTTAAAAATATTCACTAAATTCCTCAGCTAGGTTACCTTTGCCCGTTTAATTTTTCCAGTCTACATGTAGATTAAAAGCCCGAAGATTGCTGTTCTTTTCTGACAAATTCCCATTATTTATTTCTTTACACCCCATTTTAATATATGGTTACTGTTAGGGGGGCCTCTCCACCACTCCCACAGTGACTTTTGCCTTTATAATTTCTCATCTCTACCCAAACCGCTTCTATGCTCCAGTTTCCTTAACTTAGGTCATGCCTCTCTATTGTGCTGATACCATCACTATTTAACTGAGCCACGCCTGCATCTTTTCCTATCTTTCCTGTCCTTCCGAAATGTCATGTATCCTTCAATATTCAGGTCCCAATCTATGTCATTCGGCATCCATGTAACGGCCATCAGCTGATGTGACTTGGCGTCCAATTTGTTTGATAACTCTCCTGTGGTGTGCCTCAGAACATTTTACTGTCTTATAGACTCTATGGAAGTGCATACTTCTGTTGTTCCTAGGGTGGGAAAGATCTTTCTCACATTCTCTTTCCATTCTAATTGCATTTAGAATTCCTGAGGTTCTGATTGAAACACAGAGACAGATTGCAATTTTGCAGATGATCTTGACAGAAAGCAAGTGAACTGCAAAACACTACTGTAAAGTATTATAAACGAGATCCAAATAAGAGCCATTTTTCTTTTTTAGATGTTATTCTAAAGTTTTACAGTACGGACATGCTCTAATGATAAGTAATAAATGATATGTAAACAATATTATAAAAGAGTTGTGGACATAAAAGTCTATGGATCTGCACAGACACAAAAATACAAGTTTATTTTCTCTCACAGAACCAGATTGCTAACTATAGTGAGCAAATCCTGTTTGATGAATAGAATCATCAATATTTGCAAATAGCAACACGGTTAGATCACACCCTTCCAACCTGCCACAATGCCTTCATGGAGATCTATCTTCATCTGCAAAACGTGTCAAGCAGATTTATTGCTGTTTGTTAATGATGCGTGAACACTGAATCAATTTACTTGGAATTCTTGCTGTTTGACTAGTAATTTGAGGGTTCGTGTGCTGGGGGTCTCAAGTACATATTTTGTAAATATATTATAGCAACAAATAATGAAGTGATAATACTGCACTGGAAAGTCTGGCGCATATTTGCTTTCTGCATATTTCAGTTTATGCTTGTACAAGTCTGTGCTGGGGTGTGGTGGCAGTGGATTAACTCTGAACTCCACAAGGAATGGTTTTGACTTTGATTGATCTTCTTCCTTCAACATTAAACATTTTGAAAAATTGTGACATTTTTAAAGGATCTTCCACGAGGAAGCTTGAAGAACACAGTAACTCTCGGCTATGCAACTCTGAAGCCTGTTTTGCCATTTAATTAGATCCTGGGTGATTTCCCTGCATCTCCCTGCTTTTGTTCTGTAACCCTTAATATCCTTGCCCAACAAAAAATATTGGTGGCAATTTTGACATTTTCAATTATCTTCCAAAACATCTTTTTGAGAGTTGGGCGAAATTCTCCCACCCCCCCGCCGGGTCGGAGAATCACCGTGGGCTGGCGTGAATCCCGCCCCCGCCGGTTGCCGAAGTCTCCAGCACTGGATATTCGGCAGGGGCGGGAATCACGCCGCGCCGGTTGGCGGGGCCCCCTGCTCGATTCTCCGGCCCGGATGGGCCGAAGTCCCGCCGCTAAAATGCCTGTTCCGCCGGCGTAAATTAAATCACCTACCTTACCGGCGGGACAAGGCGGCGCGGGTGGGCTCCGGGATCCTGGGGGGGTCGCGGGGCGATCTGGCCCCGGGGGGTGCCCCCATGGTGGCCTGGCCCGCGATCGGGGCCCACCGATCCGCGAGCGGGCCTGTGCCGTGGGGGCACTCTTTCCCTTTCACCTCTGCCACGGTCTCCACCATGGCGGAGGCGAAAGAGACTCCCTTCACTGCGCATGTGCGGGAATGCCGTCAGCGCCCGCCGACGCTCCCACGCATGCGCCGCCCGGAGATGTCATTTCCGCGCCAGCTGGCGGGGCACCAAAGGCCTTTTCCGCCAGCTGGCAGGGCGGAAATTCGTCCGGCGCCGGCCTAGCCCCTCAATGTTGGGGCTCGGCCCCCAAAGATGCGGAGCATTCCGCACCTTTGGGGCGGCGGGATGCCCGTCTGATTTGCGCCGTTTTGGGCGCCAGTCGGCGGACATCGCGCTGTTTCCGGAGAATTTCGCCCCAGAATTCAAATGTTCACAACTCTGTAAGTATGTGCTTTCGGACATTACCCCTGAATCTCAAGCTCCAGTCCAGTTACACCATCTTGTCCTGGACTCCTCTGCCTGAGGAAATAATCTCTCTCTGTCTATCCTATCAAGTATTTTGGAAGAAAACTTTATTTAAGAACATTTTGTCAAGTGAGACGACTGTCTTAATCTAGTGGTCTGGATTGGATCTTGAGTCGATATTTTCATTCAGTCTTCCTGGTTTATTTTACATCAGAAACCATTCTCTAAAATAGAATCATAAATGATACAGCACAGAAAGAGATCATTTGACAGTTCTTTCCCATACCAGCTCTTTATAGAGCAATCCAATTAGTCACACTCCCATGCTTTTTCCAATACATCAACTATTTTTCCTTACCAACAGTTTACCCAAATCCTATTGAACCTGTTTCTCGGTCAGACCAATTCACTGTTTAATTTTTTTTTTTCCTTGTTGCCTCTGGTTCTTTTACCAATTCCCTGAAATTTCTGTCCTTTGGTTACAAATCCGGCTGGGGTTACTCCATCAACATTTTTCATTACTTTAAACATCTCAATCAAATCTCCATTAACCTGAAGATTCCTGATCCTCCAGTCTCCACATCTGTTTGTGAACAGGGCTGGAATAGCATGCTGTGGAGTGACACACGAATTCACTGAGAATAAATTTGGTTTGGAGGGGTAACAAGGTGCAAAGTGCTTTGAAGATCATGGCTGGCATGTCACCGTGCAGCACAGAGGATGATGACTACAAGCTGTGATCCTTACCAAACGATCTGCCACAGACGCAATAACACCCCGATCTTGTAAATACATCAGGCAGAATTTTAAGTTCCAGTTTGGGCAGTCTTAGGTAAGAGACTGTGGGGTCAAGTGAGGCTGTGTCTTCACACCAATGCTCTTTCCCGTCTTCCTAACTGCAACCCATCTCCATGAAGTTCGGAGTGCAGCTATTCTACAGGAAGAGTGGAAAATAACTCAACCAACGATGCATCCATTCCAGAACCAAGATCACCCCAATGTCTGTCATCAAACTGCAGTAGAGTCATAGAGGTTTACAGCATGGAAACAGACCCTTCGGCCCAACTTATCAATGCCGCCCCATTTTTACCACTAAGCTCGTCCCAATTGCCCGCATTTAGCCCATATCCCGCTATACCCATCTTATCCATATAACTGTTTGAATGCCTTTTGAAAGACAAATCATACCCGCCTCTACAACTGCCACTGGCAGCTCGTTCCAGACACTCACCACCCTCTGTGTGAAAAGATTGACTCTCTGGACCCTTTTGTATCACTTCCCACTCACCTTAAACCTATGCTCTCTAGTTTTAGACTCCCCTTCCTTTTGGAAAAGATGTTGACTATTACTTTCTCTATGCCCCTCATTCATTATTTTATAGACCTCTATAAGATCACCTCTAAGGTTCCTACGCTCCGCGTGTTTGTGCATTTAAAGGGTCTAAAGGCAGATGTGGCAATGCTCCAGGAGACAAATCTGAAGGTCACAGACCAGATGAGATTAAGGAAGGGTTGGGTGGGTCAGGTGTTCTACTCAGGGCTGAACTCGAAGACCAGGGCGGTAGCAATTCTGATCAGCAAGCGGGTGGCATTTGAGGCTGGGAGAATAGTGGCTGATAAAGGGGGTAGGTATATCATGGTGAGTGGGAAGTTGGAGGGGGTTCGAGTGGTGCTCGTGAATGTCTACGCCCCGAGAGGACGATGTGGATTTTATGAGGCGTGTGTTAGGCAAAATCGCGGGCCTGGAGTCACACAACTTGGTCATGGGAGGGGACTTTAATACGGTCATTGAACATGAATTGGATTGCTCAAAATCCAGAACAGGGACGAGGCCGGCGGCGGCAAGGGAGCTGAAGGGCTTTATGGAACAGGGGGGGGGCGTAGACCCCTGGAGATTTACACGGCCGAGGGTAAAGGAGTTTTCCTTCTTCTCCCACGTCCACAAAGTTTATTCCCATATTGATTTTTTTGTCCTGGGCAGGGCATACTCGGCGATTACCATTTCAGATCAAGCCCTGCACTGGGTTGATTTGCGGCTTGGGGAGGAGAGAGGCCAGCGTCCACTGTGGAGACTAGACATGGGGTTGTTAGCGGACGAGGTGGTTTGCGGGCGCGTGAATAAGAGTATCCAGAGCTATTTGGAAACAAACGACACGGGAGATGTTTCAGCAGCGATGGTCTGGGAAGCCCTGAAGGCAGTTATTCGAGGGGAACTTATATCGATCCGGTCCCAGAGAGAAAAGAGGGAAAGGGCGGAGAGGGAGAGATTGGTGGATGAGTTACTCCAGGTGGATAGGAAATATGCGGAGGCCCCGGATGCGGGACTCCTGAGGGAGCGGCGCAAGCTTCAGGTGGAGTTTGCATTGTTGACCACAGAGAAAGCAGTAGAACAGTTGAAGAAGGCTAAGGGTGTAGTGTATGAATATGGGGAGAAGGCAAGCAGGATGCTGGCGCACCAGCTTAGGAAGAGAGAGGCGGCCAGGGAGATTGTGGGAGTAAAGAATAAGGAGGGCAACTTGGTTTCAGACCCAGAGGGGGTGAATAAAGTTTTTAAGGAATTCTACAGCAATCTATATGAGTCTGAACCCCCGGAGGGTGCGGAAGAGATGAGGCAATTTCTGGACCAGTTGATGTTCCCGAGGGTGGATGAGGCCCTGGTGGAGGGGCTGGCGGCATCGATCGAGATAGAAGAAATTATTAAGGGCTGGAGGGCATGCAGTCGGGCAAAGCTCCGGGGCCAGATGGCTTCCCGGTGGAATTTTTAAAAAAAATTTCAGAGGTGTTGAGCCCACCATTGATGAGGACCTTTAATGAGGCAAGAGAGAAGGGAATCCACTCCCCTACAATGTCACAGGCCTCGATCTCACTCATTCTGAAACGGGATAAGGACCCTGAACAGTGTGGGTCTTACAGGCCAATCTCGTTACTAAATGTGGATGCCAAGCTATTGGCTAAGGTCTTGGCCACGAGGATAGAACATTGTGTCCCGGGGGTGAGAGGGGAAGATCAGATGGGATTCGTTAAGGGTAAGCAACTTAATGCCAATGTGCGGAGGCTTTTAAATGATTTTTATGATGCCCTCGGAAGGGGAGGAAGCAGAGGTTGTGGCAGCGATGGATGCAGAGAAAGCTTTCGATCGGGTGGCACTGGATAGGTTTGCGTTTGGTGAGGGCTTTATCCGGTGGGTGCGATTGCTGCACCAGGCGCCTGTGGCAAGCGTGCGCACGAAGCGGCTTAGGTCAGAGTATTTTAAATTGCACCGGGGTACGAGGCAAGGGTGTCCCCTTTCCCCGTTATTATTTGCTCTAGACATTGAGCCGCTGGCCATCGTGCTGAGAGCTTCAAGGAACTGACAACCCTGGGGCGAGGGGTGGAGCATCGGGTTTCGCTCTATGCGGATGACCTCCTCCTGTATAGTTCGGACTCACTGGAGGGGATGGGGGAGGTCATGCGGATCTTAAGGGAATTTGGCAGTTTCTCGGGGAAGAGCGAGTTGTTTGTGATCCAGGCTAAAGGGCAGGAGAAGAGACGGAGGGAGCTGCCACTGAGGAGGGTAGAGAAGAGCTTCCGTTACCTGGGCATACAGGTGGCCCGGAAGTGGGATTTGTTGCATAAGCTTAATCTGACACGGCTGTTGGAACAAATGGAAGGGGACTTTAAAAGATGGGACATGCTCCCGCTGTCACTGGCGGGGAGGGTACAGACCTTGAAAATGACGGTCCTCCCCAGGTTCTTATTTGTATTCCAGTGACTTCCCATCTTCATCCCTAAGGCCTTTTTCAAGCAGGTTAATAAGATCATCTCGGGATTTGTGTAGGCGAACAAGACCCCACGAGTGGAGAAAGTGCTGCTGGAACGCAGTCGGGGGGAGGGTGGGCTGGCACTGCCAAACTTTTGTAACTACTACTGGGAGGCCAACATTGCCATGATCAGGAAGTGGGTATTGGGGAGGGGGGGTCAGCATGGGAACGATTCGAGGCGGCGTCATGCAAAGGCACCAGTTTGGGAGCGCTGGTAGTGGCGCCTCTGCCGTTTCCGCTGGCCTGCTACTCCACAAGTCCGGTGGTGGTGGTGACACTTAAGATCTGGGGACAGTGGAGGAGACACAAGAGGGTGGAGGGAGCGTCGGTCTGGACCCCGATATGTAATAACCACAGGTTCCTGCTGGGTAGGATGGACGGCGGGTTCCCGGGCTGGCAGAGGGCGGGTATTAGAAGTTTGGGTGACCTGTTTATAGATGGGAGCTTTCCCAGTCTGCGCTGGAGGACAAGTTTAAATTAGCACCAGGGAACGGCTTTAGGTATTTACAAGTGCGAACCAACTGAGGAAGCAGGTGGTGGCCTTCCCGCTGCTGCCGCCACGGGAGATACAGGATAGAGTAGTGTCCGGTACCTGGGTGGGGGAGGGGAAGATGTTGGATATCTACCAGGAGCTGTTGGAGACAGAGGAAACCCCGGTGGAGGAGCTAAAGGCAAGTGGGAGGAGGAGTTAGGAGGGGAGTTAGGGCCGGGACTATGTGTGGAAGCCCTAAGTAGGGTCAATTCCTCCTCCTCATTTGCCAGGCTCAGTCTCATACAGTTTAAAGTTGTTCACCGGGCACACATGATGGCGGCGAGGATGAGCAAGTTTTTCGGGATAGAAGACAGATGTGTGAGGTGTGCGGGGAGACCAGCAAACCATGTCCATATGTTTTGGGCATGCCCAAAGCTTGAGGAGTTCTGGCAGGGGTTGGCCAGGGCAATGTCCAAGGTGCTAGGTACGTGGTGCCGAGTCCAGAGATGGCGATCTTTGGAGTGTCGGAAGACCCAGGAGTTCAGGGAGTGAAAGAGGCCGACGTTCTGGCCTTTGCCTCCCTGGTAGCCCGGAGACGGATCCTGTTATTGTGGAGGGACTCGAAGCCCCCGAGTGTAGAGACCTGGGTCAGTGACACAGCTGGGTTTCTCAGTCTCGAGAAAATAAAGTTTGCCTTAAGAGGATCAATGTCATGGTTCTCCCGGAGGTGGCAGTCGTTTGTCGACTTTCTTGGGCACATTTAATTGAAAATGTCGGCAGTAGCAGCTTTCCGAGGGGGGGGTTAGTGTTGTGTTTGTTTTTTGTTATTTTCGGTGGTCTGTGAAGACAGAGCCGTTCGGGGAAATATCTATTTTTGCACTATGTTAATGTTTAACGCCTATTGTTCTTTTTCTGTTTTCGTTATAAAATTTTACAAATATTTAAATAAAAATATTTTTAAAAATAACGTTTCCTTCGCTCCAGGGAACCCCCCCCCCCAGTCTATCCAACATCTCCTTATAATTCAATCCATCAAGTCGCGGTAGCAACCTAGTAAATCTTTTCTGCACTCTTTCTAGTTTAATAATATTCCTTCTATAAAAGGGTGACCAGTACTGTACACAGTATTCCATGTGTGGCCTTACCAATGTCTTGTACAACTGCAACAAGACATTCCAACTCCTGTATTCAATGTTCTGACCAATAAAACCAAGCATGCCGAATGCCCTCTTCACCACCCTGTCCACCCGTCACTCCACTTTCAAGTACACTGATAACACTTGCGCATGCACATAACTCAGAGGCTGAGCTCCAAACTATCATGGACACATTCATGGAGGATTATGAAAGAATGGGACTTCAGCTAAATATCCAGAAAACAAAAGTCTTCTACCAGCCTGCTCCCGCTGCACAAAGCTGCTCCTGAATATCAAGATACACAGAAAACTATTGGATAATGTGACCATTTCCCATCCCTTGGGAAGCTCCTCTTCGTGAGAGCAGACATCGACGATGAAACACAACTTTACCTCCAGTGTGACATTGCAACCTTCGGCCACCTGAGGAAAAGGGTGATTGATGACAAAGACCTGAAACCCAGAACCAGATTCATTGTCTACAGAGCTGCAGTATTACCTGCTGTTCTTTGTGCGTTATAAGCATGGACAATGCACACCATGGGCGGGATTCTCTGAGTCCCTGTGCTGAAATTGCGATCGGCGCGGGGGCGGAAAATGGACGTCGACGCCGAAATCCAGCGCGTCTCCATGAATCGCGCACGTGGTCTGTGTGGCGGGGTAGGGGGCCATTGACAGAGGCCCCCGCGGTGATTCTCCAAGTGTAACTGGCCGAGTTCCCGACGGTGTGGTTCTCTCATGGTCCCGCGCGCCAGGAACCCGGCGTGGCGGCCGTGGACTCAGTCCGCGGCCGCCCTGGTGGAGGGCGGGGGGATCCTTCACTGGGGAGGACCTCACCGATGGCGAGGCTATCAATCGGGGGCCACCGACCCGCGGGTGCGTGCAATTTCGGGGGGGGGGTACTATCTTTTTGGTGCCGGTCTGCAGTGTGGGTCCGCCATGTCGCGCGGGACGGCCGACGCAGGCTGCCTGGGCACACAGCAGATGGTGAAATTTGAATTTAAGACAAAATTGGAACGCAATGTCTAATGAAGCCATCGCCGATTGTCATAGGAAAACATCTGGTTCACTAATTTCCCTTTAGGGAAGAAAATTTGCGACCCTTAACTGCTCTGGTGTACATATGACTCCAGATCCACAGCAATGTGATTGGCCCTTAACTACCCTCTTAAATGGCCTCGCCAGCCACATAGTTCAAGGGAACTTGGGGATGGGCAATAAATACTGGCCCAGTCAGGGACACTCACATCCGCGAATTAATGAAAAAAAAAAGGAGAATTCAAACAGGGGACAACTGTGAGGAGGTCTGCAATGTACCTGGACTGCATACAAGTTGCCGCATAGAACTGTGACCCTGGTGTCAATGACAGAGATTTGGCATAAGGAAGGGTTGTGTGAACTTAATATTCTTGGATACAAGTGTTATGAACATGCGAGGAGGTAACTCACTGAGAGTGGGTAATCACCCCAGGGGGTGGAGTCCCCTTAGGCTAGAGACATGAAGGGTCTAGGTATAGTTGTGAGGCTTCTTTACTGCTATACAGTTCTTCCCATTAATAAATCCTTTTGCATTTCTAATGAAGTCTTTGAAAGTGCATTTTAAAAAGATTACTCACCCGAATGCCTCTCTTTGGGCGAATGGACCCATTTGGGATATTAGGATATTGCCAGACTCTGAGTAATTTACAATCAGAAAGAATGGACAGTTCTAAGCTGTGTCAGTAATGCATAGAGAATGCGGCAAGACCCCTGGGTCAGAAACCCTGGGTCAGAAACCCCTAGGCGAAATGCAGAAATGTACCTCCACTTAAATTGTACACTCGGTGAGGCGGCCTGAGGCTCATTACATTGGAGAGGCTGAGGGGGCAGTTGCACAACAAACCTGAACTGGCTGGTACAGTCAAAAGTTTAGAAACATATAGAGAAAGAAATTCAAGAGAAAATAATCTTTCGAAGCCGTGGCTTTAAGTTTAATAACAATAACTTAAGGTTTAAAAAAAAATCAGAGTTGCTGCAAAGCTTTTTTAAAAATACCAATGCACAGAAGCAGCTTTAAGTAAAATAAAAATGCCCCAAGTGACCTGCAGCGAGGTCTCCCGAAGTTCAAGAAAATCAAGGAGCTGAAATTGACCAGCTCCTGATGTCTGTGAGAGTTCCATGGCAGAAATCTGCACTGATGGACTTCAGGCAAAAGAAGAGAAGTTTTCAA
Source organism: Scyliorhinus torazame (assembly GCF_047496885.1). NCBI lineage: Eukaryota > Metazoa > Chordata > Chondrichthyes > Carcharhiniformes > Scyliorhinidae > Scyliorhinus > Scyliorhinus torazame. Next base: position 254,065,233 of record NC_092712.1, on the reverse strand, counting down.
CCTGTTTTTCAAAAAGAGTTATCAAATTTTGAAAGAGACAATAGCTCTGAACTGACTTAGTCGGTTCTCTGGTGAAATTGACAAAACAATTGGCACATCAAAGAAAATAAGGAAAAAAATGGACTCTTTAAATGGCCAGAAGAAGAAAAAAACTCCACAGATCATTGAAAGGGCTTCTTTTCCTAAAAAGGAGAGCAGCCAGGTTTGTGCCAAAACTCCGAAGTAAAAGGCAAGTAAAAAAAAGACAGTCTTAAAATGGTAATACCAATAAATAGGTAATACATTTATAGTGGTAATGCACTTAGAGCAGCAATGCGTTTAAAGTGGCAATACACTTAAAGTGACAATGCACTTAAAGCGGCAATGCAGCTAAAGTGGTAATTCATTTAAAGTGGCAATGCACTTAAAGCTGCAATGCATTTAAAATGGTAATGCATTTAAAGCGGCAAGACATTTAGAGCAGTAACCAAGATCAAAGAACAAAATAACGTACAGCCCAGGAACAGGAGCTTCGGCCCTCCAAGCCTACGCCGGCTATGCTGCCCATCTAACCCCGTCAAGGCCACATTTCCTGCACTGAGGAGCTCCAACAAGCCATTTTTAAATGGCGCCCCAAACTCACGACCCCCTAATGCAACCCCTGGATCTCCCCAACGTACCTGTCGGGGGGGGTCCTTGGACCACCACACCCCACCACATACGGGCAGGGCTCCCCCAGGCTTGATCCCCGGTAGACACAATGCCAGTTTGACACATTGGCACTGCCAGCTTGGCATCCAGGTGGCATGGCCACAGTGCCCAGGTGGCACTGCCAGGGTGCCATACTGGCAGTGCCAATGTTCCCAAATGGCAGCAGCAGTGTCCAGGTGCAACCCTGTCCAGAGGCCGACCACCCAGGGGCCTCCGATCACATGGGAAACACTCTCCAGGTGCCATTCCACCTGGCCCCCGTTTGTGGGGACCAGTACTTAACAGCACCCAGCTGGGGTTTCCTCGGCGGGGACGATGGATGCCGGGTGGCCGTTTGATCCGATGAAGGCAGATGTAAGTTAGCTTCTCAGCCGACTTCACTCTGTGAGACAGATCGCGAGAATTACAGCAAGTCGGATGCAGAGTAATGCTATTACCAGCAGACGAGGAGGGTGTGAGGGATGGTGGGTGGTAGGTGGAAGCAATCACTGGGACTTTGGAATGGAAATGGACGGAAGGCAGGCCAGAATGTTTTTATGGGCTCACGACGAATAGAGGTGGTACAGAAGGCAACTTTTCTCCAGAGTTTGCAGGCTCAGAACCCAAGAGTCCTAGTCAAAGAAAGTATGGCAGATGAACATCATGCTTACGTGGAGCCACTGAAAATTACCTTGGAGGATCTGAACTTGGTGGGGGAAGGTACGATGGATTCTCATGTCACCCTCGAAGGCAATATTCAACATGAATTTGAAGCACTTCAGTACGACCTGTATGAAATAACAATTCGAGGAACCTCAGCCTCCATTTCCTAACAGAGAGAGTTGCAGACCAGTTAGTCCCTCCGACATGGAGACATTGAGCACTGGACCTCTTGATCTTTCATCTGAACCTAGTCAGATAGTCTTAACAACAGTTTGGGAGTACAGTCGTGGTAAACATGGTGAGAAGAGGAAACATTTCTTGCAAAGTATCAACATGCGCAGTAAAAGTAGAAGCACTTGCTGTCACATGAACGTTCATAGTTCTGAGCCCTGTGCTAAGAAATATGTCAGTTTTGGAATATTTCATGGGCAGTGTAATATTACTCTTTGGTAATATATTGTTACTCTTTGCTTTATGTATCCAGAATGGTCTGATGGTGTGATTCTGAAGAATCCACCAATCTTTAACTTAAAGCAAACAGATTTATTGAATAACAAATTGATTAATATTGAGTTTGCACACTATACAGAACTATAACTAGTAATCAAGTAATCTATATTAAAGTATTAACTAATTTAAACTACACGTGCTAACTATGCTATGATCTATCTCTCGAACACTCTGCTGTCTAGTCACTCCTGGTTGGAAGAGACCCAAGATCCTTCGAATTCTCATATTTATAGTGGAATCTAGTGTTGCCCTCTAGTGGTTGTGTTACACGAAGATGTAATCATTTTACATGTCTCTATATATACATATCACTACAGACAGCACGGAAAAGGAGAGTGGAGCGTATCTCTGTATCACAAAGTTGAAGGGTTGTTGGGTTGACATTAGGATATAGGTGTTAATTTCAGTTTAAAGGCTGCAAAACAGGACCATCTCTTTTTTTGTTGGTCGGAGAAGGCAGTGTTATCTAATCTCACTTTCCAGATCCGGAGGCCCCCTCCAGTCCTTCCTCCTGCTGATGGTATTGGCTAAACGGCTGGTGAAATCTCATTGCTGAAATACCTTCCTTTTCAGTCCTATTCATTTCTGAGGGCAGAGTTATACAGGTCACAGATCACTACAATACTTGGGAGACTCTAGTGGATTTGCACTGCAATGCTCTTACCAATTTGTCAAGGCAATAGAAGTGTGTTTCCAAAAGGTTTTGCTTACCCGAATGTTATGGGTCTCATTTTATCTTTCTTCTACATCGGCAGAGAGGATGCATAGAGAGGTCATTAGCCCTTGTCATCAAGAAGCCAGCCAAATCATTTTCCTTCTCCTGGATACGGATGGGAAAAGACTACTAATGGAGTGTTGTTTCAGATGTTAGCACTTTCAGTCTGAAAGAACTCTGGCATAAATTGATGACTATAATGCAGATGTTCACTTGAATGGAGAAAGTTCCAGTTTCAAAAAATGTTTACATATCTGGTTGCAACAGAACAGCGTCTTTAATGATCTCCCATTAATGATAATGGAGGGGCACCGGGAAATTCCCGGGCATATTGGGAGAGGCCTCAGGGGTACCAGGAGAGACCTTGGCAGCACTGGGAGAGACATGTGGATTACCGGGAGAGGCATCAGGTGAACCAGAAGAGGCATGGGAGGGAACCAGGAAATTCTCGGGGTTACTGGGAAGAGGCCTCGGGGTACTGGGACAGGCCTCAGACAGACTAATGAAGATTCCAGGGCTGCAGATATGAAGGTACCAGGGCTGCAGAGATGAGTGCACTGGGGCACCACGGGTGTTAGGACATGGCCTCAGGGCCAGAAAGTGGGGGGGAAGACTTGGCACAAGAAGGGGAAGACAACCAACTATTAAAATAATCATTCCTGAGGCTGCCTTCTTCTGTTGCTGGGCCACTGCCTTCTTCAAGAAGGGACGTCTGGGACAGTGCAGTGGGTAGGCCGCCGGACATCATGGACCACTCAAATATTGCGGGGGGGGGGGGGGGGAAGGGGGGCGATCTGCAGGCTCACTACTGACAAGGGCCAATCTAATAAAGACTTTCCAGCAATGAGCATTGTATTGCAGCTGAGATAGTTCAGCTGCAACTCAATTATGATGCCTGTATTCTGACTTCTTACCCAATTATGCCCATTAAATCACCACTGATATGTTTGAGTGCCACTGATTGCTGCTTAGCAATTAACTTTGGTGCACTGACCTCCAGCCTCAGTGACTTCTATGTTTTCCCTTCACCATTGCAAGTACATATATTCCCTTCAACAGCGTGCAAGGGCACACTGGCTGAGGAGAGTGCCCTGCCCCATCAGATATGTGCTGAGATGCATTTTGACAGGCTACAGCATTGACCAGGTTGAATCTCAGGCCTTGGAGTGTCTGTGCCCGAGAGCTCAGGATACAGTACAATGGCCAAAGCTGTGACCATTTGATCAAGCTGCACGGGGAAAGGGTGGTGTGTGGTCTTGTCAATGCAGGGAGAAAATTAAGGACTGCTCTTCAATATGGTGGTCAGCACATGAGTCACTGACTATCGAAACGCAGTGACCAAATGTGACTGAGCAAAGGGAGAATACCGGGAGACAAACGCAACCATTAACTCTCTTTAATTATGCACTGATTTGCACAAGGCAGAGATAGAATCTGCAGAACTGCCTATTATTCTTCTGGTGCATAGAGAGGAGAGAAGATTTTAATGGAGGCGCCTGGCTCTCCAAAGGCACAGGGAGAACCCTGAGGAGAAAGGGGTGGCCTGCTCCACAGGAAGAGGAGGTGCCCTAGAGAGCGATTGCTCTTCCCCGGCCCAGGATGTTCAGACAGTACCTGACCTTCCTGCAGCTGAACGAGAACAAGTGTTGCTGAAGACTTTGCCTTTCAAGGGAATTGGTGGGTCACTAAGGTACCCTTCTGCAGCAGCTGGCTCCATGGGGACTTGGAGGGCATCCACTGCCTGTGGCATTAAAACGCAAAGTCGCCCTCAACGTTTACGCAACTCCTTCCAGGATTCCACGGCTGTCCTTTGCGACATCCCAAAATCATCCGTACATGGCCATCATGAAAGTGATCAAGCACTCTTTACTAGGGCACAACTATGCACATTTCAATCAGGATCAGGCTAGCTAGGGTGCAAAAGCCATGGGATTCGCCCAGCTATCTGGCTTTCCAGTGGTGCAGAGTGCCATTGACAGCACTCACGTGGCTGTCCAATACCCATAGCATCAAAGAGTAGTTCATCAACCTCAAAAGCTTCCACTCCCTTAGTGTTCAGCTGGTCTCCGACCACAGAATGCGCACCCTCCAGGGGTGTGCTCAGTTTCTGGGGAGTGTGAACGACTCATGCGTCCTGAGCCACTGTCAGATCCCCGCCATGTTTGAGGGTCCACAGCAGCTACAGAGTTGGCTGCTCAGGAGTGGGATACTCACTGAGGACATGGCCGACGATGCCTGCGAGAAGACCAGGAGTGCAGCTGAGACTAGACACAATGAGGCTCATGCTGCTACTTGCCCTTTGCTGGAGCAGACCATAGGGATGCTGAAAATGAGGTTCTAATGCCTGGACTAATCTGCTGCAGCCATGTAGTACAGTCCACAGAGGCTGTCACGCATCGTTGTCATCTGCTGCACATTTCACAACCTGGAAGTTCAACAGTGGATGGGACTGCCCGAGGAGGAGATGGAGGAATGGTATATTTCCTTCGATGAAGAAGACATTGAGGTGGATGAAGAAGAGGAGGTCATGGGGGGAGATGATGTCAGCCACGAGATAGTGTTGGTGGCCAGGCAGGGCAGACAAGCTTGGGATGTGCTAATAGCCGCCCGATTCATGGAAGGTGATGAAGCAAACCACTGAGCATATCCCATCATCCTCACATCACTCCTCTGAGCATTGCTTTCCTGTCTTGCTGCTGGCACCTTCACTGATAGGGCTCATGCCAGGGGGAGGGAACGGTTGCCTCTGGTCCCTACATTGCAGAAGAATGATGATGATTTGCATTGGGGACAATGCATTATTCCTCAACGAGCTACTGTGAATGTGTGACTCCTGTTTGGCTGAAGGCAGCGTGCTCAATCTCAGTGACCAGAGTCATATCATGGCAATGTCACACGGAATGTTTCACCTCTCCTAATCTAAGTTCATCCTCAGTGATCTGTACCGTTGAGGTCCAGTATCATTGGAGACTGAGGCAAATAGAATAAGAGGGCTAGCAGCAGGGCAACATCTTCCGAGAGCGCACATTGACAATGACTGGGATGAATGTCGCTAGCCCTGTACATTGTGGGACACATCCTCATTCCCACAGAAAAAGGCATGACTGATATGTCCAGTTATTGTGAAAAATGAAATGAAAATCGCTTATTGTCACAAGTAGGCTTCAAATGAAGTTACTCTGAAAAGCCCCTCGTCGCCACATTCCGGCGCCTGTTCAGGGAGGCTGGTACGGGAATTGAACCCGCACTGCTGGCTTTGTTCTGCTTTACAAGCCAGCTGTTTAGCCCACTGTGCTAAACCAGCCCCAGTCGAAAGGGTATGCCACCATATTGCTGGAAAGCTTGCAGTGAGCACATAGAAGCCCTGGACAGAGAACACAGCCATTCTCTGGTACAGGACTCAGGTTTTCTGGCCAGCCACAGGATGACATCTCATCAGAACATGGAGTCATAGAAAGGGTGCAATAAGTGAGAGTTTAATTACAGAGGTGGATGATATCTACAAGTGCAGAGGGCGGCAGAGCGGCGACACTGATTGGCTGTTGTGGGGAGTGAATTGTGGAAAGCTGCTGTCGGGTGAGTTTCTAGAACTAATATATTTCAGGCAGTGGCTAAACCCGAGACACTACACAGGTCGTGTCTCCCACCCATCCTCCTCCTCTAACCAAATAAAAAGACTGTGTGGTGAGTTGGTCAGGTAAGCTTTTCTTTTCTTTTCCTCTCTCCACCCTTCCACCACCTCTAACCTGCGGGGAGTGTGAAAATCAGGTAAGCTTTTTTTTTCTCTCTGTAATTTTCAAGTGGATAAATGGAAGGGATGGCGAGAGGGCAGTGCGATGTTCGAGGTGAGGGACACTGTCAGTGGCCCTGCTGAGTTCACCTGCGGGAAGTGCACCCATCTCCAGCTCCTCAAAGACCGTGTTAGGGAACTGGAGCTGGAGCTGGATGAACTGAGGATCATTCGGTTATAGATAGAAGCTACAGGGATATAGTTACCCCTAAGAATGAAGGTAGCTGGGTGACGTTTAAAAGGAGGGGGAAGAAGCAGTCAGTGCAGGGATCCCCTGCGGTTGTTCCCTTCAATAACAGGTATACCGTTTTGGATACTGTTGGGGGGGACAACCTACCAGAGGTAAGACCCGGTGACCAGGTTTCTGGCACTGAATCTGTCCCTGTGGCTCAGAAGGGAAGGGGGGAGAGCAGGAGAGCATTAGTTATTGCAGACTCTATAGTTAGAAGTACAGATAGGCGGTTCTGTGGCAACGATAGAGGCTCACGGTTGGTGTGTTGCCTCCCGGGTGCCAAGGTCCATGACGTCTCTGATCGTGTTTTCAGGATCCTTAAGGGGGAGGGGGAGCAGCCACAAGTCGTGGTACACATCGGTACCAACGACAGAGGTAGGAAAAGGGACGGGGATGTAAAACAGGAATTCAGAGAGCTAGGGTGGAAGCTGGGAGACACGACAGACCATGTTGTCATCTCTGGTTTGCTGCCAGTGCCACGTGCTGGCGAGGTGAGGAACAGGAAGAGAGTGCAATTTAACACGTGGCTACAGGGATGGTGTAGCAGGGAGGGTTACTTGGATAATTGGAGCACAGTCTGGGGAAGGTGGGACCTGTACAAACAGGACGGGTTACACCTGAACCAGAGGGGCACCAATATCCTGGGAGGGAAATTTGCTACAACTCTTCGGGGGGATTTAAACTAATTTGGCAGGAGGATGGGAAACTGATTTGTAGTCCAGGAGATAGCATTGCTGGAGTTCAGGAAGTTGAGGGTAGTGCAGTACTGAGGAAGGTACCAAGGTAACAAGAGTGGACCTGCAGGCATGAAGGTGGTTTTAAGTGTGTCTACTTCAATGCGAGGAGCACCAGGAATAAGGTTGGTGAGTTTGAAGCATGGATTGGTACCTGAGACTACGATGTTGTGGCCATTCCGGACACATGGATAGAACAGGGACAGGAATGGTTGTTGGAGGTTCCGGCGTTTAGATGTTTCAGTAAGATTAGGGAAGGTGGTAAAAGAGGTAGAGGAGTAGCATTGTTAATCAAGAATAGTATAATGGCTGCAGAAAGTCAGTTTGAGGAGGATCTGTCTACTGAGGTAGTGTGGGCTGAAGTTAGAAATAGGAAAGGAGCGGTCACTTTGTTAGTCGTTTTCTATAGGCCCCCAAAAAGTAATAGAGATGTGGAGGAAAAAATTGCAATGCAGATTTTGGATAGGTGCGGGAGTCACAGGGTAGTTGTCATGGGTGACTTTAACTTTCCAAATATTGATTGGAACCACTATAATTCGAATAGTTTGAATGGGGCTGTTTTTATCCAGTGTGTGCAGGAGGGTTTCCTCACACAATATGTGGATAGACCGACAAGAGGTGAGGCCACATTGGATTTGGTACTGGGTAATGAACCGGGCCAAGTGTTAGATTGGTTGTGGGAGAGCACTTTGGAGATAGTGACCATTATTCGATGACTTTCACTATAGCAATGGAGAGGGATAGGAACATATGGCAGGGCAAGGTTTATAACTGGAGGAAGGGTAATTACGATGTGATTAGGCAAGAATTGGGAGCATAAGATGGAAACAGGAATTGTCAGGGATGGGCACAATTGAGATGTGGAGCTTGTTGAAGGAGCAAATACTGCGTGTCCTTGATATGTATGTCCCTGTCAGGCAGGGAGGAAATGGTTGAGTGAGGGAACCATGGTTTACAAAAGAGGTTGAATGTCTTGTCAAGAGGAAGAAAGGGGGCTTATGTCAGGATGAGAAAACAAGGTTCAGTTAGGGCACTTGAGGGATACAAGATAGCTAGGAAGGAGCTCAAGAAAGGGCTAAGGAGAGCTAGGAGGGGGCATGAGAAGTCCTTGGCGGGTAGGATCAAGGAAAACCCCAAGGCTTTTTACACTTCTGTGAGGAATAAAAGAATGACCAAGGTGAAGTTAGGGCCGGTCAAGGACTGTAGTGGGAATGTGTGCATGGAGTCTGAAGATATAGGAGAGGCCCTAAACGAATACTTTTCTTCAGTGTTTACAAAGGAGAGGGGCCATGTTGTTGAGGAGGATAGTGTGATACAGGCTGGTATGCTGGAGGAGGTAGATATTCGGAAGGAAGATGTGTTAGAAATTTTGAGAAGCCTGAGGATAGATAAGTCCCCGGGCCTGATGGGATTCTTTGGGAGGCGAGCAATGAGATTGCAGAGCCTTTGGCTTTGATCTTTATGTCCTCACTGTCTACAGGAATAGTGCCAGAAGACTGGAGAGAGGCGAATGTTGTCCCCTTGTTCAAGAAAGGGATTAGGTATAAGCATGGGAATTATAGGCCGGTTAGTCTCACTTCGGTCATAGGTAAATTATTAGAAAGGGTCCTGAGGGATAGGATTTATGATCATTTGGAAAGATACAGCTTAATCCAGGGTAGTCAGCACTGATTTGTGAGGGGTAAGTCTTGCCTCACAAGTTTGATTGTGTTCTTTGAGGCGGTAACTAAATACATAGCTGAAGGTAGAGCAGTTGATGTCGTATACATGGATTTTAGTAAGGCGTTTGATAAGGTGCCCCATGGTCGGCTCAGGCAGAAAGTAAGGAGGCATGGCATAAAGGGAAATTTGGCCAATTGGATCAGTAACTGGCTATCACATAGAAGACAGAGGGTGGTGGTAGATGGTAAATTTTCATCCTGGAGCCCAGTCACCAGTGGTGTACCACAGGGATCAGTGCTGGGTTCTCTGCTGTTTCTGATTTTTATCAATGACTTGGATGATGGAGTTGAAGGTTGGGTTAGTAAATTTGCTGATGACACCAAGATTGGTGGAGTAGTGGATAATGTGGTGGGCTGTTGTAGGCTGCAAAGAGATATTGATAGGACGCAGAGCTGGGCTGAAAAGTGGCAGATGGAGTTTAACCCTGATAAGTGTGAGGTGATTAATTTTGGTAGACCAAATTTGAATGCGGATTACAGGGTTAACGGCAGGGTTCTGAAGAATGTGGAGGAGCAGAGAGATCTCTGAGTTCATGTCCATAGATCTCTGAAAGTTGCCACCCAAGTGGATAGAGCCGTGAAGAAAGCGTATAGTGTGTTAGCATTTATTAACAGGGTGTGGTGGTATGTATTAAGGGTAATACGGTACACCATGAATGCCGAGGAGCCATTGGAGGACAGATGCTGGATCCCGATTGGATCCGCCGCCTACTGGGCTCCACCCAGATAGGCGGGTTATAAGAACCTGGGTTAATCCCCGCAGTTGCATTCTGTGACTGATCTGCTGGGGAACGAGTCTGAACAAGTCTGCTCAATAAAGCCTCGATTGAAGTTCTTTACGCCTCACCTCGTGTGTGATCGATGGTGCTACAATTTATTGAGCAGACTTAAAAAGGAATATGGAGCTCCGGATCGCCCCGGAGTGCCTGCGAATCGGCCCCCAAGCAGCTAACGCAACATCGGCGTTTAAGCACTGGCTGGCGTGCTTTGAGGGATACCTCCGAACGGCCCCCGGCAGACCAACAGAAGACCAGAAGATGCAGGTCCTGCATTCCAGGGTGAGTCCCGAAATCTACTCACTCATCGAGGACGTGGAAGAATTCCCAGCAGCGCTCAACTTGCTGAAGGAGATCTACATTAAGCCCGTCAACCAGGTCTACGCACGCTACCAGCTCGCGACGAGACGACAAATCCCCGGGGAATCGCTAGACGATTTCTTCAATGCTCTAACGATCCTGGGGCGAAACTGCAACTGCCCAGCGGTTACGGCGAACGAACATACAGACCTCCTGATCAGAGACGCTTACGTAGCAGGTTTGGCATCGTCGCAAATTTGCCAGAGACTTTTAGAGAAAGACTCTCTCGGACTCACAGAGGTACGGGCCCTTGCAGCCTCCCTTGATGTGGCCTCCCAAAACGCCCGCGCCTATGCCCCCTTGGGCTCCGTAGACCCCTGCCGCGACCGACCCCCCGGCAACCCCCACCCCTCCACAAGCGTGCGCAGCCAGAATCCCAGACCACCCGGGGGGGCCCCGCTGCTATTTTTGCGGGCAGGCAAAACACCCCCGCCAGCGCTGCCCGGCCCGCTCGGCCACCTGCAAAAGCTGCGGTAAAAAGGGGCACTACGCAGCGGTGTGCCAGTCCCGTGGGGTCGCCGCTATCTCCGGGGAACAAATGGGACCACGGGCTCAACCCCCCCAGCGACCCACGGGCGGCCAGCGGGCGCCGCCATTTTGGACCCCGGACACCACGAGGGGGGGACGGGCGCCACCATCTTCCTACCCACGGGCCGCGTGCGATCCATGGGAGCGGCCATTTTGTCTACCCCCGGCCGCGTGCGACCCATGGATGCCGCCATCTTGGCTGACAGGCAAGGACCCCAGCGTGGACGGCTCCACACTGCCTGAAGACAACGATCTGATACACCAACCACGTTTGGCATCGGTGACCCTCGACCAGTCGCGGCCCCGGACGCTCCAGACGACAACGACAAAGGTGCTGGTGAACGGGCACGAGACGCCGTGTTTGATCGACTCGGGGAGCACGGAGAGTTTTATTCACCCAGACACGGTAAGACGCTGTTCCCTTGTAATTCGGCCAAGCACCCAAAAAATGTTTCCTGGCGGCGGGCTCCCACTCCGTTGAAATCAAAGGGTTCTGCATCGCAAACCTAACGGTGCAGGGGAGAGAGTTCAAAAATTACCGGCTGTATGTCCTTCCCCACCTCTGCGCTCCCACCCTCCTGGGGTTGGACTTCCAATGCAACCTCCAGAGCTTAACATTCAAATTTGGCGGCCCTATACCCCTACTGACTATCTGCGGCCTCGCGACACTGCAGGTCGAACCGCCCTCCTTGTTTGCGAACCTCACCCCAGATTGCAAACCCGTCGCCACTAGGAGCAGACGGTACAGCACCCAGGACCGGACGTTTGTCAGGTCCGAAGTCCAGCGGCTGCTGAAGGAAGGCATAATCCAGGCCAGCAATAGTCCCTGGAGAGCCCAGGTGGTAGTAGTGAAGACAGGGGAGAAGCAGAGGATGGTCGTAGACTACAGTCAGACCATCAACAGGTACACGCAGCTAGATGCGTACCCTCTTCCCCGCATATCCGACATGGTCAATCGGATTGCACAGTACAAGGTCTTCTCCACCATGGACCTTAAGTCCGCCTACCACCAGCTCCCCATTCGCCCCGGTGACCGCAAGTACACTGCCTTCGAAGCAGACGGGCGGCTATACCACTTCTTAAGGGTTCCATACGGCGTCACGAACGGGAGTCTCGGTCTTCCAACGGGAGATGGACCGAATGGTCGACCAGCACGTTTTACGGGCCACGTTCCCGTACCTCGACAACGTCCCCATCTGCGGCCACGACCAGCAAGACCACGACGCCAACCTCCGAAAATTCCTCCAGACCGCTAACGCCCTTAACCTCACCTACAACGAGGAAAAATGCGTGTTTAGCACCGACCGTCTAGCCATCCTTGGCTACGTAGTGCGTAATGGAGTGATAGGCCCTGACCCCGAACGCATGTGCCCCCTCATGGAGTTCCCTCTCCCCCACTGTACCAAAGCCCTGAAACGCTGCCTGGACTTCTTTTCTTATTACGCCCAGTGGGTCCCCCAGTATGCAGACAAGGCCCGCCCACTAATCCAGTCCACTACTTTTCCCCTGTCGACAGAGGCCCGCCAGGCCTTCAGCCGCATCAAAGCGGATATCGCAAAGGCCACGATGCGCGCCATCGATGAGTCCCTCCCCTTCCAAGTCGAGAGCGACGCGTCCGGCGTAGCTCTGGCAGCCACGCTCAACCAAGCGGGCAGACCCGTGGCCTTTTTCTCCCGGACCCTACACACTTCAGAAATTCGCCACTCCTCAGTAGAAAAGGAGGCCCAAGCCATAGTGGAAGCTGTGCGACATTGGAGGCATTACCTGGCCGGTAGGAGATTCACTCTCCTCACTGACCAACGGTCGGTAGCCTTCATGTACGATAGTGCACAGCGGGGCAAGATAAAAAACAAAAAGATCCTGCGGTGGAGGATCGAACTCACCAGCTACAATTATGAGATCTTGTACCATCCCGGAAAGCTGAACGAGCCTTCCGATGCCCTATCTCGCGGCACTTGTGCCAACGCAGAAGTGGACCATCTCCAAGCCCTCCACGGGGACCTCTGCCACCCGGGGGTCACTTGTTTCTACCACTTCATAAAGGCCCGCAACCTCCCGTACTCAGTCGAGGACGTCCGAACAGTCACCAGGAACTGCCAAATCTGCGCAGAATGCAAACCGCACTTTTTCAGGCCAGATAGAGCGCACCTGATAAAGGCTTCCTGTCCCTTTGAACGCCTCAGTTTGGACTTCAAAGGCCCCCTCCCCTCCACCGATCGCAACACGTACTTTCTTAGCGTCGTTGACGAATACTCCCGCTTCCCCTTCGCCATCCCCTGCCCCGACATGACCGCGGCCACGGTCATTAAAGCCCTTGGCACCATCCTTACCCTGTTCGGTTTCCCCGCCTACATCCATAGCGACAGGGGGTCCTCCTTCATGAGTGACGAGCTGCGCCAATTCCTGCTCAGTAAGGGCAGAGCCTCGAGCAGGACGACCAGCTACAACCCCCGGGGGAACGGGCAGGTAGAGAGGGAGAATGGAACGGTCTGGAAGACCGTCCTACTGGCCCTATGGTCTAGGAGTCTCCCAACTTCCCGCTGGCAGGAAGTACTCCCAGATGCCCTTCATTCTATCCGGTCCCTGCTGTGTACCACACTAACCAAACGCCTCACGAGCGCCTCCTTGCCTTCTCTAGGAGGTCCGCTTCTGGAACGTCACTTCCGAACTGGCTGGCAGCCCCGGGACCCATCCTGCTCCGGAAACATGTGCGGGCGCACAAATCAGACCCACTGGTGGAGAAGGTACACCTACTCCACGTAAACCCGCAGTACGCCTACGTGGCGTACCCAGACGGCCGACAGGACACGGTCTCCCTGCGGGACCTGGCGCCCGCCGGAGCTCCCCACCCCCCTCCCAACACAAATCACCTCCCCCTCACTCCCGCCGGTGCACCCCACAGCCACCCCCTTTCCGGTGGGATCAGTTCTCCTCCCAGGCCCATCCAGGGGTAAGGAAACAGAGGGGGACAACGCGATGCTCCCAGAGTCGACCGGACCCGAGCCAGCACCACCACCACCACCCGGGCTGAGACGATCGGAAAGGGCGACCAGAGCACCATCTCGACTCATCGAATCGACTTAAGATGTATATAATTCAGTGGCCCAGTAAAGCGGCATTGTTGTAAATATTTAACGCTGCAAATCGGGTAAAATGTGAATAATTATGTGGCCCAGTAAAAGCGGCATGATTGTTTATAGTTCAATGGTTAAGGCACCGACCCTGTAAACCCCTACCACCATACCACCCACCACCCCGCCGGGTTCCTGTTTAACAAGGGGAGAATGTGGTGGTATGTGTTAGGGGTAATACGGTACACCATGAATGCCGAGGAGCTATTGGAGGACAGATGCTGGATCCCAATTGGATCCGCCGCCTACTGGGCTCCACCCAGATAGGCGGGGTATAAGAACCTGGGTTAATCCCCGCAGCTGCATTCTGTGACTGAGCTCCTGGGAAATGAGTTTGAACAAGTCTGCTCAATAAAGCCTCGATTGAAGTTCTTTACGTCTCGCCTCGTGTGTGATCGATGGTGCTACACAGGGGGATTGAGATTAAGAGCAGTGAGGTTATGCTGCAACTGTACAAGACCTTGGTTAGACCACATTTGGAGTATTGTGTGCAGTTCTGGTCACTTCATTATAGGAAGGATGTGGAAGCATTGGAAAGGGTGCAAAGGAGATTTACCAGGATGCTGCCTGGATTGGAGGGTAGGTCTTATGAGGAAAGGTTGAGGGAGCTGGGGCTTTTCTCATTGGAGCGAAGGAGGATGAGAGGTGACTTAATTGAGGTGTATAAGATGATGAGAGGGATAGAGTGGACGTTCAGCAACTTTTTCCTTGGGTGGATGTAGCTGTTACAAGGGGGCATAACTGTAAGGTTCATGGTGGAAGATATATGAGGGATGTCAGAGGTAGGTTCTTTACTCAGAGAGTGGTTGGGGCGTGGACTCCCAGCTATGGTAGTGGAGTCGGACACTTTAGGAACTTTCAAGCGGTTATTGGATCGGCACATGGAGTGCACTAGAATGATTGGGAGTAGGTTGATTTGATATTAGTTTCAGTCTAGTTCGGCACAACATCGTGGGCCGAAGCACCTTTACTGTGCTGTACAGTTCTATGTTCTATATGTTCCAAGTGCCTAACAGAGAGGCGGCATGGTAGCACAGTGGCTAGCACTGCTGCCTCACAGCTCCAGGGTCCCAGGTTCAATTCCGGCGTTGGGAGACTGTGTGGAGTTTGCATTTTCTCCCTGTGTCTGCAGGGGTTTCCTCCGCGTGCTCCGGTTTCCTCCTACAGTCCAAAGATGTGCAGGTTGGGTGCATTGGCCATGCTAAATTACCCCTTAGTGTCCAAAGATTAGGTGGGTTTACTGGGTACGGGGATAGGGTGGAAGCGTGGGCCTAGGTAGGGTGCTCTTTCCAAGAGTTGCTGCAGACCCGATGGGCCAAATGACTTCCTTCTGCGCTGTAATGATTCTATGATTCTGTGACCTGTACCCACATTGTGCAACGTGAGCATCTTAACCTTCCACCTCTGCCGCTATGTCTTGGTGCATCCCCAGCATCCATAGCAGAGCTGGAGGCAGCCTGCTGTCTGTGATGACCTTGGCAGGTGTCCTCTCAGAGGCTGAGACCTGGGGGCCCTGGCCTGCTTGGCCTGTGGAGCTGTACCAGTCACAGGAAGAGGGAATCTTATAGGCTGGACACTCCTGGAGTCACTTGGGTGGACCGTCCTGGATTGTGCACCAGCTCCTCCTCCTCCCCATGGGTGTCTGAGGGCCCTGGCTTCCTCCTTGGGATAGAGGGGCAGTTGGAGTGAGCTTGAGAACCCCCACCATCCTCTGGCATTGGCACTCATGGATGTCCACGCATGTCTGCACCATGGAGTACACGGCTTGCAGCAGTGCAGGACAAAGGTCTTACACCAAGGTCTCCTGTCCTGCATGAAAACAGATGGAGTGAGTGTAAGCAGGCCACGTACCAGGGCAGATGCGAAGGATGCCTGGCATGTGTGGATGGTGAGTGTGAGCAACAAGATAATGAGGACACAGCTGCATGGGAGATGAAGATGTTTGGGCAAGAGCAAGTTGTGGGTTCCTTTGAGCTGGCATTGAGTGAGCTGTCTGTGGATTTGTAATGGGTATATGAGTTGAGAGTGATAGTAAGAGTGACCTACCCTGGTGGAATGGAAATCATTCATCTACTTTTACAGCACTGGATGGCTGTCCTCTGCAAGATGTTGGCGCTGACCAACATCAGCCTCAGCCTCCAGTGACATTGAACCTCAAGGACACAGATCAGTAACAAGAAACGTAGATCAGGAGATGTGAAATTCTCTGTACAACATCACCATGATATGACTCAAGTCACTGAAATTAGTGAGATGTCTTCAGCCAGACAGGAATCAGACGTCTGTAGCAGCTCTTTAAGGATCAAAACACTAAGGTGGCACAGTGGTTAGCACTGCTGCCTCACAGCGGCGAGGACCAGGGTTCGATCTCGGCTCTGGGTCACTGTCCCTATGGCATTTGTACATTCTCCCCATGATTGCGTGGGTTTCACCCCCACAACCCAACGATGTGCAGGATACGTGGATTGGCCACAATAAATTGCCTCTTAATTGGAAAAGATAATTGGGCACTCAAAATTAATTTTTATAAAAGGAGCAGTGCATTGTCATCACCCTCCTGAAACATGGGGCTATGGGCAACCACTCCTCGCTCCCCATGACACAAGCCTTATCTGTGAGGATGTGCAATGTCAGCAGTCAGATGGGAGAGCCATGCTCATTCAGGGATGTGAGGGTGAAGTGTATTACAGTGGTTTGCATCATCACCATTCATGTATTTTGGGCTGTGAGTGCAGCCCGAGCTTGTCTGCCCTGTTGCCATAGCCTCTGCCTCATGGCCACCCTCCTCGCTCTCCAGCACCTCCTCCTCATTTCCCACCTCGACATCATCCTCATCTGAGGAAACGTGCAACTCCTCCATCACCGTCTCAAGCAGTTCCTCCCCCTGTTGAAGCATCAGGTTGTGAACAACGCAGCAGATAACCACAATGCGTGACATCCTCTGTGGACTGTACTACACGGCTCCACCAGACCGCTCCAAGCACCGGAACCTCATTTTCAGCATCCCTATGATCTGTTCCACCAAAGTGCGAGTTGCCGCATAAGCCTCATTGTACCTTGTCTCAGCTGCACTCTGTGGCCTCCTCACACGCCTCACCAGACTCCTCACACGCCTCACCAGACATGTTCTCATTGGGTATCTCCTGTCCCTGAGGAGCCAGCCCTGTATCTGCTCTGGACCCTCAAAGGTCGGGAGAATCTGAGAATGGCTCAGGATACATGACACTCCCACTTACTCTCCTACTAAGCACGTATTTGGAGAATGCGCTTTGTTTGGCCACAGACAGCTGAACATTTAGAGAGAGGAAGCCCTTGTGGTTTATAATTTGCACTTCTTGATGCCATGGGGTGCAGAGAGCCATGTAAGTGCAGTCAATGGCATCCTGCGCCTGTAGAAAGCCAGAAATCTGGCTATCCCATGGTCCTTGCATCTTGGCTGGCCTGATCACTGTCAAAGTAGATGTAGTTGTGTTCCCTTGTGAAGAGTGCGTCCATCACCCCCTTGATATGGTTATGTGCAGAGGCTTACGAGATGCCACATGGACCCCTGAATGGAGTTCATCACATAAAAGTTGAGGGGGCTGTGATTTCCAATGCTATGGGCAGTGGAAACTCTCAAAGTCCTCGTGGCACCAGCTCTGCAAAAGGGTGCGTATGTGTGTCATCAAATCTCTTGACAGGTAAAGTCTTCGGTGATACTGGTTCTCGCTCATCTGCAGGCGGATAGACTGTTGCCTTACACCCTCCTCTGAAAGGCTCCTCTGAGCAACTGCTCTTTGTGGTACCTCCTGTAGCCCTCTCGCTGCTATCCCCTCACCCTTGCTACTAGTTCCCTTGCCTTTGCCGGCACCATTCTTGCCCTCGTTGCTACCCCCTGAGGGCCTTGTGAGTATGCGCTGAGGCCTCTACAATCACCACCCAAGGCCCTTGCCAGTTCCTTTTGAGTTCCTTACTAGTGCCCCCAAGGCCTTTGGTAGCATCCCCCAGTCCTCTGCAGGCACCACCCAGGGCCCTTGCCAGTTCCTTTTGAGTTCCTTATTAATGCCCCCAAGGCCTTTGGTAGCATCCCCCAGGCTCTGCAGGCACTACCCAAGTTCCTTGCTGGCTCCTCGAGTCCCTTACCCAAAGGCATCTGCAGGCATCCCTTGAGTCCCTTGCTGGCGTCCCCCGAGCCTCTGCCGGTTCCCCCTCTCCTCTCTGAAGAAGCGGTGCCACATAGCGAGCTGTGTGCTTTTCTCCAAACCCCCCTTGGAGGTGAGGTTGCCAGATTCTCATCTTTTGAAAGCAGTCACTGTCATGATGTCATGCCGCTATGGGCGGAATTCTGGACATGGGGAGATGATTGTTGCTCGGTGGCCCGATAATGTTATGTTAATTTATTGAAATGAGGTTCTCGATGTTGCATGGTGGGAAATCTGTAAAGACACTGGCAGGGGAAGGGAAGATTTTGGCGAGACTTCGCGCTGATGTAAAATGCGATTTGGGCCTCTCCTGAGATTTTCCGCTCTCGTCGCCACTCCCGGCTGATAAGAACAGAAGTGGAAAGTCCTAGCCTATGTTTCCCAATATCTGTAAACCTCTTCTATTGATAACTGTTTCCATCTAAGTTCTACCTTTTCCCCCCTGTGAGTCACTGCCACAAAGGACATCAATCTCCAACAGTGTTTTGGGTTCTCTTGGAGGACATTGTGGACATATGCAGTCGCTTGTACTTTTTTTGGAAGACAAAGGGTGGGGTTTTCGGCTATTCCCAATGATGGAATCTTCCTGTCTCATGCAGCTTCCTACAACTGCTGGTAACTAGAACAAAGAACAAAGAAAAGTACAGCACAGGAACAGGCTCTATGACCTTCCAAGCCTGCGTTGACCGTGCTGCCCGTCTAACCTAAAACCTTCTACACTTCCGGGATCCATATCCCTCTATTCCCATCCTATTCATGTATTTGTCAAAAGGCCCCTTAAACGTCACTATCATACCTGATTCCACCACCTACTCCAGCAGCGAGTTCCAGGTACTCACTACCCTCTGTGTAAAAAACTTCCCTCGCATATCTCTTCTAAACTTTGCCAATCGCACCTTAAACTTCTGTCCCCAAGTAATTGACTGTTCCACTCTGAGAATACGCTTCTGACTATCCACTCTAGCCATGTCCCTCATAATTTTGGAGGCTTCTATCAGGTCGCTCCTCAACCTCCGTTGTTCCAGGGAGAACAAACCAAGTTTAACCAACCTCTCCACACAGCTAATGTCCTCCATACCAGGCAACATCTGTACTCTCTCCAAAGCCTCCACATCCTTCTGGTAGTATGGTGATCAGAATTGAACACTACATTCCAAGTGTGCCCTAAGTAAGGTTCTATACAGCTTCAGCATGACTTGCCAATTTTTATGTCCCGACCTGTGATTCCACGATGACTTGACTGCAAAGGTTGTGAAACCTATTCAATGAAACACTGATTCAAGAGAGGAGATTTTGGGATGCGAGCAACTGCCACGCTTGTTTCAGCGTGAGACTGCTCCGCTGTAGGCACAGTGTCAGCAGAAGAAGGTAAGATTACATCATCTTCAATCCCTATTCTGGATCTGGACAAAATTCCTGTGTAAGACTCCTCAGCTGTAGAAGCTCTGCAGTCCTGGCTTCCACATCTGCGCTGAAAGATGATTAGAGTGTAATGCATGACTTGCTGATGAGATTCAAATGTAGGCTGCAGTTTACTTTCACACAAATGAATACGTTCTACAATTACTCTCGTAGTTTGATCCAACTTGGAATCAAACATTTCACAAAATCACAATAATGTTACGGCGTGGAAGGAGCCCATTTGGCCCATTGTCCGCTCCTTCACCCTGGGTAGTCAGTCAGTGATTTATAATGCATCTCATTGGTGGGTTCAGTGGGATAAGTCTACAAATTCAGCTCTTCAGCAGCTTCTTCTTCTTCAAAACAAAGAAGACTTCATCTGGAATGGCAGTGGAGTCAAAGAATGTAACAGAATTTAGAACCTAATTCTCCAGTGGATCGCCTGCTTTTGCAATGGCTGCCTTCTCATCAACTTTGTCGGGAATGAGTCAATAAAGGTCTAGAAGCTCCTCTAGCGGATTGTCACTCTCTTTTTCAGTGCCTTCTATTTCCGCGCCTTCCAGCCCATTTGTGAAAAGAATCTTCAGAAAAAGACCATGAAACATAACAGTCAGTTAAAATTGGCGGCCGTAAAGGGAAACGTACAGTTGGATGATTGTGATGAGGATAGTGAGAAAATATAGTTGAAGGCTTGGTGGGGATCTATTTAAAAAGTCCAAGCATTGCCAAGGTTTGACAAGAAGGAAGTGGAAGCCTTTTTCATTTCATTTGAGAAGGTAGCTAAACAAATGAAATGGCCACAGGACATGTGGGTATTACTGATTCAAACAAAGCTGGTAGGTAGGGCTAGTGAAGTGTTTGCATCACTACCGGAGGAGGTATCTGGGAAGTATGAGGAGGTGAAAAAATCCATCTTAGGTGCATATGAACGAGTGCCTGAAGCTTACAGACAAAGGTTTAGAAATTTAAGGAAAGAATTTGGTCAAACATACATGGAGTAGGATCAAAAAGAGTAATTTTGATAGGTGGATAAGGGCTTTGAAAATAGACCAAACGTATGAAGCTCCCAGAGAAATTATACTTTTGGAGGAGTTTAAAAATTCAATTCCTGATGGAGTAAGAACTCATGTGGAAGAGCAGAGGGTTAAAACTGCGAGGTTAGCAGCAGAAATGGCAGGTGATTATGAATTAGTTCATAAATCAAAGCTTGGTTTCCGACATCAGTTTCAGCCTGATTCAGGTCCACTTTGGCGCCACGAACGGGGTTTCGGTGTTCCAACGAGCGATGGACCGAATGGTGGACAGTACGGGCTGAGGGCCATGTTTCCGTACTTGCACAATGTCACTATCTGTGGCCATGATCAGCAGGACCATGACGCCAACCTCCACCGATTTCTCCAAACCGCCCAAAAACTCAACCTCACCTACAACAATGAGAAATGCGTTTTCCGCACAACCAGGCTAGGCATCCACGGCTACGTCGTGGAAAGCGGGTTCTAGGAACCGACCCGGACCGTATGCGCTCCCTCCTACAACTCCCTCTCCCTCACGGTCCCAAGGAACTGAAGAGGTGCCTCGGGTATTTCTCCTAATACGCCCAGTGGGTCCCCCAGTATGCGGACAAAGCCTGCCCACTATTTAAGGCTACCATTTTTCCACTGGCAGCCAAGGCTCGCCAGGCCACCAACTGTATCAAGGCGGACATCGCCAACGCTGCGATGCACGCGGTGGCCCCTTTCAGGTGGAGAGCGACACCTCAGAGGTCGCTCTCGCCACCACCATCAACCAAGCAGGCAGACCGGTAGCGTTTTTTTCACGCACCCTCACCACCTCTGAAATTCGACACTCCTCGGCCGAAAAAGAAGCCCAAGCCATCATGGAAGCCGTGCGGCACTGGAGGCACTACCTCCCTGGTAGGAGGTTTGCCCTCGTCACCGACCAACGATCGGTTGCCTTCATGTTTGACAATACGCAGCGGGGCAAGATCAAGAATGATAAGATCTTGAGGTGGAGAATCGAACTCTCCACGTATAACTACGATATAGTATATCGTCCAGGGATCGGAGGATGCCGTTGTGCAAACCCACTGCACGAGGTTCAGCTGCTTGCAGGCATGCGCACCAAGTAGGGATGCCCTGTCTGGCTTGACGATTTCAAAACGTAACTGAGCATGGGTGCTCCGGTTGGAGAAGAGTAGATGGCAGTATCCCAGTGCCGTGATGGCATTTCCATTGTAGTCCAGGGGCCTGCAGGCTATTGGAAGGACCTTGGGGGCTTCTTGGTGCGTTTGAAATCTGCCTGTGAGAGGAGGTTGGCAGAAGCACCTGTGTCCAGCTTAAACTGGATGGAGCAGTGGTTGACCTGCATCACCGCAAGCCATTCGTCCGCAGAATCCACAGCGAGGATGGATTGAAGTTGTGATGAGTTGGATGTGGCATATTCGCATTTGGTAATGATGCCCATACAGTAAGCGGAGTCCAGGCATTCTTCCTCTGGATCCGTTGTGCTGCCAGGATCAGAATCCTGTAATCGTTGTTGCACACTCTGAACGCGCTGCCGTCGGAATTGGGAGCGCTGGCCCCTGACTGGTGGTGCAGACGTGCACAAGGCTGCATAGTGTCCAGGCTTCCCGCAGTTTAAACATTGCCTGCCTCTTGCAGGGCAGTGTTTCTTTAAGTGGGCGTTGCCGCAGTTCGAGCACGTCATGATGTCGGTGTCCTGACGCTCCGTGTGTCGTCGCACATGCGTGGGCACGTGCATGTCAGCCGCTTTGTTATCCCGTTCGCATCGCGCATGCGTGGGGCCCCGGGAAAAGCGCACAAAATTACCGCTTTCATCAGTGCTGAGGTGCTGCATCCGGGAGATGGCCTGCACTCTCTCTGCCTCGTGGGAGGCAAGTTTCTCATTTTCAGCCAATTTGTACTGGGCATAGCGATTTTTGGCATGCTCATGCACTGTGCATGCTTCAATCGCGACTGGCAGGGTCATATGCTTGATTTTCAGGAGCTGCTCTCTCAGAGGATCAGAGTGAACTCCAAAAACAATTTGGTCTCTGATCATGGAGTCAGCAATATCACCAAAGTTGCAGGACAGCGCGAGCAGGCGGAGGTTAACAAAGAACAAACAAAGAACAAAGAAATGTACAGCACAGGAACAGGCCCTTCGGCCCTCCAAGCCCGTGCCGACCATACTGCCCGACTAAACTACAATCTTCTACACTTCCTGGGTCCGTATCCTTCTATTCCCATCCTATTCATATATTTGTCAAGATGCCCCTTAAATGTCCCTATCGTCCCTGCCTCCACTACCTCCTCCGGTAGTGAGTTCCAGGCACCCACTACCCTCTGCGTAAAAAACTTGCCTCGTACATCTACTCTAAACTTTGCCCCTCTCACCTTAAACCTATGCCCCCTAGTAATTGACCCCTCTACCCTGGGGAAAAGCCTCTGACTATCCACTCTGTCTATGCCCCTCATAATTTTGTATACCTCTATCAGGTCGCCCCTCAACCTCCTTCGTTCCAGTGAGAACAAACCGAGTTTATTCAATCGCTCCTCATAGCTTATGCCCTCCATACCAGGCAACATTCTGGTAAATCTCTTCTGCACCCTCTCTAAAGCCTCCACATCCTTCTGGTAGTGTGGCGACCAGAATTGAACACTATACTCCAAGTGTGGCCTAACTAAGGTTCTATACAGCTGCAACATGACTTGCCAATTCTTATACTCAATGCCCCGGCCAATGAAGGCAAGCATGCCGTATGCCTTCTTGACTACCTTCTCCGCCTGTGTAGCCCCTTTCAATGATCTGTGGACCTGTACTCCTAGATCTCTTTGACTTTCAATACTCTTGAGGGTTCTACCATTCACTGTATATTCCCTACCTGCATTAGCCCTTCCAAAATGCATTACCTCACATTTGTCCAGGTTAAACTCCATCTGCCATCTCTCCGCCCAAGTCTCCAGACAATCTAAATCCTGCTGTATCCTCAGACAGTCCTCATCGCTATCCGCAATTCCACCAACCTTTGTGTCGTCTGCAAACTTACTAATCAGACCAGTTACATTTTCCTCCAAATCATTTATATATACTACAAAGAGCAAAGGTCCCAGCACTGATCCCTGTGGAACACCACTGGTCACAGCCCTCCAATTAGAAAAGCATCCCTCCATTGCTACCCTCTGCCTTCTATGGCCTAGCCAGTTCTGTATCCATCTTGCCAGTTCACCCCTGATCCCGTGTGACTTCACCTTTTGTACTAGTCTACCATGAGGGACCTTGTCAAAGGCCTTACTGAAGTCCATATAGACAACATCTACTGCCCTACCTGCATCAATCATCTTAGTGACCTCCTCGAAAAACTCTATCAAGTTAGTGAGACACGACCTCCCCTTCACAAAACCGTGCTGCCTCTCACTAATACGTCCATTTGCTTCCAAATGGGAGTAGATCCTGTCTCGAAGAATTCTCTCCAGTAATTTCCCTACCACTGAAGTAAGGCTCACCGGCCTGTAGTTCCCGGGATTATCCCTGCCACCCTTCTTAAACAGAGGAACAACATTGGCTATTCTCCAGTCCTCCGGGACATCCCCTGAAGACAGCGAGGATCCAAAGATTTCTGTCAAGGCCTCAGCAATTTCCTCTCCAGCCTCCTTCAGTATTCTGGGGTAGATCCCATCCGGCCCTGGGGACTTATCTACCTTAATATTTTTTAAGACACCCAACACCTCGTCTTTTTGGATCACAATGTGACCCAGGCTATCTACACCCCCTTCTCCAGACTCAACATCTACCAATTCCTTCTCTTTGGTGAATACTGATGCAAAGTATTCATTTAGTACCTCGCCCATTTCCTCTGGCTCCACACATAGATTCCCTTGCCTATCCTTCAGTGGGCCAACCCTTTCCCTGGCTACCCTCTTGCTTTTTATGTAAGTGTAAAAAGCCTTGGGATTTTCCTTAACCCTATTTGCCAATGACTTTTCATGACCCCTTCTAGCCCTCCTGACTCCCTGCTTAAGTTCCTTCCTACTTTCCTTATATGCCACACAGGCTTCGTCTGTTCCCAGCCTTTTAGCCCTGACAAATGCCTCCTTTTTCTTTTTGACGAGGCCTACAATATCATTCGTCATCCAAGGTTCCCGAAAATTGCCGTATTTATCTTTCTTCCTCACAGGAACATGTCTGTCCTGTATTCCTATCAACTGACACTTGAAAGCCTCCCACATGTCAGATGTTGATTTGCCCTCAAACATCCGCCCCCAATCTAGGTTAGTTAAGAAGGAGTTGAAAGATTCATCTTTACCTTGTAGACGCTGTTTAAATATGTAGCACTCGAAGATTTCATTGGTGTCCACTTCACAGTGACTGTCAAACTTGTCCAGGATGGTCTGAAACTTTGTCTTGTCCTGGCCTTCGGTGAAGTGAAAAGAGTTGAAGAGTTTGATGGCTTGATCACCCGCTGCTGAGAGGAGAAGCGCGATCTTCCTTGCATCAGACGCACCCACAAGGTCTTAAGCCTCGATGCACAGTAGAAACTGTTGCTTGAATATCTGCCAGTTGGCACTGAGATTGCCGTAGGTCCTGAGCTAGTGAGGAGCCTGAATCTTCTCCATGGTGCCGGGATACATTCGCTGGTCGTCACGGAACGGGTTGAGGTAAACCACCTAGATTAAGCAGTCTCCTGGTATCAAGATGTGTTATGTACCCTGGGGTAACACAGGTTGCAACTGGATGCAGCTTTGACCAAAAGATACTCCAGATCTTGAAGTTAGTTCAATCTGATTTATTCAACCAGTAGCACAGTTAGCACAGTTCTCTATGAGTTCGACTCTCTGCTAACCCAAGTGTGGTTACTTTGTCTGACTGGACCAGACTAGCTCTTAGCCACGTGCTGGAGGTGTATATACACCCTGACTCACTCTGTAGATGTTCATCAGTGGAAAGAGGCGGAGTGTGAGTGCCTCGTGCCTTTTATAGTGAGATACCACCCTGAGTGTCCTGCCTGCTCATTGGTCATGTTCTGTTCTCTGTGTTCATTAGCTGCCTGTCTGTATATCATTATCTGCATGTTTGCATATCATGACACTATTTATTGCCCTCTATGTTGCTCTCTTTGGTTGGCTCTGAATATGGCAGTCAATATGGTTGCCTTCCTTAATTCTAATTACGTTTGCTATAGAGTCGCCAGGTATCTTTCGATACCGCCACAAGGTTCAAAACGGAATACTGATCAAAGACTTGATACACCAGTTAGTTAGTTCAAAGTCAATACTATTTATTTACACACACAGTTAAATATACTCATGCACAAAACTCTACAGACTAAACTATCACTACTGCTAAAGCCTATATACTTAGCTTCGGGCACCCACTCAGTCAGAGGAACAATGGCCGTTGTTCGGTTCTGAGGCTGCTGGGGTCGAACTGGTATGGGGGTACAGCTAAGGTCGTCTGTCTGGTAGCGAGCGTTGATCTTGGACTTACTTGCTTCTGGTGCAGCTGGTGGACAGGTCTCTCCTCGGTGAGAGCCGGGTCCAAGAGAACGATTCTCTCTTGAGGGCTGCTTCTTATACCCAAAGGGGCTTCGCGCTCTTTTGGGCGAGCCTTGAACTTGGCCCCAATCAATTGGGCCGTTTCTTGATCATTCATATTGATCTCGTCCAATAAAGGGGTGGGTGCCCTGATGGCTGGGCGTGTCCTAGGTGGCCGTTGGTCTGCTTTGTTTTGGTCTCCTCTGGCGCCGGGGTGTCTGCCTTAGTATCGGTTACTCAATGGCCTGGAGATGGGCCATTAGTATGCTAATGGGCCTGCAGTTTTGGTCTTGTCTGGGAGCTGCGGCTCCAATATGCAGACAAACTCTGAACCTGCTTGTTTTCTCAGTATTGTCCATTTTCCCTGCAATCTTTGCAAAGTGTCCATTTTGTAATCGGGAAGTGGCCACCCCAGATGGCTACATCTATAAACATGAGATCACCCAAAATCTTGCTGTTCTTGGCATAACTTGCACCATGTCCGATGCTCCCATAATTCTGTGCTCCTGAGTACTCTGAAGAAGTGTCATACTGACTCAAAATGTTAACTCTGGGCGTGATCGAACCAGATGGAAACTCTGTCCGATCACGGGCGCGCTTAGCCATGTGTTTCCCGGAGCTCGCAGCTGTTTCAAAATTCCTATCCTTGTTTTCAAGTCCGTCCATCACCATTCCCATCCATACCTTTGCAGCTCTCCAACCCTCTCCAATAGCTGCTCTGCTCCAATAATTGTCTTTTCGGCACCCTGATATCAGTTGCTCTACAATCGCTGGCCCTGTCTTCAGGTGCCAAGGCTAATCCTCAGCCTCTGTTACATTACTTCCTCCTTTAAGATACTCTATAAAACCTACATCTTTAATCAAGTCTGGTCATTTCCCTAATGGTTTCAGGCATGAGGAACTTCAGTTCGTAGATAAATTGGAGAAGCTGGGACTGCTCTCCACGTGAAGAAAAGGTTGAGAGGAGATTTGTTGCAGGCACTCAAAATCATGAGGGGTTTGAACAGAGTAGATAGGAAAGAATTGCAATCCAGAGGACACTGTTTAAGGTAATTGGGAAAAGAAGCAATGGTGACGTGAAGAAAGCCTTTTTCACAGAACAAGTGGTTAAGATCGGAAAGTGTGGTGGAGACAGATTGAATGGTGGCTTTCAAAAGAGAACGGGATCATTATCTGAAGAGGAAGAATGCTCAGATCTATGGGGAAAAGGTGGGAGAGTGGGACTAGGTGACTTCCTCTTACAGAAAGCCACAGAAATATGATGGGCCAAATAGCCTCCTTCTGTTCTGTGGCCATTCTACAATTTTCTGATACTCACAACATTCCACAATTGAATTGGGAAGCTGGTTTCAAATTAACAGGTAATCTGTTGGCTTCCCAGGGCCCAGGAAACTGGCAGCAAAATGGAAGAGGGAGCTCCAGTTCAAGAATGTCAGTGCTTTGTACAACTCTATTTGTGGATCAGGAGAAATAAGAGTGCTTCCACTGACCCTTCGAAGAAACCTTCAGCCTCCCCAATGCCGATTGAAGCCTCGCTTTGCACCATACAGTAATCGCAGACAGTAGTCCAACCCTCAATTTCTTGCTCCTTTCCTCCCATGAGCCCCGGGGTGGCACGTGGCACAGTGGTTAGCACTGATGCCTCACAGTGCCAGGGACCCGGGTTCAATTCTGGCCTTAGTTCCCTGTCTATGACGAGTTTGTACGTTCTCCCCGTACCTGCGTGGGTTTCCTCCGGATGCTCCGGTTTCCTCCCACAGTCCAAAGATGTGCAGGTTAGGTGGATTGGCCATGTTAAATTGACCCTTAGTGTCCAGGGACGTGCAGGTTAGGTTACCGGAATATGGGGATAGGAGGGGTGGACATGGCTAAAGTGCTCATTCGGAGGGTCAGTGCAGACTTGATGTGCTGAATAGCTTCCTTCTACACTGTAGGGATTCTATGATTCTATGGCCTCTCATTCCCTGCCAAGCCCTAATCTGCCGAGCCCTCCATCCTGCAATTGTTTCTCTCACATTCCCAAACTTGGGTATCATGCTCTCTCCCCTCATCCTAATTACTGCAGACCACCTGAAGGATCCCTGGTAATGACTTCCTGCCATTGGTTTAATAGCCTAGCAGCTGATGAGCTTAATAATTTAGTTCTCTCTCTGGTGGGAAGCAGAAGAAAAATACTAAAATGAATTGCTGATAGAAATATTGAGGCCTCTGCCTCTAATGAAAAAGAATCTGCCTCATAGCCAATTTTGTATCCATGCTGTCACTGCCTATATAATTCCATGGACTTCAGTATTGTTAACTGGGTGGCAGTGGTATAGTGGCAATATCAGTAACTAATAATCCAGAGGACCAGGCTAATGTTCTGTGGACACAGGTTCAAATCCCACCAACAGCAATAGTGACCATGAAACTATTATAGATTGTCATAAAAACCCATCTGGTTCACTGATGTAATTTAGGAAAGGAAATCTGCCAAGCTTACCTGGCCTGGCCTACATGTGACTTCAGATCCACAGCTATGTGGCTCTCTCATAAATGCCACCTGAAATGGCCTAACAAGCCAACCAGTTGCATCAAACCAACACAGAAAAGGGATGAAACTTCACGGATCACCCAGCATGAACCTGGGTTCCAGAAATGACAATGGTGCACCCAGCCCTGTCGATACTGCAAAGCCCTCCTCACTAACATTGGGGGCTTGTGCCAAAATTGGGAGAGCTGTCTTACAGACT